>NC_138775.1:110063437-110428437 GCF_965119305.1 Pelophylax lessonae | reverse complement strand
CTTCACTAGTTTTGCATTTGGCTAGGGTCAGTGTCACTACTGGTAACATGAGACCATACCTGGACCCTATAGAGGTTGCACAGGCAGTCCAACTCCTCCAGGATGGCACATCAATACGTGCCATTGCCAGAAGGTTTGCTGTGTCTCCCAGCCCAGTCTCAAGAGCACGGAGGAGATTCCAGGAGACAGGTGGTTATTTTAGAAAAGCTGGACAGAGCCATAGAAGGTCCTTAACCCATTAGTAGGACCGGTATCTGCTCCTTTATGCAAGGAGGATCAGGATGAGCACTGCCAGAGCCCTACAAAATGACCTCCAGCAGGCCACTGGTGTGAATGTCTGACTAAACAATCAGAAACAGACTTTAGGATGGTGGATATATTATTTTTATTATATTATTAAATTAATTATTATAATATATTCATATATTGTTAATATATTAATATTAACACAGGGCTTGACAAACCCCGGGTGCCAGGTCGCATTGGCGACTAGAATTAGCGACCTGGCGCCTAGGGTGCACTGCAAGAGGTGTCCGGTCCCTTTTGCGCCCCCCCAACCACTCACCGAGTGCACGGACTACCGCGCCATCCGATAATTGAGGCCGCGGCTTTTCGGCCTTCTTCAGTGAGAGAACGGGGAACTGGCGCCATCTTGTGGTGGCCGGGAGTTTGACAAGAAGTTACTAATGGCTGTTTCCCCTGCCTGTTCTCAATGCCTGTCCATCTCCTTCCCAAGAGGAGATGAGAGGGAAGTTTTTGCAGGCTTCATCTCCCTGTCCACTTACCTTTGCTTAAAGGTAAGTGGACAGACAGGGAGTGTGGTTATTATTATGATTATTATTCATTTATTTTTTAAATTATTTAAAAAAAAATAATAATTATTTTCTTTTTTTAAAATTATTAAAAAAAAAATATATATATTTTTTCAATCATTATTATTAAAAAATAATTATATATATATATATATATATATATATATATATATATATATATATATATATATTTTTCCTCATCGCCATGCCACAGCCACAGCCCAAGGCCCCTTTCACACGGGCTGTCTGATCAGGTCAGTTTTTCAGGCAGACCTGATCGGACTCTTCAGTCTCCTCTATGGAGCAGTAATCTGCCGCCATCTGATCCTGTCTGCCTAAAACAGACAGATGGTGGTTCTATTTTCTATCCATCCCGTGGATCGGATCAGATGGCATCGAAAGGAAAGAGACAGACAGTCTGTTTCCATCCGATTGCGCTATAGAGGAGAGTGGGGTTCTAGTCGTCTTTTGTGTAAATTTAGTATGTTCGTTTTTTGGAAATAAAGCTTGGTTGTTTGTTTAAAAAAAAAACTGGCTCCTAACTTTTTTAGCTGTCTCCTAGATTTCAGGCACATTTGTCAAGCCCTGTATTAACATTAATATGATATGTAATATATTATAATTACAGTAGAGTATTACTATAGTAGTATAGTATTTAATTTTTTATTTTTTTTCCAAAAACTTTTTTTTGTTATTTTGAGGGAAGAAACCTGTGAAGGGCGAAAGCAGCTGTCCAGCAATACTCAAAGTATGAAATTAGACATATATAGTCTGTTATGAAGCTTTGTATATATATATATATATATATATATATATATATATATATATATATATATAAAATCTGTTATTAAGCTTTTGTAGTAGAGAGTGTTTGTATTTCGAGATTTTGAGCATCTTCTGTTAGGCGTATGTTCTCAGATGTAAAATTATTTGATTTGTTATATGAGTGGACAGTGAGGGGTTTTACTTTTACATGAATACAGTAGTTCATATGCATATTTTGTTAAAGGAACACTCTGATTACAATAGCAACTTTATGAAAATGAAGTTGTTATGGTGCTAGCAAGCCTCTGGGTGCTTTCTTACATGAAGTTGTTAAGCTGTTCTCAAACTAATTAACCTCAGTTGTTGCCTCCAGCACTGGATCTGCACTCCAGATCCCCCTACAGCATCCGGCTGCTGAAATTGAGTTTCAGGAAACGCAGGTGCTGCTGGTTGGCTACAGTGGTCAGCAGATGCTCAAAACCAGTCTGTTGTTCCTGGGAGCTACTGCTTGGCTTAGAGTGTCAGCTGACCTCTCTAGGCAATCAGTGGAACTCTTGAAACTCGATTCAGCAGCTGGATGTCGCTGGGGAACTAGAAATCCAGCACTGGTGGCAACCTTTTGAGGTTAAACCGCTCTGGCACCGTCCTTGCACCATATAATAACTTAATTTCGATGAAGTTGTTTATGTGAACAGTGTTCCTTCAATTGAGCATTAAAAGAGATTTAATAATGACTGAGGTATTGTTCATTGTAGTTAAATTGGTAGAATCCTTTACTTTAAAGTAGGGCGACATCAATTAGACAGCAATTCACGTTAATTAGTTTGATAATAAATAACCTGTTGGAAGCTTCTAGGACAGAGTAGTGCAATCATTTGTTTTGTTCGTTATTTATAATATGTCATAGTCCCGGGGTCCTCAATAGGCGAACTCCGGGCCGCCTCCGGACCCACACGGACTTAAATCTGGACCACCGAAGCGGTCTCCTTCCTTCTGTCATCAGCGGGGGGGCAGAATGGAGAGGATCGGAGTGGCTGTGTGTTACACTGGTAGCGCTGCATGATTACAAAAAGCAGAGTTCTTCTGCTTACCCGGCGGAGAGGATGTGCTGCAAAGTCCCGCCTCCTGGGCAGGCTCTTACCTATGATAGACAGAACACTGGTGACGTCTATCATAGGAGCCGGTGTCCAGGAGGCGGGACTTTGTAGGACATCCTCTCCACCGGGTAAGCAGAAGAACTCGGCTTTTTGTAATCATGCAGCACTGCCAGTGTAAGACACAGCCACTCCGATCCTCTCCATTCTGCCCCCCCCGCTGAGGACTTGACTTTTTATAAGCATGCGTTGCTCTAATCCGCACTGGTCACTCTTCATTAATGGGGGCATGGGTCACTGGTCACTCTTCATTAATGGGGGCATGCACACTGGTCACTCTTCATTAATGGGGGCATGGGTCACTGGTCACTCTTCATTAATGGGGGCATGCACACTGGTCACTATTCATTAATGGGGGCATGGGTCACTGGTCACTCTTCATTAGTGGGGGCATGCACACTGGTCAATCTGCATTAATAGGGGCATGGGTCACTGGTCACTCTTCATTAATGGGGGCATGCACACTGGTCACTCTTCATTAATGGGGGCATGCACACTGGTCACTCTTCATTAATGGGGGCATGGGTCACTGGTCACTCTTCATTAATGGGTGCATGCACACTGGTCAATCTGCATTAATGGGGGCATGGGTCACTGGTCACTCTTCATTAATGGGGGCATGCACACTGGTCAATCTGCATTAATGGGGGCATGGGTCACTGGTCACACTTCATTTATGGGGGTACGCACACTGGTCACTCTTCATTTATGGGGGTACGCACACTGGTCACTCTTCTTTTATGGTGGTATGCACACTGGTCAATCTGCATTATGGGGGGCACGCACACTGGTCAATCTGCATTAATGGGGGGCACGCACACTGGTCAATCTGCATTAATGGGGGCACGCACACTGGTCAATCTGCATTAATGGGGGGCACGCACACTGGTCAGTCTGCATTAATGGGGGCACGCACACTGGTCAATCTGCATTAATGGGGGCACGCACACTGGTCAATCTGCATTAATGGGGGCATGCACACTGGTCAATCTGCATGAATGGGGGCACGCACACTGGTTGCTCTGCATTAATGGGGGCACGCACATGGTCGCTCTGCATTAATGGGGACACGCACACTGGTCGCTCTGCATTAATGGGGACACGCACACTGGTCGCTCTGCATTAATGGGGACACGCACACTGGTTGCTCTGCATTAATGGGGACACGCACATGGTTGCTCTGCATTAATGGGGGCACGCACGCTGGTCACTGTGCATTGGATGGGGGCAAGTTTTGGGGAATGCCTTTTTTTGATGTTGGCGTTCTGTATTTGGAATTTGACGGTCACTTTTCCGGACCTCGGACTGAATGGAAAATTTGTAAGTGGACCTTTCAAGTTTAAATTTGAGTACCCCTGTCATAGTCTATAGATAGTGGTGAACTTGATACAAGGCAGGGCATGTTAGTGGTCAGAGGTTATTTGATGTGTGATCTGTAGTAAGCTGGTCAAGTTCTCTTCATGCAAAGTCAAGTCAAATATTTACAGAAAAACTCAGTTTCCTGGCACACTTAGTAATCTGTTTTTGCTTATACCAGGGTCAGATAATATTCAAAACTACAGCAGTGCAGTGACTTAGCGTGGAAACAATCTGACGATTCTGGCCAATGAGAGTCCAGTAGTAGAAACAACTTCAATCTGTCAGAACATCGGTTCCTGCATTGTTTATTTTGATGTTCTAAAAGTTAAAACCGAAAAGATAGCATTGTTTACTCATATTGTGTGTGTTACTATACTGTGTGTAGTCGGTAACAAAAGAGTATAATAATTTGTTAGTTTTGCTTTTACAACAAATATGCATAAAAGTAGCAGGGAAAGTGACAGGGGGCGAAAATTTGAATCTGGTCACCAGAAAAGAAAAAAGAATATTGCTTTTCAGGAATGCAAAGAAGAACTACGAGGCTCTATGCAAAAATATTTGAAGACAGGGAAGATAACTGCAAGCGAAGAGGTACCGGATGATGAACCTGAGAAAGCAGAATCTGTTTTCACTGAAAGAGAGGAAGATTCACAGGCTCAACCAAGCACTTCAGATCAGTTTGAACAACGTAACATTTTGATTAGTACTGAAGAAGAAGAAGCTACAGAAGAACAACAGGAATTGGTTTCTTTCCAGTCTAGTTATCAGCCCCTTACCTATGATCCTGCAGAATGGACTTTCCCAGTAGAAGATAAAGATAGAGTCTATTTTATTCAGAAAGGATCCATAAGAGAAGACATTTTAACTTTCCCATTAGACAGTGCTAAACGCCATTTTTCTACCTTTCATTACACAAAGATTCTAAGCAACAAGGAGACACAAGACAGGCGTTGGTTAGTTTATTCTAAACACAAGGACTGTGTTTTCTGTTTTCCCTGTCGTTTATTTTCATCATCACGGAAAGCTTTAGTGTCTGATGGCTGCAGTGACTGGAATAACCTGAGCAATCGACTTCATCTTCACGAAAAAAGTTCTGACCATTTACAGAACATTATTACATGGATGGAAGCTGAGAAGAGATTCCTATGTGGGAAAACTATTGATGCATCAGTTCAGAAGCAAATACTGCTGGAAAAACAACGTTGGCGTGAAATTCTAGAAAGACTCCTAGCCACAGTTCAGTTTTTAGCATCTCACAACCTACCATTTAGAGGTCACAGAGACACTTTAGAAGAAGAGAAAAGTGGAAATTTTATTGACCTGATACAGCATTCTGCAAAGTTTGATCCTGTTCTTCGTGAACATTTACAACGAATAGAAGACAAACGTATTCACAACCATTACTTGGGAAAAAACATACAAAATTAATTAATTGCCTTGATGGCCAAGCATGTCAAGCAGACAATTATTCAAAAGATTCTTCAAGCAAAATATTATTCAATCATTCTTGATTGTACGACCGATATCAGTCACATTGAACAGATGACGGTGATATTGCGCCATGTTGATGACGTGTCAGGTGAAATTGAAGAGCATTTCCTTGGATTTATACCGGTTGAAAAAACTACAGCTGAAGAATTAACAAACACCATACTTTTGGAAATTGATGAATTAGGTTTGGACATCAAAAACTGCAGAGGGCAAGGATATGACAATGGCGCTAACATGCGGGGAGAGAAAAGTGGTGTTAAAACCAGAATATTAAATATCAATCCATTAGCCTTCTTCACACCCTGTGGATGTCACAGTTGGAATTTGGTGCTTGGTGATGCAGCAGCATCTTGTTCAAAAGCAAAATTATTTTTTGGTGTTTTGCAAAGATTGTACACACTTTTTTCCGGGTCATCCAATAGATGGTCTGTTTTAAAGGAGAAGGGAAATATTACCCTCAAGCCATTGTCTGAAACTAGATGGGAATGCAGAGTTGAGAGTGTAAAGGCTGTCCGTTACCAACTACAAGAAATTGCTGAATGCCTGGAAGAAGTGACACAGAAAAGTAACGATCCTTCATTCTGTAGTGAATGTAATTCACTACAAGGAGAAATTTTGTCATACGAGTTTGTTGTATCGTTAGTTATATGGTATGAGATTTTGGTGAAAATTAACCTGGTCAGCAAGGTATGGCAAAAGTCAAATATGCAGTTGGATACTGCATTAAAACATTTGGAAGAATTCCTGCGCTGGTTGGAAGACTATAGACAAAATGGCTACAATTCTGCCATAGTTACTGCCAACGAAATAGCAGAAGATATTAACATCGCTAAAGAATTTCGACTGTGCAGGATACGCAGGGCCAAAAGAATGTTCGACTATGAGGGCCCAGATGAAGCACTGGTTAATCCTGCAGACAGGTTCAGAGCAGAATATTTCAACATTATTGTTGATAAGATTCGCACTAGTGCTGAGCCTCGATTTAAAGGTTTAAAAGACTACGTTAGAAATTTTGGTTTCATATATGATATTTCATCTTTATCCATGAAATCTGATGAAGAACTTTTAAAAAATTGTAAAGAACTGGAAGCTCTTCTAACTTTACCAAATTCTTCTGATGCTGACATAAGTGGTTTGGAATTGTACGAAGAGCTACGAATGTGTACCCGTACTATGCCTCCAAAATTGGATATGTGCAACTCTCTGAAATACCTCATTAATAATAACCTAACTGACGTTTACCCAAACATTTATGTCACATTAAGGGTCATCTTAACCACTTGCCGACCGCCGCACGACTATCTACGGCGGCGGTCAGCCCCTCACAGGCAAAGTGACGTAGGTCTACGTCGCTCGCCTGTGAGGGTTTAGGGAGCGAGCGCGCGCCGCCGGAGGCGCGCTCCCGCTCCCGCGTGGTCACGGACCCCCCCGCGCGTGTGACCGGCGGACCCGATCGCCGCCGGCCACTCTGCGATCGGCGGGGGAGAGGGAGAAAGTCAGGCAGCTTGTGTAAACAAGCTGCCTGTCATTCTCCTCTCTGTATGAGAGATGATCACATGGATCTACTATGTAGATCCATTGATCACTCTGCATACAGTTGAAGCCACAGCCAATCACAGTTAGAATCACGCCCCTAGGGACACACACAGCCCCTCCCTCTCAAATAAAGTTAACCCCTTCACTACCAGTGTATTTTTACAGTAACAGTGCATATATATAGCACTGATTACTGTAGAAATGTCACTGGTAACCCCAAAAGTGTCAAAAATGTCAGTCAAGGGTCCGATCTGTCCGCCGCAATGTCGCAGTACCGCAAAAAAAATCGCAGATCGCCGCCATTACGCGTTAAAAAAAAAACAACAAAAATGACAAAAATCTTTCCCTTTGTTAGTAAACGCAATAACTTTTGCGCAAACCAATCAAAATACGCTTTTTGTGATTTTTTTTACCAAACATAGGTAGCATAAAACAAATTGGCCGAAAATATTAAAAAATTTTGATTTTTACATTTTTTTTTGGGGGAATTTCATATAAAAAAAAAGGGAAAAATATTGCTATTTTTGCAAAATTTACGCTCTTTTTTTGTTTATAGCGCGTGATCAAAAAATCGCACAGGTGATCAAATACCGCCAAAAGAAAGCTCTGTTTGTGGGAAAAAAAGGACGCCAAATTCGTTTAGGTACAGCGTCGCACGGCCGCGCAATTGTCCGTTAAAGTCACGCAGTGCCGAATCGCAAAATACCCTCTGGTCGTTTAGCAGCCAAATCCTCCGGGGCTTAAGTGGTTAACAATTCCAGTCACTGTTGCATCAGCCGAAAGGAGCTTTTCTAAACTTAAATTAATCAAAACATACCTAAGATCATCTATGAGCCAAGAGAGATTATCTGCATTGGCAATTTTGTCAATTGAACACAATCTGGCTTCAAAATTAGATTATTCATCTGTGATAGATGATTTTACAAGTTCAAAATGTAGGAGAATGTTTTAACCACTTACCACCCACCCACCATCTAATGATGGCGGAGCATTCTGTGCTATTTTGTTGCATTCTGTGCTATTTTGTTGCATTCTGTGCTATTTTTTTAGGTTTTTTTTTACATGTTCAAAAAAAAAAAAAACGATTGCATTTTGTGTTTTCATAGCTAAGTTATTGGTTGTTATTGTTGAAAACAAGAAGCCAAGTTATTTATTTGGTATTACTTAAAAATATTGTACTTTGTGTCCATCATTGTCCATGCACTAATGAGTAAACTGTTTTTTTTTTCCCTATTTTTACATGTTCATAAAAAAACACGTTTGCTAAAAAATGGATGTGGCACATTAAACATGTTTTGTGCAAGAAAGTTTTGTAAAGTGATTTAATTCTGGTGAATATGGTCAGTCCTTGCAGGCATTTCATGTATACACTGCCTTTTCAGAGAAATGCCAGTGTTTCAATTATAACCTAGGAGCACCTCTAGTGCCAGTACAGATGTTCTCTGGGTCAGTGCTGCACAGTGTGCTGCACTAACGTTCAACACCTTCACAGTGCGTTGAATACCGAGGTTTTGAGATGTATTAATGTTTGCCTTAAAATATGCAATTTATACAGTTAATAATATAGCCTGCTTATTTATTTTTTTATCGCGCAAGGGGGGCCTCATATTTTAATTTCGCCTAAGGCCTCAAAAAGTCTAGAGCCGCCTCTGTTCCTCGACTCTGGTATTTCGAGAGTTTGAGATTCCTAACGGAACAGGTGGATGCCAGAACATCCATTTGTACCCTGTCTAACCTCCCTTCTCTACCATCCACCTCAGCATCTGGTGATAACCCTATGTCTCCTGAAATGGTGTTTGACGACAGGGAGGACATACTCCAGACACAGGTACCTTATGAATAAATTTTTGGCCTTTAATTGTTATTCCAAAATAATCCATGCATGCTGTTTGCAGGTAATATTGATGCTTGGGTTTTAATGTGAATATGAACTGCATTTTAAAAAACAAAAAAAATATCCTTTTTATTTTAACAGACAAACACACAGGAAGAGGAGCCAACAGAGGACATTACAAATGAGCCAACTCCCATCATAACGGAGAGCACTCAAATTCCACCTGTAGCTAGACCTCAAAAGAGGAGGAGAATTGAGGACGACACCTCCTCTTTTCTTACCAAGGCAACTGCTGCTCTGGAGAAAAAGCCTGATGAAGCGGATGCCTTTGGGATTCTGACAGCCAACAAGCTCCGCAGAATGTCGGAGGAACAACGGCAATATGCTGAAACTTTGATGCTGGAGACCATGCATAGAGGCATTCGAGGGGAATTGAGGACAAATACCCGCATGACCGATTCTACTGCACCATCAGGGCCATTACAACAGGCCAATCCACACCCCAATCCACCCCCAAATCACACTGGTCATGGATCTATGCAAAATAGTGGTCTATGGCCATACATGCAGCCTGACCATCAACAGCCATCTTGGCCACACGAATATCAGTCTACACAATTATAATTTCAAATCTATTCTTTGGAATTTTTTTTTTTTGGTTTACATCTGTGTTTTAGTGAATGATTTTTGATGTAATTTTTTCTTCAAAATAAACTCCTGTGTGTTAATCAAGCAATATCGCCATCTTTATTTTTAAGTGCCATTGATTTGGTCAGTTCACTCTATCAAAATGCCTGTTTAGGAGAGCAGATTGCCCGTTATAGTGAGGTGGGGGGGGGGGGTCTTCACTGATAATAAGCACATTGATTGTCAGTGCAGATCCATTGGGGATGGCCACAAGAAACAACTGAGTTATCTGTGATTGCCCACAATGACTGTCAGTGGTTCCTCATCAGTGCAACTTCCATGTTAAAATTAGTCATACAATACAAAATCATACCTAGCTAGACCTCTATTTACAAAATTCAAACACAAACATAAATTAAAAGTATAAAACTTTTATTTATAAAATAAAGAACATTGGAACCAGCAGTGTTCATTTTTTTTTTTTTTTTGGAATTTTTTAAAGGGGATTTTTTTAATATAAACTATAATTTGTCTATAAAATTTTGAGTTAGGCACAACAGGTGCTTATCTGTAGACTTTCCACCACTCAAACAACTTTACACTTTACCCAACATGTCTATGACGGTATTTATTTTGGTCGTCACAACTTGGCATCGATCAATAATTGATCCAATCTCTGCCTTGCAGGCTATGAGTTCATTCATCAACAGCCGTGCACTGGAACCTGTTCGGCATCGGTCGCCATTTCTCCTTCAAAAACAAAAAAAATAAAATTAAAAGGATGGTAAGGTTTGGTATCTGTGGCATGCATAAATCAAGAAACATTGGTGGTATTATCAGCTTACCAGTGCTTGTTACATTTATCAGATCCAAAACCACCACCCGGTCTTCTGGATTCTGTGTCTGGCTGCTCTGCTGGGTGTCACCAGTTGTGTCACTATGTTCTTTTGGATGTTTTTTTCTTTTCTCTCCTGTTCAAAGATGAATAAGAAACATCAAAGCACACATGGTATGTTAAGTATATGTATGCTAAGTGGATGCATTAAAGTGCGTTACTGCAATGGCTCTACAAGTTCCTATCTATCTACCCTGTGTACTGTAAAAATAGGCCCACACAGTAGACACATTACACTTTACACACACTATACTAGTATGATTATTCGTAACGAACGAACGATATAACCATCCCCAAAAAAAATATATACCATGGTGCCTAAAAATATGTACGGTATATAAAACAAAATAATATATACTCACTTTTCTTTAGACGTTTTTTAATCTTCATAAACTGATCCTCCTCTCTCAATTTTAGATCCGACCACCGCTCTTAATGCATTAAGATAAAAAAAAACCTTCTGATTTTACAACCACCTGTAAAGACTAAGTTTACCTTTTTGGGCAGAATTTCACTTTTCATAATAAATAAAAGCATTTTCTATTGTCCTTTCTGGCTAAGCCATACCAATGAACTTATCTCTCACTCCCATCTTTAGAAGCTTTATATTTTCATCTGTCTATGTCTATGGATTTGCAACCCCTTCACGCTGACCGAACGCAAATATGCGGTTGTTTAGAGCTGACGATCGGCTTTCTTGTAATGACAACCGATGTGGCTAAGCAGCCGTTAGATTGTCATTACAAGAAACAGGAGGGGATGCCCCCTCTCCCTTTGCCTTCCACGGCTCGCCCAGGTCTCCCGTACCTGGCCCAAGACCCGAACAAAGTCGCATTCGGCTCTGATTGGGTCTCCGAAGTAAAAACCCAGATGCAATGTCATGACATCACTAATAATAATGATGGTAATAGAGCCCTAAAGGCGCCAGATTTAAAAAAAAATTACAGCATTCAAAACAGCCAAACTTGTAGAGGAGGGGTTTTGGGTCTTTTAGACCCCAGATCCCTCCATAAAGAGTACATGTCACTGCCTATTACAGTCACATAGGATGTTTACATTCCTTGTGACAGAAATACAAGTGAGCAAAATTTTTTTTTTTAAATGGACAGTGTAAAAATAAAAAAATAAAATAAAAATTTAAAGCGCCCTGTCCCTCTGTGCTTACACGCAGAAGCGAATGCATACGCAAGTCGAATGTGAGGTATTGTCACGATCGTTAAAGTGAGAGCAATAATTTTAGCCATAGACCTCCTCTGTAACTCTAAACAGGTAACCTTTAAACATTTTATTGTTTAACATTTTTTATTTAACAAGTACATTTTTATCAGGTATTTTTCAAAATTAACAGGGTACAGAAAAACAGGAAATTGTAGCATAGATAACCAAACAATTGCCAGCGAGATAATATGGAAAGACCATAAATATACAGAACAGTCATCAAATGGGCCATATACTTTCTAGCAAACGTGCCTATGCTCTGAACATGTAACAAACATTTATCATGCAATTGTTATCAACACATATGGAGGTATAAACAAATATCTAATTTAAAAGGCTTGAGATGAAGGTTGAAAGAATAGAGAGAGGAGAGGGAGAAGGAAAAGGGAATCTGAAGGGAAAGGAGGAAAAAAAAAGACAGCTCTCCATGCTCCTATCAAGAAGTATATCAAATAGCCAGTTCACTTATATGTTAACCCAGGTAGGGGACTGGTTATATCGTAAGGTGCGTTGTTTTCCACAGTTCCCAAGCTTTTTCAAATTTATTGGAGCTACCATCTCTATACGCCTGAAGCCTCTCGTAACCGTATATTTCCTCTACCAGTCTGAGGACATCACTAATGTTGGGTGCGTAATTGGATTTCCAATTCTGAAGAATTATTGCTCTAGCTGCCATTAGAATCTGCATGAATTATTGCTCTAGCTGCCATTAGAATCTGCCATTAGAATCTGCATTGATATTGGCCGTGCATGGCCAGGGATTTCAAATATATTGATGCTTAAGATAGCCTGCTCAATATTAGGGCATAGAAACACCCCTGTGATTTTTTAGATCAATTTAAAGATTTCAGCCCAGAAACTGCGTATGTGTAAACATGACCATAACATATGAGATAATGTGCCTGTCCCACCACACTGCCGCCAGCATAGGAGTTTCCTTTCGGGTACTTAGCAAGAATATATGGAGTGAGATACCAGCGTAATTGAAGCTGTTGGGCCATTTCCCAATAATTTGCACATTTGGAATATTGGTAATTATGGGCTATTTCCCTAGACCATTGATGATCGGATAAAGTCTGGGCCAAGTCCCTCTCCCACTTTTCCACCGCTAAAGTTTTTGAAAAGAAGTTTTGGCATTGAATAAATTATAAAATAAAGTTATACTGTTAATATCTGGCCCAAATCACTATGTATTGTTGCCATATCTGTTTTCAATGAATTTTCTAATTTTCAAACATGTCCGCCATTTCTGTCTTTGTAGGCAATTGGGCTTTTAATCTTTGATCTTCCGTTCCACCAATCTCAACATTACTGTCAATCTCAATATCTGTTTTTGACTGGCTTAGTATACTTGCACCCGCAGATAGCCTATTCCGGCTGTTCTTATTGCCTCCTATCGCCTGTTTCACTCAAATTTCTAGCTGTTTTGCCATTGTTGGCTTGTTGTTGCTTCCTTCTTGAGACATATATTTTTTTTATTGTTCCAACTCCGCTTCCTTTGGCCGATTTCCCTTTCATTTTTACATGGCTTTTCATTTTCTTTTACACAATTTGCGCTAATTAGAGATTCGCCCACTGTTTATTTAATCCTGTCTTATCGTGGTTTGCTTTTGTCTATTATTTTCCTCTTCTCTAGCCAACACACCTCCTTTCTTCCTGTTTTATCTTATTTGGTCTTCATTTTTATTATCAAATCTTTTAACTAGTCATATGATCCAGAGAAAAAAATAATAAAGAAGACAACAACTCACCACTCCTGACCTATGGGGCTCATAAGTATTTCCTTTCTCTCTTTAAATTTTTCAGTGTCCAAAGATTTCTTGCTTTTGTAGCAAGGTTCCCAGGCCTGTGGCCTGATGTGGGTCTGCCATTAGTACCGGAATCCTCTCCAGCCCATGTGAGCTGAGTCCCTGGGTGTGACAACTTAAGCAACGACAATTCCGGCATCTTTATTTGTGGTTTTTATCCTAAGTTAAAGGGGATGGGAGAAGGGAATGAGTGGGATACTCCTTTAGGCTCAAACTAATTAAAATTGGGACTTTGATCGTGAAAATGCCCGTTGGCGCTTCCTAGACACCAGCCGCCACCAGCCAACGCTCACTAACACTGAGTACACACTGCAACTTGATAGAAGTGCTGAATCCTCGACTGAAAGTCCAGAAGATCCAGGACTGTGAAACGGTAGAACTCCTGACACTGTTATGCTGTACAATTCACTGAATACTGTCCCCTGCTTTGGCCAGCTTGAGGTAGTATGAAGTAGAACTCTGCAAATCTGTACTTGCAACTGACACACTCTATGCAACTCAGGGCCCAGATGCAGATGCCCCCTTGACTGTAACTCTTCAGGGTCCACTGACTAGGTACCCCTTTGCAGCTATCTGACACTGGATCCTAGAACCTCTTCTGGAGTGGTCCCCTCTGACTCTAGGCAGACCCCCCAGGGGCAATCCTCAGTACTTACGACCTGTGTAGGCTTTCTTGGGACTGGAACCCTCTCACTCTCCGCAGGCTCTCGGCACACCAGATCCCCTCAGCTAAACTCAGCACTCTCTGGATACTCATGCGACACCCCGAGATATCATCTTCCTCAGACAGGAGGAGAGACAGCCGTACTCCCCCTTCTGGGACTCTGCTCACGCCAAAGACACCATGCCACGCACTTCCCCCCAAACTTATACCCACTCCCAGAATCCTTTGCAGCCTAATTTGCCTTCTGGGGTAGTTACAAGCTGGGATGTGCCCCCTGATTGGGCTTCCCACACTGCCCCATGAGAAGCCTCTCTCAGGAGCTAGTGAGGATACTTCTCCCTTCAGCAGGCACATCTGGAAGCCCTGACACCGTAGCCAAATAAATCACAGCCCTGCTGTTAGGCAGACAAGGCCCACTATACATTCAAATAGCACCTACCTATAGGGTGTTACACCCACCCCACACCAAATGAGTCAGGTCCCTTTGACTCTGAGGCAGCCGCCTCCTATCAAAACTCAGGAGTATCCCACAAACCTGGAAAGGGGGAAAAGGGAAAAACAAATTTACAGAATAAGTTACCGTGAAAAAAAAATATATATACAATCTGCTGTACATGTATGATACACAGTTTAAGGTGCATGAAAACTGATGCACCCCCCACCAAATAAACTCACCTGGTGGAGAACAACAAGGAAAAACAATGCAATACAAACATTCTGACTGTCTAACTCTAAGGTGGTCCCACCTGTATAGAGAAAAGGAAGCAAAAGTTAGTAAATCTCATCACATAGAAATCCCATCACATTTCTAACTAACTGAACAGTTGAATGGAAAGACCCTCCTTCAAAAAAAAAAAAAAAAAAAAACAAGGGCTACCGCTCTATTCCCTCCCTGACTACCTCTGCCAACCAGTGTCTTGACATGTCGGGGTCCTCCTTTAACTCGAAGGAGCTTGTTCCCTAACACTGGCTGTCTAGACAGAGTCCTCTTTGTTGAAGTGAAACACAGCACACTCTGCTGTCCCTTTGAGCACTTCAGTGAGGAAACAGGGCAGGTCACAGTCTATCATGACCCACAGTCCTGCTGAGTCAGGGAAACATCACAGGGGTCCAGCAGGGCACCGCACACCAAAGTTCTTGACCACTCACGAACTTGGCAGCAATTTCTTCTTCTGTACAGACTGTGGATGAAGTCTCACACAGCCATTTGTAATCCACAACAGATCCCGGCCCGATAGCTCAAAGGATCTAGCACACAAGAATTAACTCTCCAAAGACCCAGACCCGATGGCCCAAAAAGGTCTAGCAATGCAACATTTGACTTTCTTTCCAAAGACCCTGGCCCAATGGCCCAAAAGGGTCTATTTCACTTCAACAGATGCAATTCAAAGTCAGCATTATATTTTTCCACAAACATTTTCCTTGGTCAGTTGTGGTAGCCGGCCGGCCAAACACAATTTTTTCTTTGTTTAAGTCATTTCTGAATTCCTCCCACTTTGATAAGGTACTGAAGAGTCTTACTTTTAAATGTAGTAATCTGGATGAGGCACTTGAACATATTCTCCGTTCTCATTCTTGACCCGGATGGACCAAGCATGTCTAGAGCCATCCGGACGGCGGACCTCCACCCTATCAATATAGATGGAGCGCCCGTAAAAACCACTGAGCCTATCTATTCCCCGAATTGTAACTCCAATCTATGGGAATTGACCCTGAAGCTGTCACTAAGATGGTAACTCACACCTGACAGAATTCATAAATTTGATGTGAATTGTGACGGTAAATGTTGGCGGTCGTGTGGAGGAGTAGGCAATCTCTTCCACATCCTATGGCAATGTCCATGTATCCAAACCTTTTGGCGGGAGGTATTCTTACTACTTTCTGACGTGACAAAAACCCAGATTGCTCCAGAGCCTGGACTAGCACTCCTATCTCTAGGCTCTGAAGCGATACATTACTCTTTGAGACACACAATAACCCACTGTTTACTTGTGGCTAGACTACTTATTGCTAGATCCTGGAAACAGTCTGCCCCACCACTCCTTCGGGAAATGATTGATATGGTCACAACCAATTTTTCTTACGAGCGTTCGCTATCCCTGAAAAACCAGTCCACCGCTCGTATGGCTAAGCTATGGCAACCTTGGATTTCCTGGCTGAATGGATTATAATTCTGACCCAAATTCATTGCTATACTGGGGGAATGCCCCTCTGGTACCCGGCGCCCCTGGGTTGGACACAGTGTAGTTCCCAATGGGGGTGTCCTTCTGTGGGACGTACGGGTGCCGGTGGGGTACGACCTTACCGAAGGGTTCTTTCCCTCATCTTCCTCAACTTATGCTGTAGGCGACATCTAGTGGTGGTTGACCGGTAATACACCACGTTAATGATCTGGATTCCAATATGTATTCGATTATGACCATAGGATGGTTACTTATGCATGTTATTGCTTATGCGTGTTATTATTGTCCTTACATGTGATGAAGACTACGTTCATATTGTGTTTAATACTATTCTTGATAGCTTGTTATGGGAATTGTACTTCCCTACTGTTTGTATTTTCATGTTGAAAATTTAGATAAAAAGTTATACACAAAAAAAGAAAAAGTGAAAATAATCAAGTCCAAAAAGGTTGCATAAAACCAAATAAATTCAAGTAAAAACAATGTCCCAATAGAAGGAGTCACTGTATGAAGGGGGGTGGGAATTCATTACTGCTGCAAGGGCTGGCTCCGAGACACAGTGAAGTCGGTTCTGTGAGTGAATGCAATGAAAGACAAAGAACAGAGCGCCTCTAAGTGCAGTATTTAATGAAGATAATGTAAACACACATTGGTATACACTCACATGGTAATGAGCATGGATAGGCTTAAAGGCTCCGGTGGTTCGTCGGGTAGGAGATGTTAGTCTGGCTTCACCTCAGACTGACATCCTATCGTACACCGTGCACGCCCACTGTGAGTCCTGCGCGAGCTCTGAAACGCGTCGTGTCATCGTCTGCTCTGGTGACGTCACGCAGCACATGCTGCGTTCCACCTCGGTCCCTGGTATGAGCCGAACCCGGAAGACGGAAGTCTCTTTGGCCAGCTTCTTCCTGTCCACGGATACATTGTATCGGCTACTTTCCATCTCCCCAGGACTTCAGGACTAACATCTCCTACCCGACGAACCAACGGAGCCTTTAAGCCTATCCATGCTCATTACCATGTGAGTGTATACCAATGTGTGTTCACATTATCTTCATTAAATACTGCACTTAGAGGCGCTCTGTTCTTTGTCGAGCCCCCAAATGTAGCAAGGTTTCCAGGCCTGTGGCCTGATGTGGGTCTGCCATTAGTCTCGCCAGCCCATGTGAGCTGAGTCCCTGGGTGTGACAACTGAAGCAACGACAACTCCGGAATCTTTGTTTGTGGTTTTTATTATAAGTTAAAGGGGATGGGAGAAGGGAATGAGTGGGATACTCCTTTAGGTTCAAACTAATTACAATTGGGACTTTGATCCTGAAAATGCCCGTTCCTTGACGCCAGCCAATGCTCACTAACAGTGAGTACACACACTGCAACTTGATAGAAGTGCTGAATCCTCGACTGAAAGTCTAGAAGATCCAGGACTGTGAAACTGTAGAACTCCTGACACTGTTATGCTTTACAATTCAGGTAATATGAAGTAGAACTCTGCAAATCTGTACTTGCAACTGACACACTCTATGCAACTCAGGGCCCAGATGCAGATGCCCCCTTGACTGTAACTCTTCAGGGTCCACTGACTAGGTACCCCCTTTGCAGCGAGCTGACACTGGATCCTAGAACCTCTTCCGGACTGGTCCCCTCTGACTCTAGGCAGTCCCCCCAGGGGTATTCCTCAGTACTCACGACCTGTGTAGGCTTTCCTGGGACTGGACCCCTCTCACTCTCCACAGGCTCTCTGCACACCGGATCCCCTCAGCTCAACTCAGCACTCTTTGGATACTCATGCGACACCCCGAGATATAATCTTCCTCAGACAGGAGGAGAGACAGCCGTACTCCCCCTCCTGGGCCTAATCTGCCCTCTGGGGTAGTTACAAGCTGGGATGAGTTCCCTGATTGGGCTTCCCACACTGCCCTATGAGAAGCCTCTCACAGGAGCCAGTGGGGATACTTCTCCCTTCAGAAGGTACTTCTGGAAGCCCTGACACCCTAGCCAAATAAATCACAGCTCTGCTGTTAGGCAGACAAGGCCCACTATACATTTACCTAGCACCACCTGTTTAATTTTTTTTTTCTTATCTTCGCCCCTTGGGGCATTTTACTAGTTTTTGCACATTTTCCTTTAAAGTGCAGGTCTGCTAGCTCTTTATGGTGTATGGCTATCTGTTCTGGATTCCTGCTTTGGACTAGGCTTGGATCTGAATCCTTTTTTTTTCCTCCATGAGCTCTATGAGCTCCGATAATGGCTCGCTCCTCATCCCATGGCCCAGTGCTCACTGTCATTTCCCTCGAAGAGCTTTCGACACCACAGGGCCCACGGGTTGCTCAGGCTGGCCACCAAGTCTCCACTCTGAGCACCTCTGAATGTGGCCGGGAGTCCTCCCGAGCCAGCTCAGCACCACCTCGGCGCCCCCTCCCTGTCTACAGATCTTTCTCCACATCTCTGGCTCCGGGAGCCCAACAAACCAGGGGAGACGCCACCCACTGTACTTCCTCCTCCGCCGCTGACCATGAAAGCCTCGTCCAGAGTCAGCTCTCCCCAGCCTGTTCTCGACAGAAGAGTAGGGATGTTTAGTAGTTAGGGCTAGGAACTATAGAGAAGACGAGATGGCAGGGAGGCATCAGTGTTTATGCCTCCTTTACATTGGCTGAATGGGATCCCTCTGAGCAGATGACATTTTTGCAGGCACCATGTTCAGGCTCCTCCCCCTGGCAGATTCAAATTTATTCTATTTGAAATTTAATTTTTGAAAGACGGTTATATTCTTTCTATTTTATTCTATTCTATTGCTTTTCTATTGCTTTTCTATTCTAGGCTCTTATTTTCTATCATTTTCTAGTCTTTTCTTTTCTATTCTATTGTAATCTTTTCTATTCAAATTTAGGGTTGAGCGAACACCTAGATGTCCGTGTTCGACGGGTTCGGCCGAACTTTAAAAAAAAGTCCGGGTCCGTGTCCCGGACTTTTACCGAACTTTTCCCGGACACCGAACCCCATTGAAGTCAATGGGGACCCGAACTTTAAGGCACTAAAATGGCTCTAAAACACCAAAGGAAAGGGCTAGAGTGCTGCAAATGGCAGCAAAACGTAATTAAGAGCATGGCAAGTGCTCTGCAAACAAATGTGGATAGGGAAATAACTTAAAACAACAAAAAAAAACAGAAAAATAAAACAATGTTCTTCTTCATCTCTGAAGGACGAGGCCCATATGGAGTAGGAGGGAGGTTGAGGTGGTGGTGGATGTGGCGGTGACTAGACATATGCCGGTTTTCGGTAATTCGATATATCGCGGTATTGCATAGCCACGGTATTGTTATTGTGGCATTTTTAAAATACCGAGTTTCTCTGTCAAGTCTGCCTGACTTGTGAATTGATACATTTCAGTGAGCTGGATGACTCATTCACTCACTCAGCTAACACCTTTCAGCATTAAGTCTCCTAACTATAAACAAAAATGATTACATTTGTATCTTTTCCTTCCCTCTGCCAGGGAGAAAGGAAGTTTAACCTCTTAAAGACTGGATCTTTTTCTGACACTTGCTGTTTGCAAGTTAAAATCAGTTTTTTTTTTGCTAGAAAAGTACTTAGAACCCCCAAACATTTTATATATTTTTTTAGCAGAGACCCTACAGAATAAAATGGCGATTGTTGTAATATTTTATGTCACACTGTATTTGCGCAGCAGTCTTTCAAACGCAATGATTAGACTTTAATGAATAAAAAAAAAAAAAAAAACGTAACAGTAAAGTTATCCCAATTTTTTTTTTTTTTGTTACACAGAGAATCGTGAGAGAATCGTGATCTTTATTCCAAGCTAAAAAATCGTGATTCTCATTTTGGCCAGAATCGTGCAGCTCTAATAAATATATATATACACACACACACGCCTAGCAGCCCACATTACATTATTATATAGCCATCAAGCAGTGTCTGGCCTACCTGGTGATGACTGGTCCTGGCGCTCTGATCCGATGGCCTGGTCTTTAAAGGGGCAAATCCTTGCGATCCAGAAGTGGTTAAACCTGCAGGAGGACCGGTGTTTTTATCTATTAATGACTTTACTATTGCTTTAGGCCTGGTTCACATGTATGCGGGTTGGTGGTTCACATGTATGCGGGTTGGCGGTTCACATGTATGCGGGTTGGCGGCCCACATTTGCACAGGCATAGCAGCCCA
Source organism: Pelophylax lessonae (assembly GCF_965119305.1). Lineage (NCBI taxonomy): Eukaryota > Metazoa > Chordata > Amphibia > Anura > Ranidae > Pelophylax > Pelophylax lessonae. The sequence continues at coordinate 110,407,909 of NC_138775.1, read as the reverse complement.
TTGATTTGAACGGGCTGCTATGCCCTCATTTTCCGCAGAAAAAAGGTGCATGCAGCATTTTTTTTAAATTCAGTGGCCTTGAAATCCATCCTGCTTTTGCACCATGCGACTAACCTGCAGTTCCTGCTCTGGCAAGCTTTCTGCATTTTTTGTATACGTGGGCACGGCATTTAAAAATAAACAGTTTGCGTGTGCAGCAACGGCAGGTAAGTCGCATGGTGCAAAAGAAGGATGGATTTCATGGCCACTGCATTTTTTTAAATTCTGCATGCACCTTTTTTCAGCTGAAAACGCAGGCATAGCAGCTCAAGCCCATTCACATCAATGGGCTGCTATGCCTGTGCAAATGTGGGCCCCCAACCCGCATACATGTGAACCAGGCCTAAAGCAATAGTAAAGTCATTAATAGATAAAAACACCGGTCCTCCTGCAGGTTTAACCAATTAATGACTTTACTATTGCTTTAGGCCTGGTTCACATGTATGCGGGTTGGGGGCCCACATTTGCACAGGCATAGCAGCCCATTGATGTGAATGGGCTTGAGCTGCTATGCCTGCGTTTTCAGCTGAAAAAAGGTGCATGCAGAATTTAAAAAAATGCAGTGGCCATGAAATCCATCCTTCTTTTGCACCATGCGACTTACCTGCCGTTGCTGCACACGCAAACTGTTTATTTTTAAATGCCGTGCCCACGTATACAAAAAATGCAGAAAGCTTGCCAGAGCAGGAACTGCAGGTTAGTCGCATGGTGCAAAAGCAGGATGGATTTCAAGGCCACTGAATTTTAAAAAAATGCTGCATGCACCTTTTTTCTGCGGAAAATGAGGGCATAGCAGCCCATTCAAATCAATGGGCTGCTATGCCTGTGCAAATGTGAACCACCAACCCGCATACATGTGAACCAGGCCTAAAGCAATAGTAAAGTAATTTATAAACAACACCTCCTTCAGGTTTAACCACTTCTTGACCACAAGGATTTGCCCTCTTAATGACCAGGCCATCGGATCGGAGCCGAGCGCCAGAACCAGTTATCACCAGTTAGGCCAGACACTGCTTGATGACCTATTTTAGGCCTGGTTCACAGAGTCTGTACTGACTGACTATATAATAATGTGCATAAGTGAACCAAAGCCCCTAAATTCAGCAATGAAATTGAAGTGAGGTGGAAATTTAATAATTTAAATTTAATAATAGAATACCGTGATAATACCGTATACCGTGGCAAAACCTTAATCAATTAATCGCAGCATGAAAATCTGATACCGTCACAAGCCTAGCGGTGACATAGGCGTGCGCACAGGGTGTGCTGGGTGTGCCTGGGCACACCCTAATCACCTAGGGCACATAGCATTGCCAGTGAGGAGATGGGAAAGATCTCCCTGGGACCTGCTCTGCTCTATTTCTCCTTGCCTACAGGTACATGGCCCGATACATTACTCTCCCTGCTGGCAAACACATGCATGTGTATTTCAACTTTGGGGTGCACACCTTAATGCAATAGGCTGCGCACACCTATGGGCGGTGTAGGTGGAAGCGGCGGTGGAGGAGGACCAGGGCCGGATTAACAGCATCATGGGCTTGGTGCTGAGGATTTTGAAGGGCCTTAAGGGCCGTGCCTTGCCATGCACCCAGAGGAGGAAGGGTGCAGCCATGCATGCCTAATTCAACATGGGATGCTGTCTCTGAAGCCCATAAACACATCCATGCATCGCCAACTGTCCCTCCTTGTCCGGCCTTCACGCTGTGTGGGGAGGTTCTGAGGGTGCTGCCTGGGGAAGCGAGCATAGAAGCCAGACTTCTGTGTTTACAAGTGACAGAAGAGCGGTAACAGTGAATATGGCCAACCCGGGGCCTATATAAAAGGTAGGGGCCTGGAGCTGCAGCTCCAATAGCCCCTACATTAATCTGGCCCTGAGGAGGAGGACGAGGTAGCCAACACTGCTTCTTTTCAAAAATTTTAAATGAGGGTACACCCCAAAAGAGTGAGAAAGAGCAAAAATGGAACAATGGGTGGGTAAGGTCGGTATCCATTGCTATTCTGCATAAGGTACGGAAAAGTCCCGTGGGATCCATGCCTGGTTCATTTTAATGAACGTGAGCTTGTCCACATTGTCTCTGGACAGGCGGCTGCGCTTGTCTGTTATAACGCCCCCAGCCGTGCTAAATACCCGTTCAGATAATACACTGGCTGCAGGGCACGCCAGCACCTCCAAGGCGTAAAGGGCAAGCTCAAGCCATGTGCCCAATTTGGAGACCCAGAAGTTGAAGGGGGCAGACCCGTCATTCACTACATGTAGGCGTGTGCACACATACTGCTCCACCATGTTGGTAAAATGCTGCCTCCTGCTAAGACGTTCCATCTGAGCTGCTGGTGCTGCTGTTTGTTGTGGGCGTGCTGACAAAGCTTTTCCACATTTCGGCCATGCTAACCCTGCCTTCTGAGGTGCTGGCGGTGCCCTGGTTGCGTTGGCGACCTCCTCCTCCTCCTCCTCTGCCTTGTGCTTCCACTGTGGCCCCGCTGTCAGATGGGAATGCCAGCAGCATGGCGTCTACCAGCGTGCGCTTGTACTCGCGCATCTTGCGATCGCGCTCCAGTGAGTGAATTAAGGACGGTACGTTGTCCTTGTAACGGGGATCCAGCAGCGTGGCCACCCAGTAATCAGCACAAGTTAGAATGTGGGCAACTCGGCGGTCGTTGTGGAGACACTGCAGCATGTAATCGCTCATGTGTGCCAGGCTGCCCAGAGGCAACGAAAGGCTGTCCTCTGTGGGAGGTGTATCGTCCGTGTCCTCTGTATCCCCCCAGCCACGCACCAGTGATGGCCATGAGCTGGCCTGGGTGCCACCCTGCTGTGAACATGGTTCCATCTCCTCCTCCAGCTCCTCCTCCTCCTCATCCTCCTCATCCTCCAGAACTGTGCCCCTGCTGGACAATTGCGTCCCTGGCGTTTGCGTGTGCAGGAACCCACCCTCGGAGCCCCTTGCGAATGACTGCCCTGAAAGCCTTGGAAATGTTACCTCTTCATCCTCCTCCTCCTCCTCATCCTGTGCCACATCCTCTTCCATCATCGCCCGAATTGTTTTTTCAAGGAGGCATGGAAGTGGGATAGTTAAGCTGAGAACGGCGTCATTGCCACTGGCCATGTTGGTGGAGTACTCAAAACAGCGCAACAAGGCACACAGGTCTCGCATGGAGGCCCAGTTAAATTAAATAGCGGAATAGAAAATATGATCCAAAAAAAGTGTATGTATATCACACGTACACAACCACACTGGGCCCCAATTACTATTGTTTGTACCCCTAAAAGGCTAGATGAGGAGTAGGGGGAGTATGGAACAGGCAGCACCCTCAAACCTTCAGAAGTATGAGATGAACCCCAACAACTTGGAAAGGTGGATCTCTCTCACACGTACCGACACAGACTATCCCGCAATTCAATTGATCCTCAAAGGTTTTTATTGAATAGCGGAATAGGAAATATGATCAAAAAAAGTGTATGTATCTCGCACGTACACAACCACACTAGGCCCCAATTACTATTGTTTGTACCCCTAAAAGGCTAGATGAGGAGTAGGGGGGGTATGGAACAGGCAGCACCCTCAAACCTTCAGAAGTATGAGATGAACCCCAACAACTTGGAAAGGTGGATCTCTCTCACACGTACCGACACAGACTATCCCCCAATTTAACTGATCCCCAAAGGTTTTTGATTAAATAGCGGAATAGAAAATATGATCCCAAAAAAGTGTATGTATATCACACGTACACAACCACACTGGGCCCCAATTACTATTGTTTGTACCCCTAAAAGGCTAGATGAGGAGTAGGGGGAGTATGGAACAGGCAGCACCCTCAAACCTTCAGAAGTATGAGATGAACCCCAACAACTTGGAAAGGTGGATCTCTCTCACACGTACCGACACAGACTATCCCGCAATTCAATTGATCCTCAAAGGTTTTTATTGAATAGCGGAGTAGGAAATATGATCAAAAAAAGTGTATGTATCTCGCACGTACACAACCACACTAGGCCCCAATTACTATTGTTTGTACCCCTAAAAGGCTAGATGAGGAGTAGGGGGGGTATGGAACAGGCAGCACCCTCAAACCTTCAGAAGTATGAGATGAACCCCAACAACTTGGAAAGGTGGATCTCTCTCACACGTACCGACACAGACTATCCCCCAATTTAACTGATCCCCAAAGGTTTTTGATTAAATAGCGGAATAGAAAATATGATCCCAAAAAAGTGTATGTATATCACACGTACACAACCACACTGGGCCCCAATTACTATTGTTTGTACCCCTAAAAGGCTAGATGAGGAGTAGGGGGAGTATGGAACAGGCAGCACCCTCAAACCTTCAGAAGTATGAGATGAACCCCAACAACTTGGAAAGGTGGATCTCTCTCACACGTACCGACACAGACTATCCCCCAATTTAACTGATCCCCAAAGGTTTTTGATTAAATAGCGGAATAGAAAATATGATCCAAAAAAAGTGTATGTATATCACACGTACACAACCACACTAGGCCCCAATTACTATTGTTTGTACCCCTAAAAGGCTAGATGAGGAGTAGGGGGGGTATGGAACAGGCAGCACCCTCAAACCTTCAGAAGTATGAGATGAACCCCAACAACTTGGAAAGGTGGATCTCTCTCACACGTACCAACACAGACTATCCCCCAATTTAACTGATCCCCAAAGGTTTTTGATTAAATAGCGGAATAGAAAATATGATCCCAAAAAAGTGTATGTATATCACACGTACACAACCACACTAGGCCCCAATTACTATTGTTTGTACCCCTAAAAGGCTAGGAGTAGGGGGAGTATGGAACAGGCAGCACCCTCAAACCTTCAGAAGTATGAGATGAACCCCAACAACTTGGAAAGGTGGATCTCTCTCACACGTACCAACACAGACTATCCCCCAATTTAACTGATCCCCAAAGGTTTTTGATTAAATAGCGGAATAGAAAATATGATCCAAAAAAAGTGTATGTATATCACACGTACACAACCACACTAGGCCCCAATTACTATTGTTTGTACCCCTAAAAGGCTAGGAGTAGGGGGAGTATGGAACAGGCAGCACCCTCAAACCTTCAGAAGTATGAGATGAACCCCAACAACTTGGAAAGGTGGATCTCTCTCACACGTACCAACACAGACTATCCCCCAATTTAACTGATCCCCAAAGGTTTTTGATTAAATAGCGGAATAGAAAATATGATCCCAAAAAAGTGTATGTATATCACACGTACACAACCACACTAGGCCCCAATTACTATTGTTTGTACCCCTAAAAGGCTAGGAGTAGGGGGAGTATGGAACAGGCAGCACCCTCAAACCTTCAGAAGTATGAGATGAACCCCAACAACTTGGAAAGGTGGATCTCTCTCACACGTACCAACACAGACTATCCCCCAATTTAACTGATCCCCAGAGGTTTTTGATTAAATAGCGGAATAGAAAATATGATCCCAAAAAAGTGTATGTATATCACACGTACACAACCACACTAGGCCCCAATTACTATTGTTTGTACCCCTAAAAGGCTAGGAGTAGGGGGAGTATGGAACAGGCAGCACCCTCAAACCTTCAGAAGTATGAGATGAACCTCAACAACTTGGAAAGGTGGATCTCTCTCACACGTACCAACACAGACTATCCCCCAATTTAACTGATCCCCAAAGGTTTTTGATTAAATAGCGGAATAGAAAATATGATCCCAAAAAAGTGTATGTATATCACACGTACACAACCACACTAGGCCCCAATTACTATTGTTTGTACCCCTAAAAGGCTAGGAGTAGGGGGAGTATGGAACAGGCAGCACCCTCAAACCTTCAGAAGTATGAGATGAACCCCAACAACTTGGAAAGGTGGATCTCTCTCACACGTACCAACACAGACTATCCCCCAATTTAACTGATCCCCAAAGGTTTTTGATTAAATAGCGGAATAGAAAATATGATCCCAAAAAAGTGTATGTATATCACACGTACACAACCACACTAGGCCCCAATTACTATTGTTTGTACCCCTAAAAGGCTAGATGAGGAGTAGGGGGAGTATGGAACAGGCAGCACCCTCAAACCTTCAGTATGAGATTGTGTTCACTGTACCCCACAAAGATTGAGTTCACTGCACCCCACAATGATTGTGTTCACTGCACCCCACAAAGATTGTGTTCACTGCACCTCACAAAGATTGTGTTCACTGTACCCCCCAAAGATTGTGTTCACTGCACCCCACAAAGATTCTGTTCACTGTACCCCACAAAGATTGTGTTCACTGCACCCCAAAAAGATTGTGTTCACTGCACCCCAAAAAGGATGTTGTTCACTGCACCCCAAAAAGGATGTTGTTCACTCCACCCCAAAAAGATTGTGTTCACTGCACCCCACAAAGATTGTGTTCACTGCACCCCAAAAAGATTGTGTTCACTGCACCCCAAAAATGATTTTGTTCACTGCACCCCAAAAAGGATTTTGTTCACTGCACCCCAAAAAGGATGTTGTTCACTCCACCCCAAAAAGATTGTGTTCACTGCACCCCAAAAAGATTGTGTTCACTGCACCCCACAAAGGATTTTGTTCACTGCACCCCAAAAAGATTGTGTTCACTGCACCCCAAAAAGGATGTTGTTCACTGCACCCCAAAAAGGATTTTGTTCACTGCACCCCAAAAAGATTGTGTTCACTGCACCCCACAAAGGATTTTGTTCACTGCACCCCACAAAGATTGTGTTCACTGCACACCAAAAAGGATTGTGTTCACTGCACCCCAAAAAGATTTTGTTCACTGCACCCCAAAAAGATTGTGTTCACTGCAGCCCAAAAAGATTGTGTTCACTGCAGCCCAAAAAGATTGTGTTCACTGCAGCTCACACACAGAAAAATGGATGTGGATCACTGACACCTGCCTATCTCCAATCCCACACCACACAGCAATATCGATTGTAGTTTGTAGAACACAGTTTCCCTAAAATTCAGCAGACTCTGTCCCTAACAGGATTGAGAAGAGATCGTAGATCAGGATTGAGTGCAGACCCCACCCCCCACACAGCAATATCGATTGTAGTTTGTAGAAGACACTGACCCTATATAATTCAGCAGACTCTATCCCTAAAATGCCTACAACTCGCCCTGCCTAAACACTCCGACCTGTCCCTCAATTCTATCCGGACACAAATGGTTTTTTCCTGCCTATCTTTCCCTAATCAGCAGCCAGCACGTTGATGTGTGCTCTGTCCCTGAATCTAAGCAGCATAATGACGCCGCTGCGGCTGCCTCGAACTTATAAAGACTTGGTCACATGCTTCAGACGGCCAATCACAGCTACTGAGACATTTGCAGGCATGGCTGGGATGGCTTAAGGCACACCAGTTAAACGATTGTTGATTGGCTGTTGAAAGCCCGCCATGAAAAGAGCGCCAAAGCATGCAAAACCCGGAAATAAAACGACCGAACACGGATTTTTACCCGAACATACAGTAAAGTGTCCGTGTCCGTGTTCGGGTACAAAAAATCCAATTATTCGGTACGAACACGAATAATACAGTCCGTGTTCGCTCAACACTATTCAAATTCATTCTAATTGAAATTTGAATTTCTGAAGATGGTTAGGTTATATTCTTTCTATTTCATTCTATTCTTTGCTATTCTATTGTTTTTCTATTTGTTTCTAATCTCCTATTTTCTAGTATTTTGGATTCCATTGTTTTGGATTCTAATCTGCACTGTGACAGGTGTGCATGGGGCACTGGTGGCACCCTGTGACAGATTTTGATGGGACAATGTTACACTGGGGCAGATGTTGATGGGGTACTGGTGGTACACTGTGACAGATGTTGATGGTACACTGACAGATGTTGATGGTGCACTGGTACACTGCCAAATATGTTGATCGGCCATTGGTGCACTGTGACAGATGTGCATGGGGCACTAGTGGTAGCCTGTGACAGATGTTGATATGACAATAGTACACTGTGGCAGATGTTGGTGGGGCACTGGTGTGCTGTGACAGATGTTGATGGGGCATTGGTACCCTGTGGCAGATGTTAATGGGACACTGCTACTCTGTGACAGATGTTGATGGGACAATGGTACACTATGACAGATGTTGATGGGGCACTGGTTCACTGTGACAGATGTTAATGGGACAATGGTACCCTGTGACAAATGTTTATGGCCCACTGATACTCTGTGACAGATGTAGATGGGGCACTGGTGCACTGTGACAGCTGTTGATGGGAAAATGGTACACTATGACAGATGCTGATGGGGCACTGCTGCACTCTGACAGATGTTGATGGGGCACAAGTGGTACACTGTGAAAAATGTTTATAGCGCACTGGTACGCTGTGACAGATGTACAGTAGATGAGGCACTGGTACACTGTGACAGATGTTGATGGGGCACTGGTGCACTGGGACAGATGTGCATGGGGCACTGATGGTACCTTGAGACAGATTTTTATGGGCCAATGGTACACTGTGAAAGATGTTGATGGGGCATAACTGCTATTGCTTTTCTATTCTATTCTTTTCTGTTCTATTATTTTGTATTATTTTCTATTCTATTCTAATCTTTTATATTCAAATTCATTCTATTTGAAATTCGAATTTCAGAAGATAGTTATAATCTAACCATCTTAAGAAATTTACATTTTGAATAGAACAAATTTAAATTTGAATAGAAAAGATTGGAATAGAATAGAAAAGAAAAGAATAGAAAAACAATAGAACAGAATAGATTAAAATAGATATGTCTTAATTTTCAAACACATTCAAAATTCTAATAGACATATTGGACAAGGACTGCCAGATTGCACAGTTTCGGGTCTACCTGAGTTACTAGCATACAAAAAAGGCAGTTTCAAGTCCTTACTTTCTCCTTCCTTGTCTTGCTCCAATAATCAGTCCAGGTGTCAGGGAAGAGGTTAAAGGAGAACTGGCAGATACGCCAATGCCCACTAACACTGAGTTAGTAGGCATTGTGTAGCGAAATGTACGCAATGGCGAATTGGTGTATGCATTGGCGTTCGCCGCAGTACATCCTAATTACCAGCATCAACTGGCCTATATAAAGTCAGCACTGGCTGCCTATCACTCATTGCTGGATTATCTTAAGCTAGTATCCTGTGTTCCCTGTGCCTTGAACTTCAGCTTGATTACCTGTTACCGACCCGGCTTATCCCTGACCTGCTCTGGTTTCTCTCCTGGCTCTGAACCTGGCTTGCTTTACGGACTTGCACTTGCCTATTTCTGATTGCCTTCCCGTGTTTGACCCTGGCTTGATCCTTGATACCTGCCTCTGTTCCTGATTGACCTCCAGTGTTTGACCCTAGGCTTGGCTACTGACCTTGCTCTGCTTTAACCCGCCTGCATTTCCAGAGATCCATTGGTTGTGACCACCTTCTCCACCACTGATCTGACTCTTCAAGCAGCTTCACCTGCAGGCAACCCATGCACCTTGCATAGCACCCTCTGTCACCATCTCCAGCCGCAAGGGGAGCATTCTCATCACCTCAGCCTCCAGGCTGATACCTGACACCAGGGGTATTTTGTTGTTTTTTGTTTATTTTACAGTAAATTAGGTATAGGAGAAGGGAATAGTGGGATAGTCCAGATTAACTATGCACAATGGTTGAGGACTCCTATCTTCAGGTACAGCCAAGCTGTTGAATCACCCTGCCACTATGGGTGAATTTGGATTAAGTCTCTTTTCTCTTGATAAGATGACTTGGTAGACTAGCAATTATTTTTGGGACACTCTCACTAGCATCCTCTTTCTCTTCACTGCTGACATCTGTCCACTGACTATCCTACACGTGGGGTGGCCCCCCTCGGGTCAGGCCCCTTGACACGATTCCCTGTACTCACGATACTGTGGTCCCAGGGTCTCCAGTGTCTCCCCCCTTTGTCAGCTCCCCTGGACCTCTGGGTTCAGCTTCTCTCATCCGTTCCTCTGGCACTCAGGATGGCCTCCTGTGACCATGCCACTGCTACAGAGGAGGAGGCAGTCGCCCACCCCCCCCCCCTCCTCCGGGACTCTGCTCTCACAGCACATGTGCTCCTGGCTTTTATACAGTATCCCAGAATGCACCGCAGCGACCTGCACCCTGCCAATCACCAGGACTGTATCGAAGCCTATGCATCCATTCATCAGGTTTCCTCCCACTGTCCAACATGCCTCCCTATTGGACCAGTGTGAAACACTTCTCTAGACACAATGAATTGCATACCGAACACATTGAGCAGACCCTACTAACCAATCCTGCTCTCTGGCAGGCAGAGAACAATATAGATTTACCTGCAGCCCCTCTGGTAAGCAGACAAGGCTCAAAACTATACTTTCTCACAAGCACCTACCTAGGAAGGTTCTACACTCAACCCCCCCGCCCACCAAAATAAGCCATGTCATAGCTCCAAACGAGCATGGAGGAGCGGTGAGAGTGATACAGTTATACCAGTCCATTCATTTCATTATATGGAGAGTAATATACCTGGGATGTAATCTTTTGGCTGTTTGAAAGAGTGATATGTGTAAGCGCAATATAAGAGGGGGAAAGGGGAAGGCATTTTAATGTTATACTCAATAAGTGTTTTAAAGCGGTATTACACTATTGGTCCCCTTTTCGATTTTTTCTCATAAACCCTCTAAAACCCCTATGAGAGCTCCTGTTGGTGGAAATAAGACTTGGAGAGATATCTGTAAAAGTGATTTCTGGATCGAAAGTTTATAATCCGAGTGAAAGGTACTTGGCGGAGTGGAAGCAGATTTTATTTGAGCTGATGATTTACAGGCGCTTTTTGATCTGTGGTCTGGTGAGGGTCCATTACTTTAAAGGGGGAGCACACGTGGCATGGTGAAGGTGCAGAATAATAAGTCTTCAAGAATTGAAACACCAGTGAAGAGCACCTATGTGCGTGGACTTTATTTATTGCCAGCCATTACAATCTGATTTATCCCCAAAAAACAAGGACTGTTTATAATAAGTATATATCAGCGCTGCTAATTTTATTGTTCTTAGGTTTAAAATTGTGCACCGGGTAAAATAAAATCAGTGATATATGAGATATGCCATACCTGGGAGAAGCTACCCTAACGTGTGTAACACGACAATGTAAAATTACATCTTTTACTATGGTATCTGCTTTATTATGTTGCAAAACATTGCATTCATATATGATAACATTCTATGTATTAATGTATACGTCATTATCCCTTTCAATCTTCAATTTTTATTATTTTTTTATTTTTCCTTTTCTGTTGCTTTATACCATACTATACCCTGTATGCATTCAGTGTAATTTTCAGTAAACATTTATTGAGAAAAAAAAAAGGATAAAATATAAAATAGTAAGAATAAATAACCATCTTCCAAAATTCGAACTTCATAGTTACATAGTAGTTGAGGTTGAATAAAGACAATAGTCCATCCAGTTCAACCTGTGTAGGTGTGTATGGCCGTAATCATCTCTCATACCCCTTAATGTTCTGATCCTTGAGATGTATGTCCAAGAGTCTTTTGAAAGTAGCCATACTTCCCGCAGAAACCACCTCTTGTGGTAGAGAATTCCACAATCTTGTAGTCCTAACAGTAAAGAATCCCCTGCGTTGCCTGAGGTTAAAACGCTTCTCCTCTAATCGCATTGTATGCCCTAGAGTCCTCATGCAATCCTTGCAACTGAATAGTTTTTTTTTCTATGCGGAGATCGCCATTGAGGTATTTATAAATTGCTAGCATGACCCCCTCAGGCGTCTCTTCTCCAGGGAGAATAAATTAAGCGATTGTAGACGCTCTTCATAATTAAGGTCCTCCAATCCCCAAATTAGTTTAGTTGCCCTTCTCTGGACTCTCTCCAGCTCCAACACATCCCTCCTGAGGACTGGCGATCAGAACTGGACAGAATACTCCAGATGTGGTTGGACCAGAGTTTTATAAAGTGGTAGGATTATAGTTTTATCTCTGGAATACATCCCTTTCTTTATGCATGCCAATATTCTGCCTGCTTTGGCAGCTGCCGCTTGACATTGCATGCTATTGCTTAGTCTCTCCTCTACCAAGACTCCCAGATCTGTCTCCATTTTTGATTCCCCCAAAGGTCCCCCCCCTAAAGTGTATTGTGCTTTTATGTTTTTAGTCCCCAAGTGCAAAACCTTACACTTTTCCACAGTGGCGGCCAGTGCTCAAAATTTTTGGGGGGGGGCGCAAAAAGAAAAATTTGCGGGAAAAAAAACGCGGTAAAAAATTGTGTGACTTTGACGCCACATAAGTGTTAAAGGGGCCTTCAGTAGGGTTGAGCGAACACCTAGATGTCCGTGTTCGACGGGTTCGGCCGAACTTTAAAAAAAAGTCCGGGTCCGTGTCCCGGACTTTTACCGAACTTTTCCCGGACACCGAACCCCATTGAAGTCAATGGGGACCCGAACTTTAAGGCACTAAAATGGCTCTAAAACACCAAAGGAAAGGGCTAGAGTGCTGCAAATGGCAGCAAAACGTAATTAAGAGCATGGCAAGTGCTCTGCAAACAAATGTGGATAGGGAAATAACTTAAAACAACAAAAAAAAAACAGAAAAATAAAACAATGTTCTTCTTCATCTCTGAAGGACGAGGCCCATATGGAGTAGGAGGGAGGTTGAGGTGGTGGTGGATGTGGCGGTGACATAGGCGTGCGCACAGGGTGTGCTGGGTGTGCCTGGGCACACCCTAATCACCTAGGGCACATAGCATTGCCAGTGAGGAGATGGGAAAGATCTCCCTGGGACCTGCTCTGCTCTATTTCTCCTTGCCTACAGGTACATGGCCCCGTTACATTACTCTCCCTGCTGGCAAACACATGCATGTGTATTTCAACTTTGGGGTGCACACCTTAATGCAATAGGCTGCGCACACCTATGGGCGGTGTAGGTGGAAGCGGCGGTGGAGGAGGACCAGGGCCGGATTAACAGCATCATGGGCTTGGTGCTGAGGATTTTGAAGGGCCTTAAGGGCCGTGCCTTGCCATGCACCCAGAGGAGGAAGGGTGCAGCCATGCATGCCTAATTCAACATGGGATGCTGTCTCTGAAGCCCATAAACACATCCATGCATCGCCAACTGTCCCTCCTTGTCCGGCCTTCACGCTGTGTGGGGAGGTTCTGAGGGTGCTGCCTGGGGAAGCGAGCATAGAAGCCAGACTTCTGTGTTTACAAGTGACAGAAGAGCGGTAACAGTGAATATGGCCAACCCGGGGCCTATATAAAAGGTAGGGGCCTGGAGCTGCAGCTCCAATAGCCCCTACATTAATCTGGCCCTGAGGAGGAGGACGAGGTAGCCAACACTGCTTCTTTTCAAAAATTTTAAATGAGGGTACACCCCAAAAGAGTGAGAAAGAGCAAAAATGGAACAATGGGTGGGTAAGGTCGGTATCCATTGCTATTCTGCATAAGGTACGGAAAAGTCCCGTGGGATCCATGCCTGGTTCATTTTAATGAACGTGAGCTTGTCCACATTGTCTCTGGACAGGCGGCTGCGCTTGTCTGTTATAACGCCCCCAGCCGTGCTAAATACCCGTTCAGATAATACACTGGCTGCAGGGCACGCCAGCACCTCCAAGGCGTAAAGGGCAAGCTCAAGCCATGTGCCCAATTTGGAGACCCAGAAGTTGAAGGGGGCAGACCCGTCATTCACTACATGTAGGCGTGTGCACACATACTGCTCCACCATGTTGGTAAAATGCTGCCTCCTGCTAAGACGTTCCATCTGAGCTGCTGGTGCTGCTGTTTGTTGTGGCGTGCTGACAAAGCTTTTCCACATTTCGGCCATGCTAACCCTGCCTTCTGAGGTGCTGGCGGTGCCCTGGTTGCGTTGGCGACCTCCTCCTCCTCCTCCTCTGCCTTGTGCTTCCACTGTGGCCCCGCTGTCAGATGGGAATGCCAGCAGCATGGCGTCTACCAGCGTGCGCTTGTACTCGCGCATCTTGCGATCGCGCTCCAGTGAGTGAATTAAGGACGGTACGTTGTCCTTGTAACGGGGATCCAGCAGCGTGGCCACCCAGTAATCAGCACAAGTTAGAATGTGGGCAACTCGGCGGTCGTTGTGGAGACACTGCAGCATGTAATCGCTCATGTGTGCCAGGCTGCCCAGAGGCAACGAAAGGCTGTCCTCTGTGGGAGGTGTATCGTCCGTGTCCTCTGTATCCCCCCAGCCACGCACCAGTGATGGCCATGAGCTGGCCTGGGTGCCACCCTGCTGTGAACATGGTTCCATCTCCTCCTCCAGCTCCTCCTCCTCCTCATCCTCCTCATCCTCCAGAACTGTGCCCCTGCTGGACAATTGCGTCCCTGGCGTTTGCGTGTGCAGGAACCCACCCTCGGAGCCCCTTGCGAATGACTGCCCTGAAAGCCTTGGAAATGTTACCTCTTCATCCTCCTCCTCCTCCTCATCCTGTGCCACATCCTCTTCCATCATCGCCCGAATTGTTTTTTCAAGGAGGCATAGAAGTGGGATAGTTAAGCTGAGAACGGCGTCATTGCCACTGGCCATGTTGGTGGAGTACTCAAAACAGCGCAACAAGGCACACAGGTCTCGCATGGAGGCCCAGTTAAATTAAATAGCGGAATAGAAAATATGATCCAAAAAAAGTGTATGTATATCACACGTACACAACCACACTGGGCCCCAATTACTATTGTTTGTACCCCTAAAAGGCTAGATGAGGAGTAGGGGGAGTATGGAACAGGCAGCACCCTCAAACCTTCAGAAGTATGAGATGAACCCCAACAACTTGGAAAGGTGGATCTCTCTCACACGTACCGACACAGACTATCCCGCAATTCAATTGATCCTCAAAGGTTTTTATTGAATAGCGGAATAGGAAATATGATCAAAAAAAGTGTATGTATCTCGCACGTACACAACCACACTAGGCCCCAATTACTATTGTTTGTACCCCTAAAAGGCTAGATGAGGAGTAGGGGGGGTATGGAACAGGCAGCACCCTCAAACCTTCAGAAGTATGAGATGAACCCCAACAACTTGGAAAGGTGGATCTCTCTCACACGTACCAACACAGACTATCCCCCAATTTAACTGATCCCCAAAGGTTTTTGATTAAATAGCGGAATAGAAAATATGATCCCAAAAAAGTGTATGTATATCACACGTACACAACCACACTAGGCCCCAATTACTATTGTTTGTACCCCTAAAAGGCTAGGAGTAGGGGGAGTATGGAACAGGCAGCACCCTCAAACCTTCAGAAGTATGAGATGAACCCCAACAACTTGGAAAGGTGGATCTCTCTCACACGTACCAACACAGACTATCCCCCAATTTAACTGATCCCCAAAGGTTTTTGATTAAATAGCGGAATAGAAAATATGATCCAAAAAAAGTGTATGTATATCACACGTACACAACCACACTAGGCCCCAATTACTATTGTTTGTACCCCTAAAAGGCTAGGAGTAGGGGGAGTATGGAACAGGCAGCACCCTCAAACCTTCAGAAGTATGAGATGAACCCCAACAACTTGGAAAGGTGGATCTCTCTCACACGTACCAACACAGACTATCCCCCAATTTAACTGATCCCCAAAGGTTTTTGATTAAATAGCGGAATAGAAAATATGATCCAAAAAAAGTGTATGTATATCACACGTACACAACCACACTAGGCCCCAATTACTATTGTTTGTACCCCTAAAAGGCTAGATGAGGAGTAGGGGGAGTATGGAACAGGCAGCACCCTCAAACCTTCAGAAGTATGAGATGAACCCCAACAACTTGGAAAGGTGGATCTCTCTCACACGTACCGACACAGACTATCCCGCAATTCAATTGATCCTCAAAGGTTTTTATTGAATAGCGGAATAGGAAATATGATCAAAAAAAGTGTATGTATCTCGCACGTACACAACCACACTAGGCCCCAATTACTATTGTTTGTACCCCTAAAAGGCTAGATGAGGAGTAGGGGGAGTATGGAACAGGCAGCACCCTCAAACCTTCAGAAGTATGAGATGAACCCCAACAACTTGGAAAGGTGGATCTCTCTCACACGTACCGACACAGACTATCCCCCAATTTAACTGATCCCCAAAGGTTTTTGATTAAATAGCGGAATAGAAAATATGATCCAAAAAAAGTGTATGTATATCACACGTACACAACCACACTAGGCCCCAATTACTATTGTTTGTACCCCTAAAAGGCTAGATGAGGAGTAGGGGGGGTATGGAACAGGCAGCACCCTCAAACCTTCAGAAGTATGAGATGAACCCCAACAACTTGGAAAGGTGGATCTCTCTCACACGTACCAACACAGACTATCCCCCAATTTAACTGATCCCCAAAGGTTTTTGATTAAATAGCGGAATAGAAAATATGATCCCAAAAAAGTGTATGTATATCACACGTACACAACCACACTAGGCCCCAATTACTATTGTTTGTACCCCTAAAAGGCTAGGAGTAGGGGGAGTATGGAACAGGCAGCACCCTCAAACCTTCAGAAGTATGAGATGAACCCCAACAACTTGGAAAGGTGGATCTCTCTCACACGTACCAACACAGACTATCCCCCAATTTAACTGATCCCCAAAGGTTTTTGATTAAATAGCGGAATAGAAAATATGATCCAAAAAAGTGTATGTATATCACACGTACACAACCACACTAGGCCCCAATTACTATTGTTTGTACCCCTAAAATGCTAGGAGTAGGGGGAGTATGGAACAGGCAGCACCCTCAAACCTTCAGAAGTATGAGATGAACCCCAACAACTTGGAAAGGTGGATCTCTCTCACACGTACCAACACAGACTATCCCCCAATTTAACTGATCCCCAAAGGTTTTTGATTAAATAGCGGAATAGAAAATATGATCCCAAAAAAGTGTATGTATATCACACGTACACAACCACACTAGGCCCCAATTACTATTGTTTGTACCCCTAAAAGGCTAGGAGTAGGGGGAGTATGGAACAGGCAGCACCCTCAAACCTTCAGAAGTATGAGATGAACCCCAACAACTTGGAAAGGTGGATCTCTCTCACACGTACCAACACAGACTATCCCCCAATTTAACTGATCCCCAAAGGTTTTTGATTAAATAGCGGAATAGAAAATATGATCCCAAAAAAGTGTATGTATATCACACGTACACAACCACACTAGGCCCCAATTACTATTGTTTGTACCCCTAAAAGGCTAGGAGTAGGGGGAGTATGGAACAGGCAGCACCCTCAAACCTTCAGAAGTATGAGATGAACCCCAACAACTTGGAAAGGTGGATCTCTCTCACACGTACCAACACAGACTATCCCCCAATTTAACTGATCCCCAAAGGTTTTTGATTAAATAGCGGAATAGAAAATATGATCCCAAAAAAGTGTATGTATATCACACGTACACAACCACACTAGGCCCCAATTACTATTGTTTGTACCCCTAAAAGGCTAGGAGTAGGGGGAGTATGGAACAGGCAGCACCCTCAAACCTTCAGAAGTATGAGATGAACCCCAACAACTTGGAAAGGTGGATCTCTCTCACACGTACCAACACAGACTATCCCCCAATTTAACTGATCCCCAAAGGTTTTTGATTAAATAGCGGAATAGAAAATATGATCCCAAAAAAGTGTATGTATATCACACGTACACAACCACACTAGGCCCCAATTACTATTGTTTGTACCCCTAAAAGGCTAGGAGTAGGGGGGAGTATGGAACAGGCAGCACCCTCAAACCTTCAGAAGTATGAGATGAACCCCAACAACTTGGAAAGGTGGATCTCTCTCACACGTACCAACACATACTATCCCCCAATTTAACTGATCCCCAAAGGTTTTTGATTAAATAGCGGAATAGAAAATATGATCCCAAAAAAGTGTATGTATATCACACGTACACAACCACACTAGGCCCCAATTACTATTGTTTGTACCCCTAAAAGGCTAGGAGTAGGGGGAGTATGGAACAGGCAGCACCCTCAAACCTTCAGAAGTATGAGATGAACCCCAACAACTTGGAAAGGTGGATCTCTCTCACACGTACCAACACAGACTATCCCCCAATTTAACTGATCCCCAAAGGTTTTTGATTAAATAGCGGAATAGAAAATATGATCCAAAAAAAGTGTATGTATATCACACGTACACAACCACACTAGGCCCCAATTACTATTGTTTGTACCCCTAAAAGGCTAGGAGTAGGGGGAGTATGGAACAGGCAGCACCCTCAAACCTTCAGAAGTATGAGATGAACCCCAACAACTTGGAAAGGTGGATCTCTCTCACACGTACCAACACAGACTATCCCCCAATTTAACTGATCCCCAAAGGTTTTTGATTAAATAGCGGAATAGAAAATATGATCCCAAAAAAGTGTATGTATATCACACGTACACAACCACACTAGGCCCCAATTACTATTGTTTGTACCCCTAAAAGGCTAGGAGTAGGGGGGAGTATGGAACAGGCAGCACCCTCAAACCTTCAGAAGTATGAGATGAACCCCAACAACTTGGAAAGGTGGATCTCTCTCACACGTACCAACACAGACTATCCCCCAATTTAACTGATCCCCAAAGGTTTTTGATTAAATAGCGGAATAGAAAATATGATCCCAAAAAAGTGTATGTATATCACACGTACACAACCACACTAGGCCCCAATTACTATTGTTTGTACCCCTAAAAGGCTAGGAGTAGGGGGAGTATGGAACAGGCAGCACCCTCAAACCTTCAGAAGTATGAGATGAACCCCAACAACTTGGAAAGGTGGATCTCTCTCACACGTACCAACACAGACTATCCCCCAATTTAACTGATCCCCAAAGGTTTTTGATTAAATAGCGGAATAGAAAATATGATCCCAAAAAAGTGTATGTATATCACACGTACACAACCACACTAGGCCCCAATTACTATTGTTTGTACCCCTAAAAGGCTAGGAGTAGGGGGAGTATGGAACAGGCAGCACCCTCAAACCTTCAGAAGTATGAGATGAACCCCAACAACTTGGAAAGGTGGATCTCTCTCACACGTACCAACACAGACTATCCCCCAATTTAACTGATCCCCAAAGGTTTTTGATTAAATAGCGGAATAGAAAATATGATCCCAAAAAAGTGTATGTATATCACACGTACACAACCACACTAGGCCCCAATTACTATTGTTTGTACCCCTAAAAGGCTAGGAGTAGGGGGAGTATGGAACAGGCAGCACCCTCAAACCTTCAGAAGTATGAGATGAACCCCAACAACTTGGAAAGGTGGATCTCTCTCACACGTACCAACACAGACTATCCCCCAATTTAACTGATCCCCAAAGGTTTTTGATTAAATAGCGGAATAGAAAATATGATCCCAAAAAAGTGTATGTATATCACACGTACACAACCACACTAGGCCCCAATTACTATTGTTTGTACCCCTAAAAGGCTAGATGAGGAGTAGGGGGAGTATGGAACAGGCAGCACCCTCAAACCTTCAGAAGTATGAGATTGTGTTCACTGTACCCCACAAAGATTGAGTTCACTGCACCCCACAATGATTGTGTTCACTGCACCCCACAAAGATTGTGTTCACTGCACCTCACAAAGATTGTGTTCACTGTACCCCCCAAAGATTGTGTTCACTGCACCCCACAAAGATTCTGTTCACTGTACCCCACAAAGATTGTGTTCACTGCACCCCAAAAAGATTGTGTTCACTGCACCCCAAAAAGGATGTTGTTCACTGCACCCCAAAAAGGATGTTGTTCACTCCACCCCAAAAAGATTGTGTTCACTGCACCCCACAAAGATTGTGTTCACTGCACCCCAAAAAGATTGTGTTCACTGCACCCCAAAAATTATTTTGTTCACTGCACCCCAAAAAGGATTTTGTTCACTGCACCCCAAAAAGGATGTTGTTCACTCCACCCCAAAAAGATTGTGTTCACTGCACCCCAAAAAGATTGTGTTCACTGCACCCCACAAAGGATTTTGTTCACTGCACCCCAAAAAGATTGTGTTCACTGCACCCCAAAAAGGATGTTGTTCACTGCACCCCAAAAAGGATTTTGTTCACTGCACCCCAAAAAGATTGTGTTCACTGCACCCCACAAAGGATTTTGTTCACTGCACCCCACAAAGATTGTGTTCACTGCACACCAAAAAGGATTGTGTTCACTGCACCCCAAAAAGATTTTGTTCACTGCACCCCAAAAAGATTGTGTTCACTGCAGCCCAAAAAGATTGTGTTCACTGCAGCCCAAAAAGATTGTGTTCACTGCAGCCCAAAAAGATTGTGTTCACTGCAGCCCAAAAAGATTGTGTTCACTGCAGCTCACACACAGAAAAATGGATGTGGATCACTGACACCTGCCTATCTCCAATCCCACACCACACAGCAATATCGATTGTAGTTTGTAGAACACAGTTTCCCTAAAATTCAGCAGACTCTGTCCCTAACAGGATTGAGAAGAGATCGTAGATCAGGATTGAGTGCAGACCCCACCCCCCACACAGCAATATCGATTGTAGTTTGTAGAAGACACTGACCCTATAATTCAGCAGACTCTATCCCTAAAATGCCTACAACTCGCCCTGCCTAAACACTCCGACCTGTCCCTCAATTCTATCCGGACACAAATGGTTTTTTCCTGCCTATCTTTCCCTAATCAGCAGCCAGCACGTTGATGTGTGCTCTGTCCCTGAATCTAATCAGCATAATGACGCCGCTGCGGCTGCCTCGAACTTATAAAGACTTGGTCACATGCTTCAGACGGCCAATCACAGCTACTGAGACATTTGCAGGCATGGCTGGGATGGCTTAAGGCACACCAGTTAAACGATTGTTGATTGGCTGTTGAAAGCCCGCCATGAAAAGAGCGCCAAAGCATGCAAAACCCGGAAATAAAACGACCGAACACGGATTTTTACCCGAACATACAGTAAAGTGTCCGTGTCCGTGTTCGGGTACAAAAAATCCAATTATTCGGTACGAACACGAATAATACAGTCCGTGTTCGCTCAACACTAGCCTTCAGTAATCAAGGAAGAGTGCCTTGATAAAGTATTCATAGTTACCCCTTTAAATAATACACATTTTGTCATGTTATTTACCACCAAAAACGTACATGTATTTCATGTGATAGACCGGCACAAAATTGTGAACTGGAAGGAAAATGGAAGAAAAATGACAAATGTATTGCTTTCAACATTTTATTAAACAAAATTCAAACATAAAAGAAGAAAATCAAACTGCAAAAAGTGACCAGCGTACTTATCTGAAAATAAATTTTGCTCTTCTTTCCCTTTAGGGATGCAAATTTCTCGATGACCTTCTGGTTGAAATCTGGCATCTCTGTCACCAGTCTTTTTTCCATTGACAGCATGGCCAATGCATTCAACCTCTCCTGGGTCATGGTGTTCCTCAGAAAAGTCTTGATTCTTTTTAGGGTTGAGAAGCACCTCTCAGCCTCTGCTGTGGTCATGGGTGTGGTGATGAGGATCTTCAGGAGAGTGAAAGTCTCTCCAAAGACTTCTTGAAGATTGTTCGCCACAAAAAACTGAAATAAGTCCACAGCACCAAGGCAGGTTCGAAACCCCTCCTCGGAGTAGATGAGACTAAGCTCTGTTATTAACTTACTCCTATCGAGTACAGGATATGTCTTCACAGTAGTGCTAAGTGCATCCTTTGGAAATTCCCTTGCATACTGGTCAAACTTGTCCGCTTGAAGCAGGGTGGCACTAATCAGATGGTTTGTGAAGGAGAACCGCTCCATGGTGTGTAGGAGGATGGTATCACAGACTTATCAAGAATGATAAAGAAACAAATTTAGGTACTGGTGACAAAATGTCAATGTCATGCGTTAGCTCCCTGAGCATCAGAAATGCATGAAACTTAAAATATGTACTCAGAATGCCTTGGGCATTTGTATGGGATGCTGAGAAATTATGATTTCAAAAAGCACTTGTTAAAATGTTCAGGTTTAAGTTATTATAAAGGAAGATCATATTCAGTGTTTTTGAATCCAGAATTTCTCAGAACTCCATGCACATCAACAGGACATTCTAAGTAAATGTTTCTATGTTGCATGCATTTCTGATGGTCTGGGAGCTATGAATGCTGTAATACCAATTTTGTCCACTAGAGGGGAAAAAACACATTATTTTCTACAAATAAAAACTAACCTCTGTTGCAATAACTTTATGGGTTGCTGGTTCAAACTAGCACCACCTCTTCAGTTGAGAACCACCTTCACTCATTTCACCAACCAGGGAATGCAGAGAATCTCTGAAAAATGTAGAAGTAGTAATAATAATTAAAACAACAACAACAACAAGAAAAACAACAACATGGAAAGGGATGAATACAGCTGCTACCTGATGTTCTGTATGCCCTGCTGGAACTGCTGGATGCTCCCCTAATGTGGACTGAATCTATGTCCTTCCGCTGGAGTTTGGCATAGAAGAGGTCCACATGTGGCATGATGTTGTGGAAAAGGTTCAGAAAAAAAAAAAAACTCCTGATCCTCCAGCATCATGGCAAAGCCGCCTGCCTCTCTTGTGGTAGTTAGGTCAAAGTCACCAGAATCCTGGATTTGTTTAAAGCAGCGAATGAGGTCCTCTCTGTGCTCAAAAACAGTATTGACGGCACGGCTGTGGAAGTTCCATCTGACACTGCTTGCTGTTGGTAGTCTACGGGCAACTACTTTATCAAGAACATCCGTGCGCTTTGGCGATCTTGAAAAAAAGCTGGCAAACCCTCCAAGGTTAGAAAAAAAATTCTCACTTTGGATATGCGAGAAGTGACCTGTGGCATTATTAGATTAAGCTGATGTGCATAGCAGTGGATGTAATGGGCATTTGGGTAAACATCCTGGATCTTCCTTTGCACACCTGCAGTGGCACCCCTCATCACACTAGCTCCATCATAGGCTTGGGAGATGAGTTTACTCTTCTGATCCTCTGGAAGGATGACAGCAAGACGCTCTTGTAGTGCTGTAGCGATGGAATCAGCTGTAGTTGTATGCAGAGGAATAAACTCAAAAAACCTCTCTTGGATGTTGCTTTTGCCATCAATGTAGCGCAGCACAAGCACAAGTTGGCACTGTGTGGCAATATCAGTGGTCTCGTCGGCCTGGATGGACAGAAAATCACTGTTTCGTGCTTCTTGGATAATTTGTTCTTTAACAACAGACAACATACAGTCCAATAGCTCGTTCTGCACAGTTTTTGAAGTTCCCTTAAAGACAGTGGCGTTCTCGAGGTGCTCTTTCAAAACTCCATCCAGAGAAGCTACAAAATCAACCAAGCCACGGAATAGCCCGGGATTATCTGAAGTCTCACTCTCGTCATGACCACGCAAAGCCAGTTCAAATGTACCACAGAATTTCACACAGTCTATAATTCTAGACAGGATGAGTAGATTTTTGGTGACTTCGTCATTGTGCTTTCTAATGCCACTCCTGTAGCTTTCATGTAGCTGTTCAGCAATGCTATGCCTCCCAAAAAGCTGGAGCCTCATAGCGTTGTCCAGATGACTTTGGCTAGATTCATGCCGCTTGCACTTTTCAGTGAGATGTTTCAAGTCACAAACCCCTGTTGTTATCCACAATTTGTCAGTTCCATGACCTTGAAACAGCAAACAGGGAAAATAATAGAAGGCATGACTAACATCGCATCCAGCTAGCCAACTCCGTCTCTCATAGAAAGTGGTGGAAAAGCTCAGAGTGTAAGCTCGACCACGATCACTTGACTGCTGCTTAAGTTCCAAGTTGGGACGATCTGGTCCAAGCTCCTTTATCCTCCTTTTTCTCCGCATCTGAACGCCTTGTGAAGGGGTTTTGTTTTAAAGCTAAAACAGAATTTTCTCTCATGGCTAACAAATGTGCCTCACTTCCAGAATGATCAGTACCTAGGAGTCAAATGCCAATATGGGAATGTTTAAAAGAGAGATCTGTATGGCAATTCTATATGCAAGTGTCTATTTAATCAAGAGATATGATAGTTAGGCTAGGAGGTTTGAAGGTGTTTTGCACGCCACCCTGAAGCCTCGTACACACATTTTTTGTTTGCCTACTTCATGATTTTTACAGTGGTCATTATACAGTGACATGTTGTACTGACTACATGCCAATGATCAGAAGTGGTATTGCTGTGTAAACAAAAGCAAGACAAAGGTGCAGCAGCACATGGAAACTGACATAAATATACAAAAGCTGATCATTGGGAGCACCTCTGTCAGTGTAAATGCTTTGTCAGGACCTTCTAACTGCAACATCTGCAGGACAGCTTGTTTTGTTGAAAACAATGCACTTAGTCTTACTAGCAGGATCAGCAGGTGAACATAAAGAAACTAATTACAGGTCACTATAAAAAAAGTCCTCAAGATCCATTCCCTCATCCAGGACAGGGAAGGCGCCACTGCCCACTCTGATATTAGGGATGTCCACACCCCTCCTATGATAATAAGGAGTCCAGACAGCCTGCTGAGCCACCCTCCCATTCCTAGACTGTGTGACCTCCATCAGTGATAACTATTAAAACTGAATTAAAATGTGTCAAGTTTACTCATTTTACCTTTGTGTGAATCTAGGAATGGGAGGGTGGCTCAGCAGGCTGTCTGGACTCCTTATTATCATAGGAGGGGGGGGGGGGGGGCATTCCCTGGTGTTACTTCCAGGATGTGAATCATGGTACTACTGATGCTGATGCATGCTAAATGAACAGGGAATACTGGTTCCCTGCATCTCTGTCACACTGTGCGTCATACTGTCAGTGACTCAAACACAGCCAGTGCCGGTGGGGATTGCTGGAGACAGAAAAATAGGGAGAGGTAGCTTGAGAGGATAAAATGAACATGTTGACACTGACAGTATGCCCCTCTGACATTTTTATTTATTTTTTGCTGCATCCCCAGATCAGAAAAACTAGATCTGGCCCTGATTCAAATATACTCAATGCATTATAACTGAGACTACAGTAGTATCTTTGTAAAACATTTTAACGACCTTTAACCAGCATCTGCATAATTGATAATACTAGTAGTAATCATGCCTCAGGATGGAGCCAGGCAGATGAGAAGCAGGCAGTTTTGGGTTTGTTGTAGTCTTGTCTTTTTAATAAACTGGTGGTCTCTCATGTCATGACTGGTCTGTAGTAATCATGCCTCAGGATGGAGGCCTCTGGTGGTCTCTCATGTCATGATGACTGGTCTGTAGCATGACATGAGAGACCACCAGTTTATTAAAAAAAAAAAAAAGAGACCACCAGTTTATTAAAAAGACAACAAGACTACAACAAACCCAAAACTGCCTGCTTCTTATCTGGCTGGCCTGGCTCAATCTGAGGCATGATTACTAGTACTACAGAGCAGTCATGACATGAGAGACCACCAGATGCCTCCATCCTGAGGCATGATTACTACAGACCAGTCATGACATGAGAGACCACCAGTTTATTAAAAAAAAAAAGAGACCACCAGTTTATTAAAAAGACAACAAGACTACAACAAACCCAAAACTGCTTGCTTCTTATCTGGCTTGCCTGGCTCAATCCTGAGGCATGATTACTAGTACTACAGAGCAGTCATGACATGAGAGACCACCAGAGGCCTCCATCCTGAGGCATTGATTACTACAGACCAGTCATGACATGATAGACCACCAGAGGCCTCCATCCTGAGGCATGATTACTACAGACCAGTCATGACATGAGAGACCACCAGTTTATTAAAAAAAAAAAAAAGAGACCACCAGTTTATTAAAAAGACAACAAGACTACAACAAACCCAAAACTGCCTGCTTCTTATCTGGCTGGCCTGGCTCAATCCTGAGGCATGATTACTAGTACTACAGAGCAGTCATCATGACATGAGAGACCACCAGAGGCCTCCATCTTGAGGCATGATTACTACAGACCAGTCATCATGACATGAGAGACCACCAGAGGCCTCCATCTTGAGGCATGATTACTACAGACCAGTCATCATGAGTTCATGACATGAGAGACCACCAGAGGCCTCCATCTTGAGGCATGATTACTACAGACCAGTCATCATGAGTTCATGACATGAGAGACCACCAGTGGCCTCCATCTTGAGGCATGATTACTACAGACCAGTCATGACATGAGAGACCACCAGTTTATTATAAAGACAACAACAAACCCAAAACTGCCTGCTTCTTATCTGACTGACCTGGCTCCATCCTGAGGCATGATTACTAGTACTACAACTAGCAATCATGCCTCAGGATGGAGCCAGGCCAGCCAGATAAGAAGCAGGCTGCAGCAGTTTTGGGTTTGTTGTAGTGTAGTCTTGTTGTCTTTTTTAATAAACTGGTCTGGTGGTCTCTCTCTCATGTCATGATGACTGGTCTGTGCTGTGCCGTTCCGTTTTGCTCAAGCTAGCTCGCCCGATTGATTGCCAAATGCCAATGCCTGTCACAGGACAGGAGGCTCTGAATCGGATCCAGAAATTCATCTGGTAGGAGGCGAGGGGCCGGCGGGTAAGTCTGGGGCCCGGGGTAGAGCAGCTGAAATCCAATTGGGGAAAGACCGCTCCAGGTGGGCTGGATGTCAGGTGCTGGTCGGATCCGTCAATCTGGAATCACATGAAGCAAAAAAGAGATGACCGCACTCCGATATAAATCAAAAATTGGAGTAAAATTTATTCCACATCAAACAAATAGGCAAACTGGAACAACACACTGTGGATGCAGGACACAAAGGCAGACGCGTTTCATGACTTAGGGATGTCTTTTTTTGTTTTAAATGAATATTTTGAAATTGATGTATTTTTGTACATATATCACTATTATTGTGTATTTGAATTTGTATTTGTTTTCGTTTGGGGCCATTCTGTTTGTGCACTTTTAATCCACAGACTTGTAGCCGACACCTATTCAGATAATCAATCAGTTAATGAACCTGAATGTTTACAGCTGCTTGTATGGGTTTATCTGTGGTAGCTGCACACACAGAATGGAGCTGGCAATGAGTAAGCGACATCCCTAAGTCGTGAAACGCGTCTGCCTTTGTGTCCTGCATCCACAGTGTGTTGTTCCAGTTTGCCTATTTGTTTGATGTGGAATAAATTTTACTCCAATTTTTGATTTATATCGGAGTGCGGTCATCTCTTTTTTGTTCCCGGGGTAGAGCAGACGAACGTTGCGGTTCCTCCGACGGTGCGACACACTCCGTTCCGGAGTCCGGCGGTCACTTGACTCCACACCACCGTCTTCTTGTCGAATGAGGGATGATGACGAGTCCGACTGCGAGCCGAGGAGTGCATTCACTCACGCGAACAGCAATGCAGACAGTCTTTCTGGCCCGGATGTCTGAGTCTCACAGCTGCAGTCACTCTCCACATGCGGTCGCGGGTGCGGCTCTCCTCAGTCTGCGGGCGGGAAGGACGTGGCGCCGACGTGACACCGGGGCGGTACACTGCCCCCACGCGTCACGTGACCACAGGACCGTCCCTGGATGTCCTCCTGTGATTGGTCCAGGCTGGAGTTTGGACCAATCACAGCCAGGAGCCCAGTAAAGTGGGGAGTGTCGGGCGCATTGCTCTGCGCCCCGATGACCCCCAGAAGTCCACCAATTGGCACCTCTGTCTGCCTCATGTGGGAGGCAAACCCCCCCCCCATACCCACCAGTAGGTCCGGTGCCCCTAGTGGGCTAAAAATGGACTTTTTTTTTAATCTTTTTTTTCCTTCTTTTTTTTCAGGGGGGGGGGGGCGGCGCCCCTGCACCCCCTATCGGCCGGCCGCCACTGCTTTTCCACATTAAACCTAATTTGCCATGTCTGTTATTTTGTTCATGTAGGATATCTGCTTCATGCTGTGCAGTTATTGCCCTGCCCAATTTTGTGTCATCTGCAAAAACTGATATAGAACTAATGATCCCATCCTAAATGCTGTTTAAATTGAACAAGGTTGGTCCCAGGACTGAGCCTTGGGGGACCCCACTTACCATCCTAGACCAGTCTGAGTATGCGCTATTTATTACCACCCTTTGGACACGCCCTTTTAGCCAGTTCCATATCCAAGAGCAAACCTTGTGGTTGATGTCTGCAGACCTTATTTTTAATTAAGCGCTTGTGGGGAACTGTATCAAACGCCTTAGCGAAATCCAGGTACACCACATCCACTGGTCTCCCCCTATCTAGCTCACAGCTCACTTCCTCGTAGAATGTTAAGAGATTGGTTTGACAAGAACGCCCATTTGTAAACTTGTGCTGATTACTGCTGATGATGTTGTTGTCTTTAGCAAACTCTACGATATAGTCAGTTATCCTCCCTTCCAGAAGTATACATACTATCGATGTCAGACTGACCGGCCTATAATTTCCCGGGACATGCCTCTGCCCTTTTTTGAATATCAGTATCACATTAGCTTTCCTCCAATCCCCTTGTACATTTCCTGTCATAATACTGTCAGCAAAGATCAGGAACAGTGGTCTAGATATAGTTTTACTAAGTTCTTTGAGTACTCTCGGATGTACGCCATCCGGGCCTGGTGATTTATTTGTGTTAATTTTATCCATCCTTTCCCTGATTTCACCCTCTGTTAGCCATAGTGGCAAGTCCTGTGTATTACTGCTAACCATACAGTCATGGTCAGTGTACCCCTCCTTTTCCTGTGTAAAGACTGAGGAGAAAAAAGCGTTCAGCACAGTTGCATTTTCAGTGTCCTCTGTAACCATCCTCCCATCATCGTTAATTATGTGTGCAACATGCTCTACCCTAGTTTTTTTGCTGTTGATATATTTTTTTTGAAAATCTGTTTATTAAGTTTTGAACATACAGAAGAAAACAACAACAACAAACGAGGTGCAGTGGTTCACAGCGTAACTACCCAAATGCTCAAAGAGTAAGATAAGTTACCCACGCAGGGGTCCATATAAGTTACAAATAAAAAAAAGGGGTAAAGCAAAACACAGACATGGCAATCACTTTCTAATAGAATTTCTTACAACCCGGTCAGGGCCACCAGTGAGGTACCCACGTTCCGGGATTCAAGAGAAGGCCCCGAAGAGGCTGAGCTGTATCCCCCTGGTGCTTGGGAGGGCGAGAGGCGGGGCCGCATCAGTCACCCGCAGCTGTAGAGGGATCAGATAGCCACCTGGCCCAAACTTTGTCATATTTTTTAGGGCAGCACCTGTGTGCATAGGTATCTTTATAGAGAGGGAGAACTGAGTGCACTCGTTTTTTCCAGTTGAGTGCCGTGGGTGGGGTCCGCCGCCGCCAGTGGAGCGCAATCGTTTTCCTGGCATAAAAAAGTAACAGACCCAACAGCGTCCGGTCCGCCACCCTCGGCACCAAATCATCCAGCAGTCCCAGTATACAGATCCTCGGGGAGGGATCCAGCTTCATCAATGAAACGTTTTCTATTAACTGGAGCACCGAAGACCAGGGGGTAGAAAGGTGAGGGCAGGACCAAAAAATGTGAATAAAATCCCCCGGTTCCTGGCCACAATGCCAGCACTCCTGGGATTGAGAGGCATGTATTTTGTGTAAATGGTAGGGGGTGAGGTAAGCCCTGTGTACTAGTTTGAATTGGATGAGTCTGTCTCTAAGAGAAACCAGCATTTTAAAGGGAAGCTCCCATACATTGATCCAGTCCTCCGGGTCCAGGTCTGGGACATCCCTAGCCCAACGAGCATTAAGGCCAGAGAGCTCCGGAGAATGGACCCGGAGGAGGTGCGCGTAAAGGACAGACACAGGGCCGGGGAGAGAGGGCAACCCTGTCGCGTGCCCCTGGTCAAGCTGAACCAAGATGACAGTCTCCCACCCAGGCGAATAGTAGACCTTGGTGATTGGTAGATGATTTGCAGCCACCTGATGAAGAGTAGGGGAACCCCATTCTTCGGAGGGTCTCCCACAGGAAGGGCCACTCGACCGAGTCAAATGCCTTCTCGATGTCCAGAGAGGCAACCACTCTGGTGCCCACATTAAGGTGTCGTGCCTGTAGGTGGGTATATAGCCTGCGAAGGTTAACGTCAGTGGATCTGTGGGCCATAAAACAGGTTTGGTCCTGGTCCACCACTGAGGGAAGCATGGGCTGCTGTTGATATATTATTTAAAGAATTTCTTTGGGTTCTTTTTACTATCCTCCGCTATTTGTCTCTCAAAGTTGATTTTAGCCATTTTGATTTCGTATTTACTTTTCTTATTTGCCTCCTTGTATTGCTCGAAAGCCGATACTGTGCCCTTTGATTT
This sequence comes from Pelophylax lessonae, assembly GCF_965119305.1. Lineage (NCBI taxonomy): Eukaryota > Metazoa > Chordata > Amphibia > Anura > Ranidae > Pelophylax > Pelophylax lessonae. Next base: position 110,377,693 of record NC_138775.1, on the reverse strand, counting down.
ATATTTCTTGAAGGCCATTTTTTTACCCCTAATAAGTTTTTTAACATTACGGTTTAGCCAGCCAGGTTTGGCTTTGTCTCTACTAAATTTATTTCCCATAGGAATGCACTGCGAGATGCATTTGTTTAATATGTTATTAAAGCATTCCCATTTTTTCTCTGTGGTCCACGTTCCTAGGATTTGGTCCCAGTTTACCCTTTCCATCATTGAGCACAATTTGGGAAAGTTTGCCCTTCTGAAGTTTAGGGTTCTTATGTTCCCCTCTTGCCTTATTATATTGTTAATTATGCTAAATGTGATCATCCTGTGATCGCTAGAGCCCAAGTTGTCCTGGACTCCTACCTCCGAGATTAGTTCTGGGTCATTAGTGATCAATAGATCCAGCACTGCATTTTCTCTAGTTGGAGAATCCACCAACTGAGACATGTAGTTGTCCTGTAAGGTTTCCATGAAGAGACGGGCCTTCTGTGAGTGTGTAGTCCCCTTTTCCCAGTCAATGTCGGGATAATTGAAGTCCCCTAATATCATGACTGATCCCAGTTTTGCCACTTTACCCAACAGTGATATAAATTCTAGCTCTACCTCCTCCCTTTGGTTGGGTGGCCTATAGCATACCCCCACAATTACTTTTCCCTTTACTTCTTTCCTATGGAGTTCTATCTACACAAATTCTAACTCCATACTCATCCCTTCCATAATATCTCTCCTCTCTATCACCCTTACATTATTCTTGACATAGAGACATACCTCTCCCCCTCCTTTTCCTACCCTGTCCTTCCGGTACACTTAATACCCTTGGATATTGGCCAGCCAGTCATGTGAGGGGTCGTACCAAGTTTCAAATAAAAAAGATTAGAATAGAATAGAAAATAATAGAAAAGAATAGAATAAATAATAAGAGACTTGAAAGTCAATAGAATAGAATAAAATAAAATGGAATAAAACGGTTCTATTCTATTTTATTCTAATATACATTGTTTTTCAATTATTTTCTATTCTATTCTTTTATTTTCTATTCTTTTCTATTATTTTCTAATCTAATCTTTTCTATTCAAATTCATTTGATTTGAAATTTCAATTGTTTGAAGATGGTTAGTTTCTTTATATTTTATTGTATTCTATTGTGTTTCTATTCTATTCCATTCTATTCTATTCTATTATGTTCTTTTATCTTGGATTCCATTGTTTTGGATTCTATTGTAATCGATTCTATTTATATTTAAATTTAGAAGACAGTCATCTTCCATTTTATTTTTTTCTATTCTGTTAAATTCTATTCTATTCTTTACTATTCTTTCATTTTTATTCTATTGCTTTATTTTTTTTTTATTCTATTTTATTGTATTCTTTTTAGAAAATCGATTTCTAATTTTATTTAATTCGATGTCAATTCAAATTTTTTTTCTAATTTGATTCAAATTTGTCTGTCAAATCAAATTTGATTTGGATTTCGTCCAAAATTCAGAATAACTTAAAATTAGACTGAATTTTGATTCTCTATTTGTTATATAAGTATAATCTCAACTTGAAAAGATTCAAGGTGACCCACTATTCTCTAAGGAACAAAGTGGGTTCTCTTTTAGCAAAATCTGTTAAACAGCAATTGCCTTAGTTCACCATCCTTTTTCTAACTCCCCCAGTGGTTAGTCCTTTAGATATCACAAATGCATTTAGCAAATTTTCTTAGTCTCTTTACAATCTCAAGGATGATACAACCACTCCCCAGCCAACCCCCACCTTGATACAGGTCCCCACCTTCTTACATTCTTCTTACAGTAAATCTCCCTACCTTGTCCTCATCCCAGATCCAGTCTACTGTATATCTGAACAATTCTCTCCAGCAGAAATGGAATCAGCCACCATTAATATATTAATATATAAGTATATTAATGAGTACTATAAGCAATTTGCCTCTATTCTCTCTCTAGACCTGACTGACCTCTTCAGTCAAGCCGCGTCCTCTGGCTCCTTAACCAAAGAGATGTTACAATCTATTATAATGACAATACCTAAGCCAGGCAAGGATCCCCAATTAGTACAAAATTACAGACCTATACTTCTCTCATGGACACTGATGCCAAAGTGTTAGCCCGCAAGTCGCTCCCACTTCTCCCCTCGCTGATTCATCCCGACCAGGTGGGTTTTATACCTGGTCAATAAGCACCAGATGTCACAAGAAGATTACTTTACTAATCCATAGCCTAAAAAACTCAGAAAACGCCTTCTCTGCTCCTTAATTTGGATGCAGAGAAGGAGTTTTACCACATACATTGAGGATTCTTGCAAGTAGTACTACAGAAGTACAGTATTACAGGCTGGCTAAAAGCAGTCATACTGTCCCTTTACTCATGAACTGATGGTGTACTATCCAAGCTTTTTGACATCACAAATGGCAACAGGCAGGGGTGTCCCTTATCCCCCGTTATATTCACACTCCTCATTAATCCCCATCTCTGGCATCTATTAACACAGGACTGAACATAAAATGAAATAGAAACGCATTCAGCGCTACAATCACCAAAATGGAATAAGAGCTGCTGAACACCAGTGAAGGTCAAATCTAACAAAACCCGGTATAGGCATAAGATACAAATAAGGGGTGCAGCGCTAAAATAAATGATAAAATATATACATTGAAGTAATAAAAGTGAAAAAGTTCTAAATGAACAATTCAATCACAGATACTATATAAGCATAAGCATAACGAAAAGTCCTTTAGATGTCAAAGAGCCAAGCCGTAGAATTTAAGGAAGCCCGTGCTGTGAAAGATGAAACTTATGCACCTCTTCTACTGTGATTCCATCACCATAGTGTGTGCTAGCCTCTCACCTCAATTCCCAGACCTCTAGGGTCATTGCGCAGTATGATATTAAATCAGATGGGCTCCCGATATAAAACAGCTTTGCCTCCAATCACCAACCTCAGACCGATCTCATAATGGGGGATTCCACCATGCAGAGGGGGGAACAAAAGGACATCTAGTGCTCTCTGTATATTCAACAGTTTAATGCTTAAAACAATATAGTACACTTACAGACATAGCACTTTCCAAGTGCATAACGAACAGCATGTATGTGGAATACACTGCCGGCTGGCCGCTCGGTGTGTGATCCCTTCGGAGCGTCGCGGGTGACGTCACAGCTCCTCCCCCGTACGCGTTGCGTCAGTGGGTGTGACTTCTTCAGCGGGGTACGTGGAGGGCGGCACCCGCACGCTATTTATTGATGCTGCTAGGTAACCGGACAATAACTCCCAGGGCGGAGCAGGAAACACTCCGGTTTCCATTTTGGAATAGGGAAAACCAGCCCTACTTCCTGGGGATCCTGGAATCAGCAAAATACTTTTAATTAGAAATCAGAATCCGAGAAAAGAACTTTAATAAGTACCCCCCGGCTCTGTAAATGTAACAAAAGCAAACGGGTATAGTGTTATACGTGGTATATGCTAAATGCACAGAAACCTTTGTCATACCATGTGACAACCACTACTATTTACCGATGCTGCTAAGCAACCGGATGATACATCCCAGGACAAAACAGGAAACTCTCAGGTTTCCATCTTGGGAAAGGGAAAACCTACCCTACTTCCTAGGGACTCGGGAGCTAGCAAAATTACTATTGAACAGTGGGGGAAATTACACGGATAAATTCCTCTCAGACTCAGTAATTATAATAGAGAGCAAGTAAATATGATATTGCACTTGGTATATGCAGGATGCACAGAACCTTTAACAGGAGAAGAGGCAACCATACTCAGTGCATAATAAATTCTAAATTTAAAGGTAAACGTACCTAAAAAATACCTAAAAAGATTTTTTCTCTCTCAGAAAAATCCCCTTCTAAAAAGAAAAGAAAAGAAAAGAAAAGAAAAGAAAATATCTCTCTTCAAAGAGGAATTTCTTCTAAAGAGATAGGAAAGTGAATACAATTCTAAAATCCTCTTAAAACAGCTAAAAAAGCTAAAAAAAGCTAAAAAAGGGACGTGTAACCGCGATGCTCCGTAAGGATCTTACAAACACATTTACATACAAAGAATACATTTACATATAAAAAAAGTCTAAAATTCAACAAATATCATCTATTAGAAATAAAACAATTCAAATCAAATTCTTCATTTAACCCCCCTGGTGCTAAAACTTTAGTCTGGTAAATCCAGAATGATTCTCTTCGACTTAATTGCCTAGTGAAGTTTCCTCCCCTCCAATGTCTAGTGGTTTTCTCAATTCCCCAAAACTTTAATCCGGTGGGGTCACAGTGATGGTATCTTTTAAAGTGTTTGGGGACATTGTGCTTATCCTTTCCCTGTCTGATTCTGTTCATATGCTCTCCTACTCGGACATGCAATGCTCTAGTGGTTCTACCCACATATTGGTATCCACATTTGCATTCGAGCATGTAAACTACACCTTTGGTTTCACATGTAATGAAATCCTTCAAAACATGCACTTCCTGTGTAGCTGTAGCCAGAAACTCCTTCCTTCTTTTGATGTTACCTTTTGAGGTTTTGCATGCAGCGCACCTTCCACAGGCATAAAAACCTTTCATGGATGGAAAAAGCCTGTTATCAGATTTAATGGGAGGATCCAAAACCCCTGGTGCCAGCCGATCTCTCAGGGTTGGTGCCCTTCGGTAGACAAATTTAGGTTTCGCTGGGAGGGTCGGGCCTAATACCCTATCATTTTGCAAAATAGGCCAATACTTGGCTACGATGTTTTCAAACTTCTTATACTGGACATTGTAGTCCAGCACAAAGCAAAACTCATTACTGGGGGCTATTTTTGTAGATGGCATAAGAGTTGTTACTCGTTCAATTTGACTCACTTTGGACAATTCTTTCTCTATATGCTCTGGGTCATAGCCTTTTTCCAAAAACCTAGAGGCCAATATTTTGGACTGAGAACGAAAGTCCTCTTCCTGAGAACAATTTCGTTTCATTCTCAGAAACTGCCCTCTAGGGATATTACACAACCACAGATTATGGTGGCAACTTCCTGTTGGTATATAAGAGTTGCGATCAGTGGGTTTGAAGTAGGTACGAGTTTTTAAACACCCTTCATCTTTAAATATCTCCAGATCTAAAAATATGATACTTTCGGTATTTACGTTCCAAGTAAGTTCAATATTCCTATCGTTGGAACTAAGATGGTTCATGAATTGTTGCAGACTGGTCATATCCCCTCTCCAGACTAGGAGGAGGTCGATGAAACGACGATAACAACTCAGTTGGGGAGGGCGGTTTGAGAAGATCACCTCTTCCTCCCAGTGTGACATAAATAAATTTGCCACACTGGGAGCAAACCGTCCTCCCATAGCAACTCCTTTCACTTGTAGAAAGTATTCACGGTTGTACCAAAAGTAATTCTTATTAAAGTTCTTTTCTCGGATTCTGATTTATAATTAAAAGTATTTTGCTGATTCCGGGATCCCCAGGAAGTAGGGCTGGTTTTCCCTATTCCAAAATGGAAACCGGAGTGTTTCCTGCTCCGCCCTGGGAGTTATTGTCCGGTTACCTAGCAGCATCAATAAATAGCGTGCGGGTGCCGCCCTCCACGTACCCCGCTGAAGAAGTCACACCCACTGACGCAACGCGTACGGGGAGGAGCTGTGACGTCACCCGCGACGCTCCGAAGGGATCACACACCGAGCGGCCAGCCGGCAGTGTATTCCACATACATGCTGTTCGTTATGCACTTGGAAAGTGCTATGTCTGTAAGTGTACTATATTGTTTTAAGCATTAAACTGTTGAATATACAGAGAGCACTAGATGTCCTTTTGTTCCCCCCTCTGCATGGTGGAATCCCCCATTATGAGATCGGTCTGAGGTTGGTGATTGGAGGCAAAGCTGTTTTATATCGGGAGCCCATCTGATTTAATATCATACTGCGCAATGACCCTAGAGGTCTGGGAATTGAGGTGAGAGGCTAGCACACACTATGGTGATGGAATCACAGTAGAAGAGGTGCATAAGTTTCATCTTTCACAGCACGGGCTTCCTTAAATTCTACGGCTTGGCTCTTTGACATCTAAAGGACTTTTCGTTATGCTTATGCTTATATAGTATCTGTGATTGAATTGTTCATTTAGAACTTTTTCACTTTTATTACTTCAATGTATATATTTTATCATTTATTTTAGCGCTGCACCCCTTATTTGTATTTTATGCCTATACCGGGTTTTGTTAGATTTGCCCTTCACTGGTGTTCAGCAGCTCTTATTCCATTTTGGTGATTGTAGCGCTGAATGCGTTTCTATTTTATTTCTGCCAGCAAGTCTATTTACATTTGGCTGCTAATCACACAGAATGGATGTTTTTCAATATATTGAGGTGCGTGAGATCACATTAGCCGATGTGTTTGCACGCACAGTTATATCCAATGAACCGAGTGACCTTTCCCATCATTTCAAAAAGTTAGGACACTTATTTGAAAAAAAGATAAAAGCTTGGTGGGATGTGGTTTCATTCCAACAGTATATTTCCTCTAAAATAATTCCGCGTCGTTTGCGTTGGGATATCCCACCAAATGATGGACTTTTAGATGAGGAATCATATACAGAATGGAACGAATTCTTCACTGCAAAGGGTCTTGAGCTCCTCGCCTTTCTGTTAACACGGAAACAGAGGAGGATGAAGGCTCTCGAGACTCAAATAGAGGCCATTAAAACCTCCATAGAAAAAGAGAAGGATAAGCCAGAGTTCATAAAATTATCAGAAGAACTCAAAACCAAGCTCATCAAATGGGATAAGGAATCTCAGGAAAAAAAGAAAAAGAAATTTCTAAGAGATATAGGAGATTTTGGCAATAAAATGGTGTATAGGTGGCAAGTAGCCCTTTTATCCTCAGTTGCCCCTGAAGTAGTTCCTAGCACCTCAACGAATGAGGATGCACCCACTCAGGATTGTGGGACTCCTCAGTCAAGATTCCCCTCGTTAGGGGGGCCTCCATCCAGAGGAAGAGGACGAGGAAATAAAAGAGGGAGAGGCAGAGGGAGAGGGAGAGGCCAAAAAGCTCATCACCGATCCCCATCCAGGGAAAATTGGAATGGTGATAATTATTATCAATCCAACCCTGAGTGGCAAACTGTCCCCTATTAAAATAGGGGCTATCGAGGGGGACCTAGAGGACGTAGAGGACAGAGAGGCGCGTATCCATTAGGAAATCGCCCCATCCCAACGGAAAATAGGTTCCAACCATTACAAAACCAAGGAGAGGATCCCCATTTTTTAGGAACACAGAGGACCCCTTGGAGGGACCCTCAACCGGGCCCATCAACCCCATTGGGAATCAGTCCCTATTATCCTCCTCAGCAGCCCCCGTATCCGTTGATAAACGGGTCGGAAAATCAAAAGAAAAGAAAAAAAGAGGATGCAGAGGAGGTAAAAGGGTACAAAAAACCAAAATCCCGATAGGAACCGGAATATTCAATCTTAGCGGTGTTACTCTAACTGATGATGAGATCAGAGTTTTAGACAAGGGACTGAAGTTCGCACCGACTAAGAACATGAATAAGTTTGATACCTATATTAACCTCCAAAAATTTGCTAGAACATTAAGTATCAAAAAACATTTTTTAGCAAACCCAAAACCAGATAGGGGAGAGGTTAGAGTCTCACATCATTCCAAGTTACGGAATAAATCAGTGTTTAATCCCCCTAATGTGGACACTAAGAATATTGAAGTGTTCAAAAATATGGTAAGTCGTGATTTGGATTCTCTAAAGATCAGGAGAGCGAATGATCCCCAACAAATCAAAAAAGGCATTAAACTGCTGGAGGGCAGAAAAGATCTTGTAATTCGCCCGGCTGATAAAGGAGGGGCCCTGGTAGTAATGAGTGGGACTTACTACCGCCAAGAGATGCAGAGGCTCCTGAGTGACAGGGACACCTACACTCTTTTATCAGGCAACCCCATGATCAGGTTCAAAAAAGAACTGGGAGTTTTGATAAGCAAAGGGGAGGAATCTGGAATTTTGAGCCCCAAAGAAGCTCAGTATCTTAACCCCTTATCTTGTAGGACCCCTATCATATATTTTCTCCCCAAAATCCACATGCATCAGACGTGTCCACCTGGCCGTCCGATTGTAAACGGCATAGACTCTGTAACGGCAAGGTTAGGTCAGTACATTGACCATTATCTGCAACCGTTGGTATGCGGCACATCTGCTTACCTCAAAGACACCAAACATGTTATCCAACTCCTTGGGGACCTAACGGATATTTCAGATAGTATACTGGTGACTGCCGACGTGGGGTCGCTTTACACCATTATAAATCATGAAGACGCTCTGAATTCTGTTAAGTGGGCCCTAAGGAAGTCAGATTTGACCTCTAAACATCGTAAATTCCTTGCAGAATGTTTGGATTTTTGTTTACTAAAGAATTACTTTTGGTACAACCGTGAATACTTTCTACAAGTGAAAGGAGTTGCTATGGGAGGACGGTTTGCTCCCAGTGTGGCAAATTTATTTATGTCACACTGGGAGGAAGAGGTGATCTTCTCAAACCGCCCTCCCCAACTGAGTTGTTATCGTCGTTTCATCGACCTCCTCCTAGTCTGGAGAGGGGATATGACCAGTCTGCAACAATTCATGAACCATCTTAGTTCCAACGATAGGAATATTGAACTTACTTGGAACGTAAATACCGAAAGTATCATATTTTTAGATCTGGAGATATTTAAAGATGAAGGGTGTTTAAAAACTCGTACCTACTTCAAACCCACTGATCGCAACTCTTATATACCAACAGGAAGTTGCCACCATAATCTGTGGTTGTGTAATATCCCTAGAGGGCAGTTTCTGAGAATGAAACGAAATTGTTCTCAGGAAGAGGACTTTCGTTCTCAGTCCAAAATATTGGCCTCTAGGTTTTTGGAAAAAGGCTATGACCCAGAGCATATAGAGAAAGAATTGTCCAAAGTGAGTCAAATTGAACGAGTAACAACTCTTATGCCATCTACAAAAATAGCCCCCAGTAATGAGTTTTGCTTTGTGCTGGACTACAATGTCCAGTATAAGAAGTTTGAAAACATCGTAGCCAAGTATTGGCCTATTTTGCAAAATGATAGGGTATTAGGCCCGACCCTCCCAGCGAAACCTAAATTTGTCTACCGAAGGGCACCAACCCTGAGAGATCGGCTGGCACCAGGGGTTTTGGATCCTCCCATTAAATCTGATAACAGGCTTTTTCCATCCATGAAAGGTTTTTATGCCTGTGGAAGGTGCGCTGCATGCAAAACCTCAAAAGGTAACATCAAAAGAAGGAAGGAGTTTCTGGCTACAGCTACACAGGAAGTGCATGTTTTGAAGGATTTCATTACATGTGAAACCAAAGGTGTAGTTTACATGCTCGAATGCAAATGTGGATACCAATATGTGGGTAGAACCACTAGAGCATTGCATGTCCGAGTAGGAGAGCATATGAACAGAATCAGACAGGGAAAGGATAAGCACAATGTCCCCAAACACTTTAAAAGATACCATCACTGTGACCCCACCGGATTAAAGTTTTGGGGAATTGAGAAAACCACTAGACATTGGAGGGGAGGAAACTTCACTAGGCAATTAAGTCGAAGAGAATCATTCTGGATTTACCAGACTAAAGTTTTAGCACCAGGGGGGTTAAATGAAGAATTTGATTTGAATTGTTTTATTTCTAATAGATGATATTTGTTGAATTTTAGACTTTTTTTATATGTAAATGTATTCTTTGTATGTAAATGTGTTTGTAAGATCCTTACGGAGCATCGCGGTTACACGTCCCTTTTTTAGCTTTTTTTAGCTTTTTTAGCTGTTTTAAGAGGATTTTAGAATTGTATTCACTTTCCTATCTCTTTAGAAGAAATTCCTCTTTGAAGAGAGATATTTTCTTTTCTTTTCTTTTCTTTTTAGAAGGGGATTTTTCTGAGAGAGAAAAAATCTTTTTAGGTATTTTTTAGGTACGTTTACCTTTAAATTTAGAATTTATTATGCACTGAGTATGGTTGCCTCTTCTCCCGTTAAAGGTTCTGTGCATCCTGCATATACCAAGTGCAATATCATATTTACTTGCTCTCTATTATAATTACTGAGTCTGAGAGGAATTTATCCGTGTAATTTCCCCCACTGTTCAATAGTAATTTTGCTAGCTCCCGAGTCCCTAGGAAGTAGGGTAGGTTTTTCCCTTTCCCAAGATGGAAACCTGAGAGTTTCCTGTTTTCTCCTGGGATGTATCATCCGGTTGCTTAGCAGCATCGGTAAATAGTAGTGGTTGTCACATGGTATGACAAAGGTTTCTGTGCATTTAGCATATACCACGTATAACACTATACCCGTTTGCTTTTGTTACATTGACAGAGCCGGGGGGTACTTATTAAAGTTCTTTTCTCGGATTCTGATTTATAATTAAAAGTATTTTGCTGATTCCGGGATCCCCAGGAAGTAGGGCTGGTTTTCCCTATTCCAAAATGGAAACCGGAGTGTTTCCTGCTCCGCCCTGGGAGTTATTGTCCGGTTACCTAGCAGCATCAATAAATAGCGTGCGGGTGCCGCCCTCCACGTACCCCGCTGAAGAAGTCACACCCACTGACGCAACGCGTACGGGGAGGAGCTGTGACGTCACCCGCGACGCTCCGAAGGGATCACACACCGAGCGGCCAGCCGGCAGTGTATTCCACATACATGCTGTTCGTTATGCACTTGGAAAGTGCTATGTCTGTAAGTGTACTATATTGTTTTAAGCATTAAACTGTTGAATATACAGAGAGCACTAGATGTCCTTTTGTTCCCCCCTCTGCATGGTGGAATCCCCCATTATGAGATCGGTCTGAGGTTGGTGATTGGAGGCAAAGCTGTTTTATATCGGGAGCCCATCTGATTTAATATCATACTGCGCAATGACCCTAGAGGTCTGGGAATTGAGGTGAGAGGCTAGCACACACTATGGTGATGGAATCACAGTAGAAGAGGTGCATAAGTTTCATCTTTCACAGCACGGGCTTCCTTAAATTCTACGGCTTGGCTCTTTGACATCTAAAGGACTTTTCGTTATGCTTATGCTTATATAGTATCTGTGATTGAATTGTTCATTTAGAACTTTTTCACTTTTATTACTTCAATGTATATATTTTATCATTTATTTTAGCGCTGCACCCCTTATTTGTATTTTATGAACATAAAATGAGTCTGTTTGCAGACAATATCATATTGATGGTTACCAATCCTTCTTAATCCCTTCCTACAATGTGCTCTATTCTCAATCAATACAAAGAAGTCTCCTACTACAAGCTGAATGAGACTTAAATCTCTGATTTTAAATTTGCATACACCTTAAAAAACCAAACAATCTCTCGCCAAGACCTTCCCATTTATATGGGCCACAAACTCAATCCCCTATTTAGGGATATAAATTGATCCTCTCAACTACCCAGCTTTTTAAATGTAACCACAAACTGGTCCTACAATCATTGCCAAAGGAACTTTTATCATTCTGATCATTTAGCTTATCAAGAATAGGCCGGATTGCAGTCCTGAAAATGTTCCTATTACCTAAATTGCTGTATATTTTTAGGACCATCCTATACAGTTACCTCCTAAATATACAAAGACAACTAGTCCAATATGTCTGGGACTCTAAACAACCTAGATGTACCTTTCAGTTACTGATGAGTCCATCCAATAGAGGTGGAGTGGGTATCCCTCATGTGTATTTTTACTACCAGGCTGCGCTCCTCTACCAAATATATTTCTGGTGGCATTCCACTAGGGAAAAAACCTGGTCCACAATGGAATCCTTACTGTTTCACCTGCTCTCGCTACAAGACCTTCATCTCCTAAGCTCTTTAAGCCAAAAATACTCTAAGTCAAGCCACCAATGCATTAAAGCCTTCCTTGAGGCCTGATCCACACTGTTGTCCTATAAATCCCCAGAGTCAAGGTCAAGGTCAATAACACTGTCCATTGATACTCTATACCCTGATACCATATTTAAAACTTACCCCATGAAAAAAACATGGATTACACACACTACATCATATTCATTAGAATGGTAAACCAGCATCCTTCCAATACCTACTAAACAAATTTGCCCTACTCCTCTCAGACCTTTTTACTTGCACGAGCATTAGCCACTGCTTACAATCTAACAACGTCCCCCCCTAACACCACCCTCTAATCACCTATCTTTCAATTTTTCAACAATCCAAAATATCTGGGTAAGGGTATTTCTCGCTTTTACATAATTTAGCATCTGTCCCAACTCCCTTTTCTTCACTGGGATACAGGCCCCTGAACCAGCCTGGTTTACAATGTTTAGAAGACTGACATTGGGCATGACATTGCTGTCACTGGCCATACAGCATTTCGTTGTTCAGATTTAAAGTTTAACCGCCGTACCATGGTCCTAAGGTACCGGGCAGCCACACTTCCAGGCCTATGGGGTTAATGCCAGTAACTAACGCTACCCCACCCTCCTTACTGTTTGTATTAATGCATGTTCCAAGCAAAAAGACCAGAGGTAGAGTAGGAAAAGGGAAAATCTCCTCAATGTCACTGACAAAGTTTGCTGTGTGACCAGTTTTTGTTTCTAAGATTTGTTGAAATGTTTGTCTGTACCTGTGCCTCATTTTATTGGATGTACAGTTTACCCCGCCCTGTATCTCTATGCAAACAAGGAGGGGGGTTGTCCCCAGGAGTATATATACTTGTGTCTGTTCTTTAATAAAAGTCTTATGCTTTTATCCACCCTACACTGAGTCTTGACTAGTGACTGGATGGGCTGCAGGATCAGATATTGTCTTGGCAAGGGAGTTCATACAGCGGACATACTCCTCAGGAGTACGGGGGTCTGTCACACTCAACAACCTAAAATTCACTCTCAAGACACCCTCTTTGAACAAATGGGAACTGAACCTCATTCAAAACATCCCAGACCAAGCTTGGCATATGTAAGGCCTTTATCTAACACCTGTAAGACTCTAAAAAATCTACCCTATCCATCCCTCCCAATGTTGGCGCTATTGTGGCAACCTGGGATCACTACTACACATTATATGGTTCCGCAAATCAGTTAGATCTTACTGGATTAAGATATTTACCTTGATCTCTGAGATCATTGGCAGGCTGATCGGCCCTAACCCCAAAATAGCATTACTTCATGTTTGTCTAGAAAACTTCCCTTCTAAATCTAGAAGTATTATTTTATAAGTCATGTGTCCACAGATAGCAGCCATCTTGGCCATGACGTATCCAATTTAGGGTGTGCCCCTATCCTCAATTGATCAATTACATTTGGAAGGATTGGGAAACAGAGATTTCGGGCACAAAAGTTTTGTTAAAAAGATTTCTTTTATTCAATACAAAACTAAATATTTTAAAATCATTGAAAAATACAGGCAAATGATTGTGTATTAAGGACACAATGAGACCACATAACAATGGTCTATGTTGTACAATATCTCAGTGCATAGAACTTATAAAAGTCGGTTTACATACAGTTCAAAGTACAAGATCATTAGTAGTCATATAATCCTTGGAAACGTATTACTTGTTATCAGAAGAACCGCCGACGGACACCCAAGCAGTATGGTGCCGGTCAGCAGGGTCGACTGAAAATATAAGTTAACATTCACCATGTAATATATGACCTTTGCTCGACATGTTTCGCTTTCTTAGACAAAAAAGCTTCATCTGGAGCATATCATTTCTTTGTCTGTGTGAGAAATAACAATATTTAGATAGATTACATATATGTGTTACCTCATTTTCAGTATGTTATAATTACAATTGCATATCATTTATCTTTCCTTTTAATTACATATAATCGTCTTACACATCTCAGATAAGTCCTTCTATTTTTGCAGTATCAACACAATATAACATTGGGTCTTAAGTTGCATTCAGACACTAGAGGAGTTTAGGGGAAAGAACGGAGGTTGCCAATAGTGAGTATATGTGGGGATCCATGCTGTAGTTATAGTATAAGCATGTATATCCTATTTATATACCTGGTAAATGGACAGAAAAATGTATACATACCTGTACATATAGTAATCAGGCACATATCTTAATCTCCATAGAGAATTCTTTAACGAGGAGGACTGTGCGTTTTGGGAAGCTCAGAAAGGCAATGTATAGTGACATAGTAGTGAGGGTAGTCACTCCATGTCTCATATCTGGGTGGATGAGAGCAAAAAAACAATGTTTCTCAGAGTAGTAAGCGTTTTAATTCTATGATATCACTTTAAGGGAAAGCCCATAGGAATGCCACACCATAAGCTCAAGTGTTCTAAAGTGGTAAAGTCAGTGTGCCTCATGCTTGTTATAAGAGTGTGTAAGTACCTATAGAGCCCATAGAACATCTGCCCTAAACGGGGGGGGCAACAGAAAAGACACATAGTCATTCTGGACCGTAAGAGAAGACAGGTGCCATGCGTTTATAAACGATTATACACCAACATACAGAGTTTTCCCATTCGTATATGGGTTACCCCTATAGTGAAATATATATCATGTATATTGATTTGCTTTCACACACATATGTGAATATGTGTGTGTAATCAATTTCGTATCCGGCCCACCCTCCTCTATAATAGTAGGGGGGTGACCAGGGTTATATATAGATAAGCAGTTGCTACATAAGGTCCAAGATGAGTACATGCAAAGCGTACTTAGAATAAACATAGGTAATACACATAGTAGTAAATATATATAGAGTGCCACCCAAAATGATAGATCGCTATGCAGTACAAAAGTTCCAAACATACACAGACACCTTAGCAATGCTCACCAAACTTAGGAAGGACCAGAGCTTAAATGTAGGGAGCGTGTCTCCTCTGCTTGTATGTCGGCTGTTAAGCACAGTAAGATTAAGGTGAATTCCCGGATATCATAAAAGTGTAATGTTACAGTATTAATACTGGCCATATAAAGCTTACCCCTTGCCACGCTGTTCCCAGCTTCCGCACAGTCCTCACCGGATGGGGAACCTCCACCATACCAGGGCTTGTAAATGGCGCCCTTAAGTAGCATGGATCCCGGGTGGTTCGTCAAACGGACGTCACCGCCCCGGCCACTCCCACCGGACATCGCTCGAGAGCCAGCGCGGGGACACCCCGGCAAGGCTCTCGGCTTAGTCACAGGTGTATGCAGACTATACAGAGGCAGGAAGTGCCTCCGCAGTCCGCTCAGGTGCCACAGGAAGTTCCGCCCGGAAGGGGCGGGACTAACCTGCGGCCTATCTGGCCGCACATATCTCACTGATGAGGCCGACCTCCATGCTTACCCACACTGCCCCCACAGGATCGGTCCGCAATTACATGAGAATTCTAATTGCCTGAAATGAAAAAACAACACAACAAAGACAGACATTATATATTTAAAAAATACAGATATAAAAGCATATTTCACTAAGGTACAAAGATGTTCCTGGTGAAACCAGGAGATATATATCGGTAACATATTTGTTTATCAAAAATTCTTCTATAACCATGTTTATTTTTTGACATTAACCACTAGTAAGGGCTTCAATAGTAACAGCCCTAATGAAAGAACAGGGGCTGAACTGCCCCCTACTAGAAACACTTCCATACTTCAAACCCCAAGAGAAAGTTGCATATTTTGACTTATTATAAATCCTCAAGATTATAATATTGATGAGATAGGGATTATAGCACAAAAAACTGTTTGTTATAAATAAGAAAGGAAAAGGGGTATATGTGCCATAAGACCTATTTGATGTGAAGAGGTATCAGAATAATTGAATATATGTATATACGGGGGAGGATGACCACGCCAAAACCAAGCCGACACCCTGACCCATATATCCCACAAAGGGCCATTATCGTAACCCGAGTATACTACTCGAGGTCAAATTAGGTCTGTTGGCATTAGGTAAGCAAGGAAACCTTCACAGAAAGGGTTTGTACGACTGTGTTTCATTTAACCCAGGTCTATAAGTGGCATTGAGACGCTCTATCCAGAGAGTTTCTCTCTGGAGAATTTTTTTGTCCCAGTTGCCACCTCGAGGATCTTGAGGAATAACCTCAAGCACATAAAATCTTGCCTTTTTGGGATTGAACCTGTGGTATAGGTCAAGGTGTCTGCTCACGGGCGTGATCATCCTTCCCCCTGCTGATACGTACACATGGTCATTTATTCTTTGGCGTAGCTCTCTTATAGTTTTACCTATATAGAACATGCCGCAGGTACAATGCATCATGTATACCACTCCACGTGTGCTACAGTCGGCTCGAAATTTTGGAGCAAATGTCTCCCCATTAGGTAAAGTGTATTCAGTATTCTCCTCTATCCAAGGACATAAAGCGCATTTGCGACATTTATAAGTACCTCTACCTGTTGTTACTTTATTTCTAATGGGTTGATAGTGGCTTGTTGTTAGTTGATCTCTTAAAGATCTTGTTCTCCTGAAAACAATTTGGGGATGTTTGCCCACGTATTTGTTTATAACTGGATCGTCACGAAGAAGATGCCAGTTCCGTTCAAGAATATCTCTCAATACTTTTTCATGAGCGGAGTATTTGGTTATTAGTTTAACTGTCGATTGCGTATTTGGAGGTTTGGCTCTAAAGATGAGGCTGTTTCTATTTTGAGAAAACGCTTTGTTGAAAGCTGTTCTCAACAGACGCTTACTGTATCCACGAGCCATTAGGCGTTCTCGTAAAAGGTTAGCCTGTATTTTGAAATCCTTATCAGATGTGCAATTACACCGTAGGCGTATGTATTGGGCGTATGGAATACTACGTATAAGTGCCCCTGGGTGGGCGCTAGACGCATGTAATATTACATTCCCTGACGTCTCCTTTCTGTATAGGTTAGTCGTCAGGTGTCCATCCACATGTTTGAGTACCGTTAGGTCAAGGAAATTAACACTCGAGTCACTGGTGGTAGATGTTAACTTCAAGTTGAAGTCGTTTATATTTAGTTGGGCAATAAACTCATCTAGCATTGATTTTGAACCTGTCCAGACAGCAAAAATGTCGTCTATATAACGAAACCAGATTGCCACAGAGGAAAAAAATGGGATAAATTTTCATCTGATGTGATTTGTCGCTCCCACCCCCCCAGGTACAGGTTGGCGTAGGCCGGGGCACAACAAGTGCCCATGGCCACGCCCTGCACCTGGAGGTAGTGGGACCCGTTGAAAGTAAACCAGTTATGTTTCAAAATAAACAATAGAAGTTCCAAAATGAAATCACAAAATGGCCAAGTGTGATGATCTTGCTCATATAAGAACGTGCGTATCGTCCCGACGCCCTGCTCGTGAGGGATACTGGAGTATAATGCCTCCACATCCAAAGTCACGAGCAGGGCGTCGGGAGGAACCACCATATCTTCAATCATTTTTAAAAACTCGAGTGTGTCCTTGACGTATGACGGTAACCGCACTACGTGTGGTAGTAAATAATAATCGATCAAACGACTCGCATTTTCAGTTAAACTTCCAATGCCCGATACAATAGGCCTCCCGGGTGGAGAAGTTAAATTTTTATGGGTTTTTGGGAGTGAATAGAACGTCGCCTGTCTCGGAAATTTGTTGTTAAGAAAATTATAACAGTCTTTGTCTATAAGAGCCAATTGATATGCACGTCCAATTATATCCAAATACTCTGCTTTAAATTCTGTAGTAGCCGATGGGGATATCTTTTTGTACCATGTACGATTTGAGAGGATATTAAGGCACATTTTTTCGTATCCCTCTCGAGTCATCAATACTAGGTTACCACCCTTATCTGAGGGTTTGATGACCAAGTCTGTATGGTTTCTTAGTTTGTTAAGCATCTGTAGTTGTTGTTTAGAAAGATTATTTTGTGTTGATTTTAGCTCACAATTTTTAATCTCACCTACCACTGTGGTCAGAAAAGCCAAAAGGTTAGGATTTGTAGTCAAGTCAGGGAAATTATTGGATTTTGGTTTGAAGGGGACCTGTCTTGGATTTACTGTCTTTGTTTGTATAGGTTGATCGGGGGACTGGGAATCCGGAAGACTGCCTTCCTCCAATAGTAAGATTAGATCCCGTAGAACACGGAATTCTTGCATTGTATAATGTTTTATTTTTTCTGAAATTTCTTTATCTTGTGTATTGCGTTGTCTTTCTGGGTCGTAAATATGTTTATACGTCAAGTTCCTTATGAACATATAGACGTCCTTTATGGTCTCATATCTATCCATAGGAGTAGATGGACAGAACGTGAGGCCAAGTTCAAGGACCTCTTGTTCTTGGGGGGAGAAGTGATAAGGGGTTAAGTTAATGATCGATAATTTTAGGTGGGAAGGCTTAGTGATGTGCTCAGGGGAAAATTTGAGGCCTGGGCCTGTGAAGCTGCAAAGTGGCCATCAATAGTGGTTTGTCTAAGAGAGGTAGTGCTGGGTATATTTAAAGGTAGTGTGTTAGAAAAAACCGGTGCCGCAGCACCTAGTGAATGTGTTTGAGAATTAGATGTGAAATCCTGTGTGGATGGATTACTTGGATTAGTGTTAGTGGATAAGGGTTGCAACATTTGTATCGCTTGGAGAGCCAGGGGTCCCAAATAAGGGTCCTGTGCTTCCAAACCATCTTGTGTGAGTGCCTCGACAGATCGAACAGTCTGTCCAATTTGAGTCCCCCCAGTTCCTAATGGTTGAAATTTGGAAGTTTCATCGGGTCGCTTTTTGGAGCGTGGTGTGTAATTGGCTCCTTCCTGTTGTCCTCGTTTACGTGTCGCCATGTCTGTTTTTGGTCTAGTATCTTGATTAGATCTAATCGATGTTTTGGATCTATTAGATTGTGCGGAGATCGAAGACGAGTCTGATTCCCAGTCAGTTTCCCTTGGACCTGTATTCAACATCTGTTCACGGGGGCCTCGCGAATAGCGGGGTCGCCTTGAACTATTGGGTCCCGGCCATCGGTAAGCATAGCCTTCCGTGAAGGCCATCTTATCTTTTAAAAATTTAGTTTGTTTTTTACCAATGATATCCCTATTAAGTTTGATTCCATACTCCTTCACCTCCTTCCATCTTGCCTCGTAATGTATATGTTTTTTTAGATTCTCGTTCTTAGTATATAAAGATGATAACTCAGTGTCCAAAGTAGCTAGGTCCAATTTGTATTGGGACACCAACAGCTGGCACAAGTCGGTACTGCATTTGGTTAGAATACGTTCCCACAAAGTTCTAAACTCGCTCGAAGCATTATCGAAGGAGGGGAATAGATGAATCCTCAGACCCATAGGGCATACATTTGCCTGTATATACTTCAAGAAAAATTCTATATGCCAATATAGATTTGACTTTTTTTTTTAATAAGTCTCTTTACTGTATTAATATATTGGTTTAGGCTTATATCGTCCTTGGCCGGGATGTTACAGGTAGATTCAATTTCAGTCATAAGACCCGTCCATGCATTTCCAACGAAATCCATGGTTGTCCTATGAGTTCTATCAGTTGTTGTTAGAATGATTTATGGTCTCTTCTATATAAATTTCTATTTTTTGAAGAAATGTGTATAAATTATGGCTTGACTAAATAAACAACTACAAAATTATCTTCAAACGCCAGATGCAGGCCAAAAATTGGCGCTAAAAAATTATAGGCAACTTTTTACGGGGTTTTTTTGGCATAAAAGATGTTTCACGATCCTTCCATATGATACCGTTCAAATATAATATGTATAAAAGGTAATAAGTGATACTTAAACCTATATACTTTGCTGCTTGCCACTTCCCAGGATGGCTGGTGCTTCCACCTTTATATCAGAATTATTTTATAAGTCATGTGTCCACAGATAGCAGCCATCTTGGCCATGACGTATCCAATTTAGGGTGTGCCCCTATCCTCAATTGATCAATTACATTTGGAAGGATTGGGAAACAGAGATTTCGGGCACAAAAGTTTTGTTAAAAAGATTTCTTTTATTCAATACAAAACTAAATATTTTAAAATCATTGAAAAATACAGGCAAATGATTGTGTATTAAGGACACAATGAGACCACATAACAATGGTCTATGTTGTACAATATCTCAGTGCATAGAACTTATAAAAGTCGGTTTACATACAGTTCAAAGTACAAGATCATTAGTAGTCATATAATCCTTGGAAACGTATTACTTGTTATCAGAAGAACCGCCGACGGACACCCAAGCAGTATGGTGCCGGTCAGCAGGGTCGACTGAAAATATAAGTTAACATTCACCATGTAATATATGACCTTTGCTCGACATGTTTCGCTTTCTTAGACAAAAAAGCTTCATCTGGAGCATATCATTTCTTTGTCTGTGTGAGAAATAACAATATTTAGATAGATTACATATATGTGTTACCTCATTTTCAGTATGTTATAATTACAATTGCATATCATTTATCTTTCCTTTTAATTACATATAATCGTCTTACACATCTCAGATAAGTCCTTCTATTTTTGCAGTATCAACACAATATAACATTGGGTCTTAAGTTGCATTCAGACACTAGAGGAGTTTAGGGGAAAGAACGGAGGTTGCCAATAGTGAGTATATGTGGGGATCCATGCTGTAGTTATAGTATAAGCATGTATATCCTATTTATATACCTGGTAAATGGACAGAAAAATGTATACATACCTGTACATATAGTAATCAGGCACATATCTTAATCTCCATAGAGAATTCTTTAACGAGGAGGACTGTGCGTTTTGGGAAGCTCAGAAAGGCAATGTATAGTGACATAGTAGTGAGGGTAGTCACTCCATGTCTCATATCTGGGTGGATGAGAGCAGAAAAACAATGTTTCTCAGAGTAGTAAGCGTTTTAATTCTATGATATCACTTTAAGGGAAAGCCCATAGGAATGCCACACCATAAGCTCAAGTGTTCTAAAGTGGTAAAGTCAGTGTGCCTCATGCTTGTTATAAGAGTGTGTAAGTACCTATAGAGCCCATAGAACATCTGCCCTAAACGGGGGGGGCAACAGAAAAGACACATAGTCATTCTGGACCGTAAGAGAAGACAGGTGCCATGCGTTTATAAACGATTATACACCAACATACAGAGTTTTCCCATTCGTATATGGGTTACCCCTATAGTAAAATATATATCATGTATATTGATTTGCTTTCACACACATATGTGAATATGTGTGTGTAATCAATTTCGTATCCGGCCCACCCTCCTCTATAATAGTAGGGGGGTGACCAGGGTTATATATAGATAAGCAGTTGCTACATAAGGTCCAAGATGAGTACATGCAAAGCGTACTTAGAATAAACATAGGTAATACACATAGTAGTAAATATATATAGAGTGCCACCCAAAATGATAGATCGCTAT
The DNA here is from genome assembly GCF_965119305.1 of Pelophylax lessonae. Classification (NCBI taxonomy): domain Eukaryota; kingdom Metazoa; phylum Chordata; class Amphibia; order Anura; family Ranidae; genus Pelophylax; species Pelophylax lessonae. The sequence continues at coordinate 110,356,420 of NC_138775.1, read as the reverse complement.
GCAGTACAAAAGTTCCAAACATACACAGACACCTTAGCAATGCTCACCAAACTTAGGAAGGACCAGAGCTTAAATGTAGGGAGCGTGTCTCCTCTGCTTGTATGTCGGCTGTTAAGCACAGTAAGATTAAGGTGAATTCCCGGATATCATAAAAGTGTAATGTTACAGTATTAATACTGGCCATATAAAGCTTACCCCTTGCCACGCTGTTCCCAGCTTCCGCACAGTCCTCACCGGATGGGGAACCTCCACCATACCAGGGCTTGTAAATGGCGCCCTTAAGTAGCATGGATCCCGGGTGGTTCGTCAAACGGACGTCACCGCCCCGGCCACTCCCACCGGACATCGCTCGAGAGCCAGCGCGGGGACACCCCGGCAAGGCTCTCGGCTTAGTCACAGGTGTATGCAGACTATACAGAGGCAGGAAGTGCCTCCGCAGTCCGCTCAGGTGCCACAGGAAGTTCCGCCCGGAAGGGGCGGGACTAACCTGCGGCCTATCTGGCCGCACATATCTCACTGATGAGGCCGACCTCCATGCTTACCCACACTGTCCCCACAGGATCGGTCCGCAATTACATGAGAATTCTAATTGCCTGAAATGAAAAAACAACACAACAAAGACAGACATTATATATTTAAAAAATACAGATATAAAAGCATATTTCACTAAGGTACAAAGATGTTCCTGGTGAAACCAGGAGATATATATCGGTAACATATTTGTTTATCAAAAATTCTTCTATAACCATGTTTATTTTTTGACATTAACCACTAGTAAGGGCTTCAATAGTAACAGCCCTAATGAAAGAACAGGGGCTGAACTGCCCCCTACTAGAAACACTTCCATACTTCAAACCCCAAGAGAAAGTTGCATATTTTGACTTATTATAAATCCTCAAGATTATAATATTGATGAGATAGGGATTATAGCACAAAAAACTGTTTGTTATAAATAAGAAAGGAAAAGGGGTATATGTGCCATAAGACCTATTTGATGTGAAGAGGTATCAGAATAATTGAATATATGTATATACGGGGGGAGGATGACCACGCCAAAACCAAGCCGACACCCTGACCCATATATCCCACAAAGGGCCATTATCGTAACCCGAGTATACTACTCGAGGTCAAATTAGGTCTGTTGGCATTAGGTAAGCAAGGAAACCTTCACAGAAAGGGTTTGTACGACTGTGTTTCATTTAACCCAGGTCTATAAGTGGCATTGAGACGCTCTATCCAGAGAGTTTCTCTCTGGAGAATTTTTTTGTCCCAGTTGCCACCTCGAGGATCTTGAGGAATAACCTCAAGCACATAAAATCTTGCCTTTTTGGGATTGAACCTGTGGTATAGGTCAAGGTGTCTGCTCACGGGCGTGATCATCCTTCCCCCTGCTGATACGTACACATGGTCATTTATTCTTTGGCGTAGCTCTCTTATAGTTTTACCTATATAGAACATGCCGCAGGTACAATGCATCATGTATACCACTCCACGTGTGCTACAGTCGGCTCGAAATTTTGGAGCAAATGTCTCCCCATTAGGTAAAGTGTATTCAGTATTCTCCTCTATCCAAGGACATAAAGCGCATTTGCGACATTTATAAGTACCTCTACCTGTTGTTACTTTATTTCTAATGGGTTGATAGTGGCTTGTTGTTAGTTGATCTCTTAAAGATCTTGTTCTCCTGAAAACAATTTGGGGATGTTTGCCCACGTATTTGTTTATAACTGGATCGTCACGAAGAAGATGCCAGTTCCGTTCAAGAATATCTCTCAATACTTTTTCATGAGCGGAGTATTTGGTTATTAATCTAGAAGTACTATTATCCATATACTTCATGCAGCAAAACTCAATACTACCAGGCTGTTGAAATCTCATAGTCATTCCCTGAGACAGTAAGCGATCTAAACTATCAATGTGATATGGAAAATAGGTTTGCTCTTAGGAACCTCTCCTATGCTAAATTTGTTTATTCTCGGTCTTTATGGTTGCATAATCCTAAATGTATGGTTTCATTCTGATAGCTCAGACAATAATGGAGTATGTAATGTCAATGTTAAACTGGTATCTTGATTAACCCCAGTTGATAAAGTTATGTCCTTATTCCTCCCCTTTCCTTCCTTTTTATGTCCTTATTCCTCCCCTTTCCTTTCTAGTTCCCCCCAATACCCTATTCCCACACTCCTCATCCTGCTCCTTCTCCAGAGTTTATGCTATCGAAAGAAGTGCAACATAACCTGTGAGTACTCTTCTGAGGTCATTATACCTCTGTATTGCATCAGAGTTGTAAACTCATCATATGTCATACTGTATAATTGTGAACTCGTACTTCTCACCTTGTTTTAGAATTGTTTACATTTTTAAAAAAATGTTTTAAAAGAAAAATACATAAAACCATCTTTGCAGGGTATCTGTCTGTTTAATTATCTATTTGTAGCAAAAAAAATAATTCCTTATTTAAATGGAATATGGCTTAACTTGAACGATTGCTATATTTAACCACTTCAATACAGGGCATTTTTACCCCCTTTCTGCCCAGGCAAATTTTTAGGTGTGCGGTCATGCAACACTGTACCCATTTGAAATTTCTATAATTTTTTTTTTCACACAAACCGAGTTTTCTTATGGTGGTATTTATCACTGGGTTTTTATATTTTTTTGTTAAATAAACCAAAAATGGACAAAAATGTTTAAAAAATCTTTTTCCTTTATCTCGGTTAAAAAAAAATTTCTTCAAAAATGTAGGCCAAATTGTACGGGCGTATTGACGTCGCCCGACATGGGATTAGCGCTACTTAATTTGGGCCTAGACCAATTTCCCCCGCAAGCGAGACAGGTGGTATGTCATATACTGCTGGCGGCTCGCAACAACATACTCAAAAATTGGGGCTCCCAAAACTCTCTAAACTTATCTGATGTCAAGTCTTACGTGAACCGCAACTATGTCTTTGAGCACCTGTTAGCTATCAATCAAGGGACATGCAAACCCTTCGACGATCGGTGGACTTTGTGGCAGACTTCTAACACTCGCACTAAACTCTGATAACATGGTTTATTATCTTCTCCTGTAAGCCGTTACATCCTTAACTTGTCTCTATGGGTCTCGGTAGGAGTCTGCGCCCCCACCTCCCGCACAGCTTGCACTCAGAAGGGGGGCGGTGGGTGGACGGCGTAGATCTGGCCAGTCCTCCCTTACCTGCTTTATTTTTTTTATATTATATATTTTTATTAAATTTTTCAAAACACATACAAAGTAAATATAAGACAAAAGAAGAAATGGGGAAAGAACCCAAAAAAGTCTTCTTTCTTTAATTTCCAACATTTTCAATTATAAAAACATTGCCTCTTCCTCCCTCAGTGAATTTCATTAACAATCTTTGGAGAAAATATTCTCCCTCCCTCCTCCATCATATTATCATGAATTATACCCCTAAGTGATTAATTCATATTATCAATCATTAAGGGGAGCTATCTCCCATCTCAAAAACCTTTCTACACCCAGTGTCATGATTCCCCTGTATTGAGGGGAAAAAAAAAAGAACCCCAATTTTTCCCCTCTTTCCCATTATCGGGAATTACACTCCTATGTGATTATTTCTATTATCAAATATCAAATCATAAGGGGGAGATTATCCCCTAAACCAATACCATAATTTGTGATACATACAGTGAAAAAAAAAAGGGGGGGGGAGGAAGATAAAGAAAAAAAATGAGGAAGAAGAAGAAGGGGAAGGAATTTATACTTATTGCTCAATCAAATACTAGTCTCACAAAACTCCACTCTTCAATGTCTGAGAGCGTCTGTTAATCCATATTTAAACTGATCCTTTAATTATCTCATGTCAAAGTGAAAGAAGAAGAGAGAGAGAAAGGAAAAAAAAAGGGGGGGGAGAGAGTTTCCCCTAAGGAGTGACCACCCCCCTAAGGGACCCCCCATTTTATCCTGAGCATGCACTTCAAATATAAATTATAAGAATATAGACGATACCACCTCCAAGTCCATAGTCTATTTCCAATCATGTTAAATGTCACTTATTTCCTCTGAGTATAGCCTCCAACCTGCCCATATTTCTTGAAAAAGAGACAGCTTACCCTGGGAAACCAGCACCCTCCTCTCCGCCTCCATGATCCCATTAACCTCTAGTTTCCATTCTCCTAGTAGGAGTAGGAGTTAGGAGTTGTAGACTGCTTCCAGTGTCTGGGAATCAGACACTTAGCAGCATTCAGCACAAACGGAAAAATACTCCGCCTGTATCTCTTTACAGAGGAATGCGTATCATGGAAGAGGTATTGAAGGGGGGAGCGGTCCAACGGGGCCATGGGCAGTTTCTGTTTCAGTTTCAGTTTCAGTTTCCTCGCCAACAGCTTGGGTCGGCCGTGGGAAACATCTGTGCCAACTTGGCAGGGGTCCTATACCAACGCAATATAAACTTATAAGAAGATTCCTGAACCCTAGTGCTAATAGACGAAACATGAGTTAGTTGCATAATTTTAGTTAATTGCGGAGGGGAGAAATTTATTCCCAACTCTCTTTCCCATTCTCTAACATAAAAAGGTATCATCTCCACAACTGAGTCCAAAACCAGATTGTGCATATGAGATAGTAAATGCCGAGATTCCGGGGGTTTAATCACCCATGGCTCCAAAGGATAGAGTTGATCAATCGATCGAGGGGGGCTGGAAGTTTAGTTACAAAATCCATCATTTGTCTATATCGCCACATTGTTCTTCAATAGTTAACCAACAATATTGATGTGTAAAACAATCAAATCTTGTAGGTGCAAAGATAGTGCACAAACTTGGAGGACTTCAGAATAATGTGTAAACAAAATACAGTTCATCAATAAAGTCCATAATCAAAAATGTGCAAATAATATGTTCAGTGGTGAGTCCACACTTAAATGGACTCAACAGTCCCAGTAGACGACCCCTTGTGTGGAAACGCGTCGGAAGGAGCTGGTCGCGCTGTCATTTTGTCACGTTGCTGTTCTGCAGACGGCCGTGACGTTCTTCAGCTTGTTGCATCTTTTTAACTTGGATTGCTGTAAGTGTATTTGCCTTTATTAAATTTGGTTTTAAAGGATAATGCACTATTAGTCTATGTCTTTCTTTTGGGAATGCATCTTTGGGCCATTTCATCTTGAGCCGCACAAAAATACAGTTTATCAATAAAGTCCATAATCAAAAATGTGCAAATAATATGTTCAGTGGTGAGTCCACACTTAAATGGTGACTATGTTCAAATTCCAATGTAGTGATCAGAAAGAGTAATTGACCCAATGGTAGCAACAAGGTCCAGGTAAAATTGATCCACCAATAGAATGTCCAACCTAGAATACATATCATGTACCTTGGAATAAAATATATAATCCTTAATACTTTGATTAAAAAGTCGCCAGCAGTCCACTAAATGCATTGATTTAAGCATTTTCTTAAGATGTCTACATGCTCTAAAGGATAAGGGGGAATTACCCGAGGAGGAATCCAATTCTGGATCCATGACCACATTGAAATCCCCCCCCAGTACAACCATGCCATCCCTAAACCCCACAAAGCATTGCAACGTGGAGGTCAGGAAGGGGCAGCACCGGTATTAGGTGCGTAAAAATTTGCGAAAGTATATAGTTGACCATTGATTGTCCCTTTAAGAAACCAAAACCGTCCTTCTGGATCCTGAAGGCAATCCTTCAGGGCAAAGGAACAGTGTTTATGTACCCCAATAGATACCCCCCTTGCTTTAGTGATTGGAGAGACACTATGAAACCATTGGGAAAACATTCTGGTGGATAACTGGGGGGTGGAGGAGGCAGTAAAGTGCTTCTCTTGAAGAAAGAGGATACCAAAATGCGAATGCCGCAATTCCTGCCACATCCTCCCCATTTGTTAGGGGAACATAATCCTCATACATTATACAAGGTTACTCTTAAAGAGGTAGCCATAGGAAAATTGACAGAGTCCTAAATAGGGGAAATACCTTGTCCCTTTCTTGATAATGAATAGTCCTTGAGGTGCATTGCTCCATACCGAATATGACAACCCTTTCCACTCTCTTGTGTGGTCCACAAAAAAAAAAAAGAAAGGGAGGAGAAAAAAGGCCAGACAAAAACAAAACAAAACAGGGAGGTAAACACCACCTCCACTAAAGGAAAATAAGCCTAAGCTTTGTTTCCTGTAGCCATAACAAAAAAAGACTACTCAACCGGCCACGGGGAAAACCTGCCACCGGTGCCACCTACCAGGAGGTAGTGTCTGAATAGAGGGAGCGATGAGCTCTGCCACCCCGAGCAAAAAAAAAAAAAAAACCCCAAAAAAATTCTCTCTTTTTTCTTTTCCCCCTTCTTTCTTTTCTCCTTTCTTCCCCTAAAAGGGGAAAAAGGTTAAAAAGTATCATAACTATTAAATTTTAAAGGCATATCCTACGATGTTCAAAAAGGTGGGTTCCCAGCCCACTGAGGCTATGCCTCCACTACTGCGGCCACAAAGTCGCGCTACTTCTAGCGCGACCCTGTAGTGCGACTTGTTTGCAGCCACTTCTGGGGACCCCAGTGCGACCCCCTTCAACGAGGGACAAGTCGCACTAAAGTCGGCCCAAGAGCAGCGCAAAAACCCTTTTACGAGTCGCTGTGACTCGAGTCGCAGCAGTTAGAACGGGCCTAATTGAAAATAATGGGTTTTGACCTGCTGTGCGAATCGAAATGTGTCAAGTTGCACTGCAAGTCGCAATAGTGGAAACTGAGTCCAATAGATTCTAGATTTTTCCCCTTAAGGGAGATTTAACTTATATAACCACCCATAATCATTTAAACAAAACTAACCTCCTACAAGCATTCAATTAACCCCTGGTCTTAAATTATTTCTGTCTTCCGAGTTTAGTAGGAAGTTATTTTCACCTAAAAAATAAAAAAAAGGGGGGGGGGTTGATTAAATTATTAGAGAAAAAAAAATGTGTCCTGCAAAAATCATAATGGAGATCTCAGCCCAGCAATAAGCACAGGGCACCCCCCAAGACACCCACAAAAATGGGGGTAAAGGGGGGGGGGGCAGGGGAGGGGGAGAAAAAAAAGAGAAAGAAGAAAAAGAAAAAAAAAACATCCTCTAATCCCTGCACCCCTCCCCCCATCCCCCCACAGGGATAATTCTGTCTGCTTAAACAACCATGATCATAAGGACAGAGCAGACATTCCTACAAATAATTATAACCATGTCATTCCTAAGTAATTTGAGAGTCCCCCTGATGTAGATTTTTTATGTTTTATGATTTAGGGGGGACCTGCCGTCACCTCTCAGGTCTCTGAGGTATAGGAATAGTAATCTGTATTCGCCAATCAAAAAAATCAGTCAAGGGTATATCCAAAATCTCACAAAAATGTTTCAGATCATCCTTATTCCGCAATACAGCAGTCTTGCCATTTCTAGTTGCTGACAAACGCAAAGGAAACCCCCATCTATATACCACTTTTGCTGAGCGAAGAGTCTCCAATAGGGGGCGCAAAGAGCGTTGTTGCATAAGTGTTCTGCGGGAAAGATCTGGAAACAAAGTAAACTGTGCTCCATCAAAATTGATGGGCGATAAAAATCTTGCAGCTTTCATGATATCATCCTTTAAGGAGTACCTATGCATCTTACATACCACATCCGTGGGCCTTTCTCCCTCTTGAGGTTGAGGACATAAAGCCCTATGAACTCGATCAATTTCTATATTTGTTGGAGCTTTATCTCCCAATATTTGGGCCCTGCACCATAGGAACCAGATCTAACGTCCTAGTGGCCTCAGGCAGACCACAAATTCTAATATTTTGACGTCTGTCCCGATTTTCATAGTCATCCATTTGATCCAAAAGGGAATTCATGGCCACTTCCTGTTGTAAGGATTAGAGTTGAGTGAACAGCTGGATGTTCGGGTTTGGCGGGTTCGACCGAACTTGAAAAAAAAGTCCGGGTTCGTGACCCGAACTTAACCCGAACTAATCCCGAATCCCATTGAAGTCAATGGAGACCCGAACTTTTGAGCACTAAAATGCCTCTAAATGTCACAACCCACCTGGGGTCTTGCAGTGGAGAGGGAACCCAGTTGCAGTGGAACAGCACTCCCTTAGAATCATGACCCTCAGGAGTCCCTGGAAGTGGGAACAGGGCCCCGTAGGGTCTGTGGTGGCACGGAGGCCTTTAATGAAGAGGAGGAGGTAAGGTCGACAACTCTGGAGTCAGGTCTGGCAGGTCATCAAGGAGTATCAACCTGAGGGAGAAAGGATCAGGAACCAGGAACACAGACAATGCAATTAGCAGACACACAGGAGCAAGGAAAATAACCAAGCACTGACTGGAAGGTGTGCTTGGTTTATATAGGGAGCCAGGATCACATGACCCGCCACCTCCCACCAGTAGGTGGGGCTGCCAGGGGCTATAAAGGGAGGTCAGAGACCCAGCGCCATCTTGGTTTGCTTCATAGAACCTGATCTTACCAGATCTTCAACTCTCCTCTCTCCCTCTGTGTAAAACACTGTAACCGCATGGCGGCCGCCATCTTGCCATGACAGTGTGTCGCTGCAGTCCTCAGAGGTGAGGGGAGGAGAAGGAGCCACCGCAGACCCGGAGGGGGTGTCTCTGCAACCGGCAAGCACCGAGACTCTGTTGCGAGAACGCCGCAGGCGCCCAGACGCAGGTGAGTATGCGGCAGTGCCGTGACACTAAAACAAACATGGAAAGGGCTAGAGGGCTGCAAATGGCAGCAAAATCATCTTAAGAGCATGGCAAGTGCTCTGCAAACAAATGTGGATAGGGAAATAACTTAAAATAACATAAAAAAACAGAAAAATAAAAAATAATCATCTTGAATGATGTAGGAGGAGGACGAGGCCCATATGGAGTAGGAGGTTGAGGTGGCGGAGGATATGGCGGTTGATATGGCGGTGTAGGTGGAAGCGGCGGCGGCAGTGGAGGAGGAGGGCGAGGTAGCCAACGCTGGTTTTGGTTTTTAACAAAATACATTTTTAAATTCTGGTACACCCCAAAAGAGTAAGAAAGATCAAATCCAGCAATGGCTGGGTAAGGCCTATATACATGTCTATTCTGCACAAGGTGCGGACAAGTCCTGTGGGATCCATACCTGGTTAATTTTAATGAACGTGAGCTTGTCCACATTGGCTCTGGACAGGCGGCTGCGCTTGTCTGTGATAACGCCCCCAGCCATGCTAAATACACGTTCAGATAATACACTGGCTGCAGGGCAGGCCAGCACCTCCAAGGCCTAAAGGGCAAGCTCAGGCCATGTGCCCAACTTGGAGACCCAGAAGTTGAAGGGGGCAGACCCGTCATTCAGTACGTCTAGGCGTGTGCACACATACTGCTCCACAATGTTAGTGAAATGCTGCCTCCTGCAAAGACGTTTCATATCAGCTGCTGGTACAGCTGCTAGTTGTGGCGTGCTGACAAAGCTTTTCCATATTTCGGCCATGCTAACCCTGCCTTCTGAGGTTCTGGCAGTGCCCTGGCAGCATTGACGGCCTCTTCTTCCTCCTCCCCTGCCTTTGCCTTGTGCTTCCACTGTGCCCCCGCTGTCAGGTGGGAATGCCACCAGCAGTGCATCTACCAGCGTGCGCTTGTACTCGCGCATCTTCTGATCACGCTCCAGGGAGGGAATTAAGGATGGTACGTTGTCCTTGTAGCTACCCAGTAATCAGCACAAGTTACTATGTGGGAAACCCGGTGGTCATTGCTGAGACACTGCAGCATGTAATCGCTCATGTGTGCCAGGCTGCCCAGAGGCAACGAAAAGCTTTCCTCTGTGTCCTCCGTATCCCCCAAGCCACGCACCAGTGATGGCCATTAGGGATGATCGAACGGTTCGGGTCCACCATCGGTTCGGCCCGAACATTGGGTGTTCGAGGTTCGGCCGAATTTAGAACTTTTTGCCCAAAAAGTTTGGAATTCGGCAACCAGAACCGACCAAAATGCAATGCTTCAGGAAATGGGCTTTAAAAGCCCGTGATTGGACCAGAACCATTAGCAAAAGCCAATTGAGGGGGCAGGAGAATCATAGGAATGTGATTGGAGTGACTAGGGGGTCCCTAGACCAATCATTAGTGAATACGCCCCCAAGTATATAAGATCGCCCCCGCCATATTCCTAGCATTGTTATACTGGACATGGAAGAGAGTGGAAGCAGTTCTGTTAATTTTACTTTAAAAGTGTCATTTAGCTATTTTTAGTGTGAGGAAAGGGATATCTAGTGTAGTTAGAGTGCTCCTTTACACTTTAGTTAGCTTCAAAAATTTAGTTTCTGTAGGGAAAGTGTTAAGTGTAAGGGGACCGTAGTGTAGTGTAGGGTTAACTGACAGTGACTGCTATGGAAGGGTGACAAAACCCTTCCATAGCAGGGTGACCGCTATAGAGAAATGATCATTTCTCTGAGTTGCTTCGGGACAGGAATATGGCTTCTCACCAGCTAAGCATTTTTCATGCTGCAGGGGCTGCCACTGCCAGTGCTTTTTTGAGGACATGTTTGATGTCAGACATGACATCTGAACATGTGTATAGGGGGTATATATACACATATATGTCTGTATATATACCCCTAGACATATATAGGTGTGATAGTAGCAGAAATATATGCTTGCGCTAATGAAATCATTTACAGTAATATATTTCTGCTACTATCACACCTATATATGGCTAGGTGTGTATAAACATATAAGTATGTGTGTATATATACCACTATAGACAAGTTCAGATGTTTTGCCTGCCTCAAAAGAACCCAATAAAATGCCCAAAAAAACGTTAGCGTCAAAAAAAAAGATGCCCAGGTGTGTTTTTGCTGGCATTTTTTGGGGGTTTTTGGAGGCAGGCAAAACATCTGAACTTGCGCACAGTACTACTATACACAAGTTCAGATGTTTTTCCTGACTGCAAAGAACCCAAAAAAATGCCTGCTATTAAACCGGCAAGGTGTTACAGCAGAGAAGCCATACTCCTGTGCTAAAAGTTTTCTAATACAAACAATCCTTTTTTTTTATGGTTCTGGACATGCTACAGAGCTGAAACTTCACAGGTACACCTTTAGACCCCCCAGACACAAAATCACACAAAAAAAGTTCTTAAAAATTGTCATTTTTGATAAAAAAAGCCAATTAGTGAAAAATTAAAAAAAAAAAAAGAGATTTTTTGATTTTTACTTTGGATTTCGTATCTGGGGGGGGGGTCTAAAAAGTGTACATGTGAAGTTTCAGCTCTGTAGCATGTCCAGAACCATAAAAAAAAGATCGTTTGTATTAGAAAACTTTCAGCACAGGAGTATGGCTTCGCTGCTGTAACACCTTGCCGGTTTAATAGCAGGCATTTTTTTGGGTTCTTTGCAGTCAGGAAAAACATCTGAACTTGTGTATAGTGGTACTGTGCACAAGTTCAGATGTTTTGCCTGCCTCCAAAAACCCCCAAAAAATGCCAGCAAAAACACACCTGGGCATTTTTTTTGACACTAGCGTTTTTTTTGGCATTTTTTGGGGTTCTTTTGAGGCAGGCAAAACATCTGAACTTGTGTATAGTGGTATATATACACACATAATTATATGTATATAGACACCTAACCATATATAGGTGTGATAGTAGCAGAAATATATTACTGTAAATGATTTCATTAGCGCAAGCATATATTTCTGCTACTATCACACCTATATATGTCTAGGTGTGTATATAAATATATGTATGTGTGTATATACACACATACATATATTTATGTAAATGCCAAGGTGTGTTTTTGCTGGCATTTTTTTGGGGGTTTTTGGAGGCAGGCAAAACATCAGAACTTGTGCACAGTACCACTATACACAAGTTCAGATGTTTTTCCTGACTGCAAAGAACCCAAAAAAATGCCTGCTATTAAACCGGCAAGGTGTTATAGCAGCGAAGCCAACCTCCTGTGCTGAAAGTTTTCTAATACAAACAATCTTTTTTTATGGTTCTGGACATGCTACAGAGCTGAAACTTCACATGTACACTTTTTAGACCCCCCAGATACTAAATCCAAAGTAAAAATCAAAAAATCTCTTTTTTTTAAATTTTTCAATAATTGGCTTTTTTATCAAAAATGACAATTTTTAAGAACTTTTTTTGTGTGATTTTGTGTCTGGGGGGTCTAAAAGGTGTACCTGTGAAGTTTCAGCTCTGTAGCATGTCCAGAACCAGAAAAAAAGATCATATAGGTGTTAAAGGAGGGTCCCACATCCCTGTTCTACTGAAAAATTGGGGCATGACCCAGAACCCTAGGCACTTTATAGGGGCATTTATTGGGTTTTAGGGCTTAAAAATTGTGGTTTTTGATTACCGAAGTTCGGGTCCCATTGATTTCAATGGGGTTCTGAAATCCGGGCCGAACTTTCGGGAAGTTCAGTTGTTCTGGCCGAACCGAACTTTTCAAAAGTTCGATCATCCTTAATGGCCATGAGCTGGCCTGGGTGCCACCCTGCTGTGAACATGGTTCCATATCCTCCTCCATCTCCTCCTCCTCATCCTCGTCATCCTCCAGAACTGTGTCCCTGCTGGACAATTGTGTCCCTGGCGTTTGTGTGTGCAGGAACCCACCCTCGGAGCGACTTGCGAATGACTGCCCTGAAAGCCTTGGAAATGTTACCTCTTCATCCTCCTCCTCCTCCTTCTCATCCTGTGCCACATCCTCTTCCATCATCGCCCGAAGTGTTTTTTCAAGAAGGCATAGAAGTGGGATAGTTAAGCTGAGAACGGCGTCATCGGCACTGGTCGTGTTGGTGGAGTACACGAAACAGCGCAACAAGGCACACAGGTCTCGCATGGTGGCCCAGTTATTGGTGGTGAAGTGGTGCTGTTCCGCAGAGCAACTCACGCGTGCGTGCTGCAGCTGAAACTCCACCATGGCCTGCTGCTGCTCACACAGTCTGGCCAGCATGTGCAAGGTGGAGTTCCACCTTGTGGGCACGTCACATATGAGGCTGTGAGCGGGAAGGCCGAAGTTATGCTGCAGCACTGACAGGCGAGCAGCAGCAGGGTGAGAACGCCGAAAGTGCGCACAGACGGCCCGCACTTTCTGCAGGATCTCTGACATATCGGTGTAATTTCTAAGGAACCTCTGCACCACCAAATTCAGCACATGCACCAAGGGATGTGTTTCAAACCGGCTAGGTCCAGAGCTGCTATGAGATTTCACCCGTTATCGCACCCCACCAGGCGCGGATTGCCAGCTGGCAGCAACCACTCATCCGTCTGCAGTTCAATGCCCCTCCACAACTCCTGCGCGCTGTGTGGTTTTTCACCCAAACAGGCAAGTTTTAAAACTGCTTGCTGTCGTTTACCCCTGGCTGTACTGAAGTTGGTGGTGAAGGTGTTACGCTGACCGGAAGAGGAGGCGGTAGAGGATGAGGAAGCTGAGTAGGAGGAGTTAGGAACAGGAGGCAAACTGAAGCACCCTGCAATCCTCGGTGGTGGAAGGGCATGCGCCAAACTGCTATCCGCCTCAGGCCCAGCCGCCACTGCATTTACCCAGTGTGCTGTTAAGGAGACATAACGTCCCTGACCGTCGTGCTTACTGGTTCACGTATCCGTAGTTAGGTGGACCTTGCTACAGATGGCTTTGCGCAGTGCACACCTGATTTTGTCACCCACTTGGTTGTGCAGGGAAGGGATGGCTTGCCTGGAAAAGTAGTGGTGGCTGGGCACGACGTACTGTGGGACAGCCACCGCCATAAGGCTCTCAAAACTCTGCGTCTCCACCACCCGGAATGACAACATTTCAAAGGCCAGGAATTTTGAAATGCTGGCTTTCAGGGCCAGGGATCGCGGGTGGGTAGGGGGGTACTTCCTCTTCCACTCCAGTGTTTGGGAGATAGAAAGCTGAACGCTTCCATGGTACACTGTGGAGATGGTTGTTGGTGACCCAGGTGGTGGTGTTGCTGGTGGATCCTCTGTTTGCGGGGTGGCAGGTGCCACTGTCACTACAGAGATGGATGAAGAGGCCGAGACGGCAGCAGCAGAAGAGAAAGCAGGAGGAGCCAGAGACCTTTTTTGGTTTTTGAGGTGTGTACTCCACTGCAGCTCGTGCTTTGCACTTAGATGCCTGGTCATGCAGGTTGTGCTCAGGTTGGGAAGGTTTATGTCTCGCTTCAGGCTCCGATTGCACAGCTTGCAAACCACTCGTGTCCTGTCATCATCACATTGTCTGAAGAACTGCCACGCTAGGGAACTCCTGTGAGCTGGCTTTGGTGTGCTCGGTCCCTTGCTGCATTGGGCAGTAGCAGGCGTAGTGTCTAGGGCAAGGCTGCTCCGTTTTTGCACCCTGCTCCCTCTTCTGCTGTGCTGGTGGCTCTGTGCGACCACCGTCTCTTCCTCCAAACTACTCAGGTCACCTGCATGATGTTCATTCCATGTGGGGTCAAGGACCTCATCGTCCTCCACATTGTCTTCCACCCAGTCTTCACCCCTGCAACCCTTGTCGGTCTCCACAATTCGGAGTTCTGCAGCAGTTGGCACCTGTGTTTCGTCATCATCCGAGATGTGCTGCGATGGTCCTCCCATGTACTCATCTGGAAACATAAGTGGTTGGGCATCGGTGCACTCAATCTCTTCCACTTCTGGGGCAGGGCTAGGTGGATGGCCCTGGGAAACCATGCTAACAGAGTCATCAAAAAGAAGAAGAGACTGCTGCATGAATTGGGGCTCAGACTGCTTGGCTGATTTGCAAGGGGGTGCGGTGACAGATTGAAGGACATCGGCTGCAGGTGCCAACTCTGACCTTTCAGCAGAAGACTGGGTGGGAGACAATGTGAAGGAACTGGAGGCACCGTCAGCAACCCAATCTACTATCGCCTGTACTTGTTCTGGCTTCAACATTTGTAGAGGCACATTAGGCCCTGCCAAATACTGCTGCAGGTTCTGTCACCTACTCGCAGCTGAGGAAGGTGTTTCACTTGTGCGTGTAGTTGGCACAGATCAATCACATCCTCTCCTTGAAACAGGAGCTCTACCAGCAACACCATGACCCAGGCCACGTCCCTTATTTGACCTTCTCCTCATATTTATCGAATTTTGGATCTTCCCCGAAATGGGTTTTTATTGCAAGGCGCAATACAACAGTATGCAATGGGTGTATCTCACTGTAACATATACAGACAGGGCCGCAATCAATTTTTTTTGTCCCCTAAATAGTTTTTTTATTGCAAGGCGCAATACAACAGTATGCAATGGGTGTATCTCACTGTAACATATACAGACAGGGCCGCAATCAACTTTTTTGGTCCCCTAAATAGTTTTTTTATTACAAGGCGCAATACAAGAGTACGCAATGGGTGTATCTCACTGTAACATATGCAGACAGGGCCACAATCAACTTTTTTTGTCCCCTAAATAGTTTTTTTATTGCAAGGCACAATACAACAGTATGCAATGGGTGTATCTTACTGTAACATATGCAGACAGGGCCGCGATCAACTTTTTTTATCCCCTAAATAGTTTTTTTATTGCAAGGCGCAATACAACAGTATGCAATGGGCGTATCTCACTGTAACATATGTAGACAGGGCCGCAATCAATTTTTTTGTCCCCTAAATAGTTTTTTATTGCAAGGCACAATACAACAGTATGCTATGGGTGTATCTCACTGTAAAATATGCGGACAGGGACGCAATAAACTCTTTTGTCCCCTAAATAGTTTTTTTTTATTGCAAGGCATAATACAACAGTATGCAATGGGTGTATCTCACTGTAACATATGCAGACAGGGCCGTAATCAACTTTTTTGTACCCTAAATTGTTTTTTTATTGCAAGGCGCAATACAACAGTATGCAATGGGTGTATCTCACTGTAACATATGCGGACAGGGCCGCAATAAACTCTTTTGTCCCCTAAATAGTTTTTATATTGCAAGTCGCAATACAACAGTATGCAATGGGTGTATATCACAGTAACATATGCGGACAGGGCCGTAATAAACTCTTTTGTCCCCTAAATCGTTTTTTTATTGCAAGGCACAATAAAACAGTATGCAATGGGTGTATCTCACTGTAACATATGCAGACAGTGCCGCAATAAACTCTTTTGTCCCCTAAATAGTTTTTTTTATTGCAAGGCGCAATACAACAGTATGCAATGGGTGTATCTCACTGTAACATATGCGGACAGGGCCACAATCAACTTTTTTTTGTCCCCTAAATTGTTTTTTTTTATTGCAAGGCGCAATACAACAGTATGCAATGGGTGTATCTCACTGTAACATATGCAGAGAGAGCCACAATCAAATTTTTCTGTCCCCTAAATAGTTTTTTTATTGCAAGGCGCAATACAACAGTATGCAATGGGTGTATCTCACTGTAACATATGCAGACAGGGCCGCAATCAACTGTTTTTGCCCCTAAATGTTTTTTTTTATTGCAATGCGCAATACAACAGTATGCAATGGGTGTATCGTACTGTAATGTATGAATGAAAATCTGAAAAATAATTGTCCCCTTAATTGGTGCTTGTTGAATAGCAGATTTAAAATGCAGTGTCTGTCTAAATGTTGTAAGTCACAGTAAAATATGAAGGAAAAAGTCTATTTCTTTTTAAAATGCAGATTAAGCAGACACATATTCACTGAAGTTGCAGGAAATGCCCGCTACACACCGCACGCCGCCACTGCATTTACCCAGTGTGCTGTTAAGGAGACATAACGTCCCTGACCGTCGTGCTTACTGGTTCACGTATCCGTAGTTAGGTGGACCTTGCTACAGATGGCTTTGCGCAGTGCACACCTGATTTTGTAACCCACTTGGTTGTGCAGGGAAGGGATGGCTTGCCTGGAAAAGTAGTGGTGGCTGGGCACGACGTACTGTGGGACAGCCACCGCCATAAGGCTCTCAAAACTCTGCGTCTCCACCACCCGGAATGACAACATTTCAAAGGCCAGGAATTTTGAAATGCTGGCTTTCAGGGCCAGGGATCGCGGGTGGGTAGGGGGGTACTTCCTCTTCCACTCCAGTGTTTGGGAGATAGAAAGCTGAACGCTTCCATGGTACACTGTGGAGATGGTTGTTGGTGACCCAGGTGGTGGTGTTGCTGGTGGATCCTCTGTTTGCGGGGTGGCAGGTGCCACTGTCACTACAGAGATGGATGAAGAGGCCGAGACGGCAGCAGCAGAAGAGGAAGCAGGAGGAGCCAGAGACCTTTTTTGGTTTTTGAGGTGTGTACTCCACTGCAGCTCGTGCTTTGCACTTAGATGCCTGGTCATGCAGGTTGTGCTCAGGTTGGGAAGGTTTATGTCTCGCTTCAGGCTCCGATTGCACAGCTTGCAAACCACTCGTGTCCTGTCATCATCACATTGTCTGAAGAACTGCCACGCTAGGGAACTCCTGTGAGCTGGCTTTGGTGTGCTCGGTCCCTTGCTGCATTGGGCAGTAGCAGGCGTAGTGTCTAGGGCAAGGCTGCTCCGTTTTTGCACCCTGCTCCCTCTTCTGCTGTGCTGGTGGCTCTGTGCGACCACCGTCTCTTCCTCCAAACTACTCAGGTCACCTGCATGATGTTCATTCCATGTGGGGTCAAGGACCTCATCGTCCTCCACATTGTCTTCCACCCAGTCTTCACCCCTGCAACCCTTGTCGGTCTCCACAATTCGGAGTTCTGCAGCAGTTGGCACCTGTGTTTCGTCATCATCCGAGATGTGCTGCGATGGTCCTCCCATGTACTCATCTGGAAACATAAGTGGTTGGGCATCAGTGCACTCAATCTCTTCCACTTCTGGGGCAGGGCTAGGTGGATGGCCCTGGGAAACCATGCTAACAGAGTCATCAAAAAGAAGAAGAGACTGCTGCATGAATTGGGGCTCAGACTGCTTGGCTGATTTGCAAGGGGGTGCGGTGACAGATTGATGGACATCGGCTGCAGGTGCCAACTCTGACCTTTCAGCAGAAGACTGGGTGGGAGACAATGTGAAGGAACTGGAGGCACCGTCAGCAACCCAATCTACTATCGCCTGTACTTGTTCTGGCTTCAACATTTGTAGAGGCACATTAGGCCCTGCCAAATACTGCTGCAGGTTCTGTCACCTACTCGCAGCTGAGGAAGGTGTTTCACTTGTGCGTGTAGTTGGCACAGATCAATCACATCCTCTCCTTGAAACAGGAGCTCTACCAGCAACACCATGACCCAGGCCACGTCCCTTATTTGACCTTCTCCTCATATTTATCGAATTTTGGATCTTCCCCGAAATGGGTTTTTATTGCAAGGCGCAATACAACAGTATGCAATGGGTGTATCTCACTGTAACATATACAGACAGGGCCGCAATCAATTTTTTTGTCCCCTAAATAGTTTTTTTATTGCAAGGCGCAATACAACAGTATGCAATGGGTGTATCTCACTGTAACATATACAGACAGGGCCGCAATCAACTTTTTTGGTCCCCTAAATAGTTTTTTTATTACAAGGCGCAATACAAGAGTACGCAATGGGTGTATCTCACTGTAACATATGCAGACAGGGCCACAATCAACTTTTTTTGTCCCCTAAATAGTTTTTTTATTGCAAGGCACAATACAACAGTATGCAATGGGTGTATCTTACTGTAACATATGCAGACAGGGCCGCGATCAACTTTTTTTATCCCCTAAATAGTTTTTTTATTGCAAGGCGCAATACAACAGTATGCAATGGGCGTATCTCACTGTAACATATGTAGACAGGGCCGCAATCAATTTTTTTGTCCCCTAAATAGTTTTTTATTGCAAGGCACAATACAACAGTATGCTATGGGTGTATCTCACTGTAAAATATGCGGACAGGGACGCAATAAACTCTTTTGTCCCCTAAATAGTTTTTTTTTATTGCAAGGCATAATACAACAGTATGCAATGGGTGTATCTCACTGTAACATATGCAGACAGGGCCGTAATCAACTTTTTTGTACCCTAAATTGTTTTTTTATTGCAAGGCGCAATACAACAGTATGCAATGGGTGTATCTCACTGTAACATATGCGGACAGGGCCGCAATAAACTCTTTTGTCCCCTAAATAGTTTTTATATTGCAAGTCGCAATACAACAGTATGCAATGGGTGTATATCACAGTAACATATGCGGACAGGGCCGTAATAAACTCTTTTGTCCCCTAAATCGTTTTTTTATTGCAAGGCACAATAAAACAGTATGCAATGGGTGTATCTCACTGTAACATAGACGGACAGTGCCGCAATAAACTCTTTTGTCCCCTAAAAAGTTTTTTTTATTGCGAGGCGCAATACAACAGTATGCAATGGGTGTATCTCACTGTAACATATGCGGACAGGGCCACAATCAACTTTTTTTTGTCCCCTAAATTGTTTTTTTTTATTGCAAGGCGCAATACAACAGTATGCAATGGGTGTATCTCACTGTAACATATGCAGACAGGGCCGCAATCAATTTTTTTTGTCCCCTAAATAGTTTTTTATTGCAAGGCACAATACAACAGTATGCTATGGGTGTATCTCACTGTAAAATATGCGGACAGGGACGCAATAAACTCTTTTGTCCCCTAAATAGTTTTTTTTTTATTGCAAGGCATAATACAACAGTATGCAATGGGTGTATCTCACTGTAACATATGCAGAAAGGGCCGCAATAAACTCTTTTGTCCCCTAAATAGTTTTTATATTGCAAGTCGCAATACAACAGTATGCAATGGGTGTATATCACAGTAACATATGCGGACAGGGCCGTAATAAACTCTTTTGTCCCCTAAATAGTTTTTTTATTGCAAGGCACAATAAAACAGTATGCAATGGGTGTATCTCACTGTAACATAGACGGACAGTGCCGCAATAAACTCTTTTGTCCCCTAAATAGTTTTTTTTATTGCGAGGCGCAATACAACAGTATGCAATGGGTGTATCTCACTGTAACATATGCGGACAGGGCCACAATCAACTTTTTTTTGTCCCCTAAATTGTTTTTTTTTATTGCAAGGCGCAATACAACAGTATGCAATGGGTGTATCTCACTGTAACATATGCAGACAGGGCCGCAATCAATTTTTTTGTCCCCTAAATAGTTTTTTATTGCAAGGCACAATACAACAGTATGCTATGGGTGTATCTCACTGTAAAATATGCGGACAGGGACGCAATAAACTCTTTTGTCCCCTAAATAGTTTTTTTTTTATTGCAAGGCATAATACAACAGTATGCAATGGGTGTATCTCACTGTAACATATGCAGACAGGGCCGCAATAAACTCTTTTGTCCCCTAAATAGTTTTTATATTGCAAGTCGCAATACAACAGTATGCAATGGGTGTATATCACAGTAACATATGCGGACAGGGCCGTAATAAACTCTTTTGTCCCCTAAATAGTTTTTTTATTGCAAGGCACAATAAAACAGTATGCAATGGGTGTATCTCACTGTAACATAGACGGACAGTGCCGCAATAAACTCTTTTGTCCCCTAAATAGTTTTTTTTATTGCGAGGCGCAATACAACAGTATGCAATGGGTGTATCTCACTGTAACATATGCGGACAGGGCCACAATCAACTTTTTTTTGTCCCCTAAATTGTTTTTTTTTATTGCAAGGCGCAATACAACAGTATGCAATGGGTGTATCTCACTGTAACATATGCAGACAGGGCCGCAATCAATTTTTTTGTCCCCTAAATAGTTTTTTATTGCAAGGCACAATACAACAGTATGCTATGGGTGTATCTCACTGTAAAATATGCGGACAGGGACGCAATAAACTCTTTTGTCCCCTAAATAGTTTTTTTTTTATTGCAAGGCATAATACAACAGTATGCAATGGGTGTATCTCACTGTAACATATGCAGACAGGGCCGCAATAAACTCTTTTGTCCCCTAAATAGTTTTTATATTGCAAGTCGCAATACAACAGTATGCAATGGGTGTATATCACAGTAACATATGCGGACAGGGCCGTAATAAACTCTTTTGTCCCCTAAATAGTTTTTTTATTGCAAGGCACAATAAAACAGTATGCAATGGGTGTATCTCACTGTAACATATGCAGACAGTGCCGCAATAAACTCTTTTGTCCCCTAAATAGTTTTTTTTATTGCAAGGCGCAATACAACAGTATGCAATGGGTGTATCTCACTGTAACATATGCGGACAGGGCCACATCAACTTTTTTTTGTCCCCTAAATAGTTTTTTTATTGCAAGGCGCAATACAACAGTATGCAATGGGTGTATCTCACTGTAACATATGCAGACAGGGCCGCAATCAACTGTTTTTGCCCCTAAATGTTTTTTTTTATTGCAATGCGCAATACAACAGTATGCAATGGGTGTATCGTACTGTAATGTATGAATGAAAATCTGAAAAATAATTGTCCCCTTAATTGGTGCTTGTTGAATAGCAGATTTAAAATGCAGTGTCTGTCTAAATGTTGTAAGTCACAGTAAAATATGAAGGAAAAAGTCTATTTCTTTTTAAAATGCAGATTAAGCAGACACATATTCACTGAAGTTGCAGGAAATGCCCGCTACACACCGCACGCCTAACAGGTTGAATACTGTTGTTGTTCTATTCTGCTATTGAATAAAAAAAAAAACCCATTTGAATGAAAAACTGAAAAATAATTTTTTTACCCTAAATACTGTAAAATAATTATTTTCCCCTCACATTGGTGCTTTTTGAAGAGCAGGTTAGAAAAGCAATGTCTGTCTGACATACAGTCTTTAAAGTTAAATATGAAGGAAAAAATGTTTTTTCTTTTTTAAATGCAGATTAACACACACATATGCACTAACAGACTGATAACCTTTTTTTTTTTGTTTCTCCTTTCTCCTCCTCACTTGGCTCAACTCAGGGCATAAAGATCGTTCACTGCACCCCCACACAATACAATCAATGTAGATCGCTGTCTGATTAAAGCAGAGTGTTCCTATCCTATGCTTTCCCTACAAGCAATCTCTCCAGCCTGGCCCTGCAGTAAACTCCTGTCTCTCCCTCCGGGCAAAAACATCATGCACTGCACCCCACACAATCAAATCAATGTAGATCGCTGTATGATAAAGCAGATTGTTCCTCCTATGCTTTCCCTACAAGCAATCTCTCCAGCCTCGCCCTACAGTAAACTCCTATCTTTCCCTCAGCAGCAGTCAGGAACCTCTCCCTACAGTAGTTATAGCAGAGTGAGGCGCGGCGCTGTGTGACTCCAGCTTATATAGAGTCTGGGTCACATGCTGCACTGGCCTATCACAGCCATGCCATTAGTAGACATGGCTGTGATGGCTTCTAGGGCACACTAGTTAAACGCTTGCTGATTGGCTGCCTTGCACCTGTTGAAAGCGCGCCATTAAAACCGTGCCAAAACATCAAATAACGTTACCGAACAATGGACAGTACCCGAACATACAGTGAAATGTCCGGGTTCGGGTCCAGGTACTGAATACCTAAAAGTCTGGTACGAACACGAACAATACAGTCTGGGTTCGCTCAAACCTAGTAAGGATGTCTCTTTCAGTACTGTCAGGGTTTGAATTAAATCATCCTGTCCAGCTTCTAAAGTGTCCACTCTATGTCCCTGAGCTTGTACATCCATCCACAGGCCCTCCAAAGCTTGTGTTACTGAGTGTTCAACTGTATTAGTAATAAGTTGAACAATCTCTTGTTTAGTTGGAGGGGCCCTGGTGTGAGCTTTCCAATCCCACTCCTCTTCCTTGTTCCCAGGATCAGTGGCCTGAGGTGAGTATGTAATTAAGCTCTGTAATGTGTCTATGTTACCTCCTTGTAGCTGCCGTAGGGGGCTTCCCGCCAGCGGGTTGTCCTTCCCACTCCCAAAGCGCGGGGGGTACCATGATCTATCGAGACCTTCTCTATAGCCAGCCAGTCATCGGGAACCGCAGTGAAGGGACCACGGAAGTCTGCTGATCGTGCAGCCGTCTTCCCAGGAAGCCCCGAGGAGGGCTGCCGCTTTGGAGGCATCCTGTAGGGGTGAGTATCTGAATCTGCTAGCTAGGACATGTATCTGGCTCGGGGTAGCAGAGTTCCGGGCGTGTGCTTCCTCGCTCCTCACGCCATCTCCATCAGACCACTCCCTCCTGTCTCCCTTACCTGCTTTATAATCCAAGGATGTATGGATAAGATATAATGGCACTGTCTATCTACACATTAAGGCATTTGCTATTTTATACCTGTGAAATTGTTCAGAACCATTGTACGTTGCATTCGTGTTTATTTCCTGTTTGTTTTTGAAAACCAATAAAAAACGTATTGAAAAAAAATGTAGGCCAAATTGTATTCTGCTACATTTCTTTGGTGAAATAACCCATATAACCATGTAACCATATTAGCATAACATGGTATAGTGTGTAAGCAGATGTCATTGTTCAAATAACAAATCATATTGCCATATTGGCATAACACATTACATCATTGAATATATGTAATTATTCAAATAACAAATCAAATAACCATATCCAAAATATATGACACATTTAAGACTAATTATCACACTAAACTTCTGTATGATCATAGCAAACAAGAAGGAGAAAAAAACAAGAGGGGAGGGGGGTGGGAAAAAAATTGGAAAAAGGAAAGGGGAAGGGTAGGGTATCATCCTGTGACCACCAAAGTCCTCTACATCGGGCTAGCTATATTGAATGACATAATTTCAGTATATTCCGACGAGCATATAAAGGAATGCAAACCGGCCCATCTTTTACGATATGTATGGGCTTGATCTTTTAAAGTTAAGGAAATATCCTCCATCCGAGCTGCATATGGCACTCGTTCTAACCACATTTGGACAGTAGAGATAGCAGACTTTTTCCATAGTTTGGGGATTAAAGATTTTGCCGCATCTAATAGATGAGGAATAATAGATCGCTTATACCTACCCACTGGTTCTCCCGAGCAATGAAACAAGACCACCCAGGGATCGTTTGTCACTGGATAACCCTGGATGATATTAATCCAATGCAACACAGTGGACCAGTATGGGTGTAGAACCGAACATGACCACCACATATGTGCATGAGAAGCTTCTTCTCCACAACCTCTCCAGCAGAGGGCCGAGTAATCTGGAAACATTGTCTGCAACTTTCTAAGAGATTAGCATGGGAACACATAGTGTTCAAAAATTGTGGGACTTTATATGAGGTGTGGCCAGTGTACACACAATGATATATTGATAATACATATACATCTGCTGGTAAGCATAAAGAAGCATATGGTTAACATCATGTGTTTATTAACATATCCATAGCAGTTTACATCAGTACAATAGGTACACAACCAAAAAAGGGGGACGTACAAAGTATGTAGAAAGGTAACATGATAGGACCATAATAAATGAATAATAAAACAATGACAAAATTAACCAAAAAACGTAGAGTGTAGGTAAAAAATTATAATTGGATGCATGATAGAACTTTCTAGGAGAGCAATGCCATCTACACAGCAGTTTATAATTTAGTTCTGAAGATTGTGTAGAGATAGAGGAAGTATGTACTAGTTGTAATATCTTTTTACGTTGTTGATCGGTTAAAGAGCGGTCAAAGTCCTGCTCCCACTTTCGATAAAAGTGGACTACCCGAAATGTGCTCAGTTTTTATTAATGCTTTATAAAAGTCAGATAAACTACCTTAAGATGTTTGTGATCTTGCCAGAATCTCTTCAATGGGGTTCAACTCTGCCATTGAACGAATAGGCTTGGGTAAGGCATGGACAAATCCAGATATTTGTCTGTATTGCCATTTAATCATTGTAGTTGCTGTTGAATTAAGAATCAGTTTTGAAAGAGGCAGCAATCCTGCAGCTGAAATAACATGGTGAAGTAAAGGCGGGAGGGAGGGGAGCCATTTACCAAAAGCAGGGTCCATATTCCCTGGTCAAAAATAAGAATGGCCTCGCAAGGGAATTAAGGGAGAGTTATAGATAGAGATGGCCTTGGGGTTCGCCAAATTTGCGGACACATGGCGCCGTTCACGGCGGCCATATTTGTTTACATTGGGGAGAACTTTGACCCGTGACACAGCCGTCAGGTGGAACGGGACAGCCGATTGAAACATTCCAGCACATGGACAGTCCCCCTACCCTATAAATAGACCCGATCTGGCAGCCATTTCACATTCCGCTTTCTGCCAGTGTAGGGAGAGGTCTGCTGTGCTCTTCAGGGAGAGTTTGCTAGACACATATAGCGCTGTGAAGATCCACAAAAGTCCTTTTCAGGGCTGGTATTTCGGTATAGGTCTAGTATCTTTTGAGCTTAGGGAGAGGTATCCAGTGGTTGCTTTAGGGGCAGTTAGAGATCGGGTGCAGTCACACACAAATCGCTCTGTCAATGTCCACAAAAGTAATTTAAAGTGCTCCAATGTCGCTATAGGGTCTGTTACAGTCTCTTTACTATAGGGAGAGGTATCCAGTGGTTGCTGTAGGGGCAGTTAGAGATTGTTTACAGTGACACAAATTGCTCTGTTAATGTCCACAAAAGTAATTTAAAGGGCTGTAAATTTTTTGGTATTGCTGTGCAGTGCACTAAAAAGGGGTGAGGGGGTGGGGGAGGTGGGTAATCCACACTATAATATACTTTGTAGAAGGCATATTATAGTCGATTAGTACTATTATTGTGCACTGTGCAGCATTGTGACCGGTGTGGTGGTGAGACTGAGCATTTCTGCAGCAACACTACACACCGTGACAAAAGCACTTATAATGTATTATAACTGGTGTGATAGACCGATTGCCCCCCCAATACCACATATTTAAGTGGGGTGTTATCTGAGTATACTTTTACATGTTTATTTGTGTCATGCAACAATATTGCCTTGTTTGCTGAGTGAAATCTGGTACATACAGCACCAAACTCACTGGCCAATTTTTTGAACTGGTGTGCTACACCAATGCCCCCCCCCCCCCCCCCCCCAATGCCACATATTGAAGTGGGGTGTTATCTGAGGAAACTTTTTCAAGTGTATTTTGGTCCTGCAAAAATATTGCCTCTTTTGCTGAGTTAAGTCCCCCCCCCCCCCCCAATGCCACATATTGAAGTGGGGTGTTAATTAAAGAGTTCCACCTAAAACCAAATAAAATACATAAAAATACCCCCGGGACAGTCAGGGCTAGTGCATTCCACAATGGATGGCCTCTGAACTGTCCCGGGTTGCACTTACCTGCAAGAAGAAATACTTACCTTGAAAATGTATTGTCCAGCGCTGCCCTCTCAGGTGTGGGCAGCTTGAAGCCAGCGCAATCCTCTTCTGCGTCCTCTTCTCTCAGGTGTGGGCAGCTTGAAGCCAGCGCGATCCTCTTCTGCGTCCTCTTCGGTCCCACGATGCACTGCACCGGCCCCGCCGTCACTTCCGGGGCTGCAGCGTCATCCCTGCACAGCTTCTGAGCGTTTGCCCAAAAGCTGTTTAGCAAGGTATGACGGCACCTGCACCGGAACTGACGTCGGGGCCGGTGCAGGCGCATTGATTCCTGGGAGCGATGACGTTCAGCTCCCAGGAATCATTGCAAGCCAGGAAGTGACGAATCGCCGTGGCCGCCGAGGGAGGAAGAGGAAGTAAGGTAAGTATACTATCTTCTAAAACAAGGTAAGTTAAAAAAAAAATTGCGATAATCCATTTGTTTTTCAGGTGAGCCGGAGCAAGAAGATGGACAGAAGTGTAATTTTAGGGTGGAACTCCACTTTAACAGTATAATTTTCTAAGAGTGTATTTTAGTCCTGCAAAAATTTGGCCTCTCACTGTGTAAACAGTGCTACACACAGTGACAACAGTTACTGGCCAATTATTTGTAGAACTGGTGTAATAAACCTGTGCCCCCCCCCCCCAATACCACATATTGAATTGAGGTGTTATTTAACAGTATACTTTTCTAAGATTGTATTTTAGTCCTGCAAACATTTGGCCTCTTTTGCTGTGTTAACTGTGCTACACACAGTGACAACAGTTACTGGCCAATTATTTGTAGAACTGGCAGACTGACGGACCGGCAAATAGGGAGGAGAGGCAGGCAGAACTTGCATTGCACAAGAGGTACAAAGCAGACTGCAAATGTATCAGGAGCGAGCCATCAACCATGTACAGTCACATCTGGTGCTCCCAGGACGCCGACATATGGCTCCGCAGTGTGGGCTTTTTTTAATGTGTCCGTTGCTGACACCAGTGTTGCCATCTGAAGCTTTTGCAGTCAACGCATAAGCCGCGGTAAGCCCAACACTCACCTAGGGACCACCGCCTTAAGAAGGCACCTGAAATCCCATCACCAAGCCCAGTGGGAGCAACACCGTCAGAACCCACAAAGCCACACTCCATGCTCTCACCGTCCAGCCTCTTCTCCTTCTCCTGTCTCCTCACAGTTGTCCAACACTCCACCTTCCATATTGTAATATCCATTAGGGACGTGGTGCTTTTATTTATGATAAATTCACAGAGATAGTCCTTTTTCTATATACTCCACCTTCCATGATGCCGTCGTCACGTTGTTCTGGAAAAAGGCAGGCTTCTGTGGCTCAAATGTTGGAGCGTAAAAAAAGGTGTCCGACAGATGTCCGACTACATCGGGTTAACGGCCGATGTGGACGCTCTGAGAAATAATGAACCCCTGGACTACTGGGTGGGCAGGCTTGACCTCTGACCAGAGCTTGCACAATTTGCAATGGAACTGTTGGCTTGCCCCCCATCCAGTGTCCTGTCCGAAAGGACGTTCAGCACAGCAGGGGGGATCGTGACCGATAAGCGCACTCGCCTAGCTCATGACAGTGTAGACTACCTCACATTTATAAAAATGAACGAGGCATGGATCTCTGAGGAATTCAACAAATGTGACCAGTAGACCAGGTTTCATCGAAATTCCTCATGCCAGGCCACAAATATCTGAAAGACCGCCATCCACCCACAACAATTCCTGGTCCTTGGCTTCGCAAAATACAGCGGCATAAAAGGCATTTCATGTCCATTGAATGGCTAATTTTTGCAGCCTATACAGGCCGACACTTACTGTTCTGTGTACTGTGAATGCCTACTGTACCTCTAGCCATCAAAAACGAAGTTCTTTGCTGTCAGTTCAACACATGTGAGATAATTTTTGCAGCCTATACAGGCTGCCACTTCTGTATAGGTTGAACGCCTACTGTATCTCTAGCCATTATATAGTACGCTCTTTTCTCTCAGTTCAACCCATGTGAGCTAAATTTTGCAGCCTATACAGGCTGACACTTATCGTTCTGTGTACTGTGAATGCCTACTGTACCTCTAGCCATCATATACTACATTCTTTGCTGTCAGTTCAACCCATGTGAGCTCATTTTTTCCGCCTATAAAGGTCGCCACTTGTGTATATTGTGAACCCCTACTGTACCTCTAGCCATTATATACTAAGTTCTTTGCTGTCAGTTCAACCCATGTGAGCTAATTTTTGGGGCCTATACAGGTCGCCACTTACTTCTGTATCCTGTGAACGCCTACTGTACCTCTAGCCATCATATACCACATTTTATGCTGTCAGTTCAACCCATGTGAGCTAATTTTTGGAGCCTACACAGGCCGCCACTTACTTCTGTATCCTGTGAACGCCTACAGTACCTCTAGCCATCAAAAACAAAGTCCTTTGCTGTCAGTTCAACCCATGTGAGCTAATTTTTGCCACCTATACAGGCCGCCACTTACTTCTGTATACTGTGTGAATGCCTAATGTACCTCTAGCCATCATATACTACGTTCTTTGCTGTCAGTTCAACCCATGTGAGCTAATTTTTGCCACCTATACTGGTCGCCACTTACTTGCTTATACTGTGAATGCCTTCTGTACCTCTAGCCATCATATACTACGTTCTTTGCTGTCAGTTCAACCCATGTGAGCTAATTTTTGGAGCCTATACAGGCCGCCACTTCTGTATACTGTGAATGCCTACTGTACCTCTAGCCATCATATACTACGTTCTTTGCTGTCAGTTCAACCCATGTGAGCTAATTTTTGCCACCTATACAGGCCGCCACTTACTTCTGTATACTGTGTGAATGCCTAATGTACCTCTAGCCATCATATACTACGTTCTTTGCTGTCAGTTCAACCCATGTGAGCTAATTTTTGCCACCTATACAGGCCGCCACTTACTTCTGTATACTGTGTGTATGCCTAATGTACCTCTAGCCATCATATACTACGTTCTTTGCTGTCAGTTCAACCCATGTGAGCTAATTTTTGCCACCTATACAGGCCGCCACTTACTTCTGTATACTGTGTGAATGCCTAATGTACCTCTAGCCATCATATACTACGTTCTTTGCTGTCAGTTCAACCCATGTGAGCTAATTTTTGCAGCCTATACAGGTCGCCACTCGTGTATACTGTGAACGCCTACTGTACCTCTAGCCATCATATACTAAGTTTTTTGCTGTCAGTTCAACCGATGTGGGCTAATTTTTGGAGCCTACACAGGCCGCCACTTACCTTTGTATCCTGTGAATGCCTACTGTACCTCTAGCCATTAAAAACAAAGTTCTTTGCTGTCAGTTAAACCCATGTGAGCTAATTTTTGCCACCTTTACAGGCCGCCACTTACTTCTGTATACTGTGTGAATGCCTAATGTACCTCTAGCCATCATATAGTACGTTCTTTGCTGTGAGTTCAACCCATGTGAGCTAATTTTTGCCGCCTATACAGGCCGCCACTTCTGTATACTGTGTGAATGCCTAATGTACCTCTAGCCATCATATACTATGTTCTTTTCTGTCAGTTCAACCCATGTGAGCTAATTTTTGGAGCCTATACAGCTCGCCACTTGTGTATACTGTGAACGCCTACTGTACCTCTAGCCATCATATACTACGTTCTTTGCTGTCAGTTCAACCCATGTGAGCTAATATTTGCAGCCTATACAGGCCGACACTTACCGTTATGTGTACTATGAATGCCTACTGTACCTCTAGCCATCATATACTACATTCTTTGCTGTCAGTTCAACCCATGTGAGATAATTTTTGCAGCCTATACAGGTCGCCACTCGTGTATACTGTGAACGCCTACTGTACCTCTAGCCATCATATACTACGTTTTTTGCTGTCAGTTTAACCGATGTGGGCTAATTTTTGGAGCCTGCACAGGCCGCTACTTACCTTTGTACCCTGTGAATGCCTTCTGTACCTCTAGCCATTAAAAACGAAGTTCTTTGCTGTCAGTTCAACCCATGTGAGCTAATTTTTGCCACCTATACAGGCCGCCACTTACTTCTGTATACTGTGTGAATGCCTAATGTACCTCTAGCCAACATATACTACGTTCTTTGCTGTCAGTTCAACCCATGTGAGCTACTTTTTGCCGCCTATACATGCCCCCACTTCTGTATACTGTGTGAATGCCTAATGTACCTCTAGCCATCATATACTACGTTCTTTGCTGTCATTTCAACCCATGTGAGCTAATTTTTGCTGCCTATAAAGGTCGCCACTTGTGTATACTGTGAACGCCTACTGTACCTCTAGCGATCAAAAACAAAGTTCTTTGCTGTCATTTCAACCCTTGTGAGGTAATTTTTGTGGTCTGTACAGGCCACCACTTACTTCTGTATACCGTGAACGCTTACTTTACCTCTAGCCATCAAAAAATACGTTTGTTGCTGTCAGTTCAACCCATGTGAGCTAATTTTTGCCACCTATACAGGCCAACACTTCTGTATACTGTGGACTCTTACTGTACCAAAATGTGAAGCGCCAGAAATATAATAAAAAAGTGATGACTTTAAATACAATAAATCATATCCAGTTCATAAGGCACATAGCAATGTGTGTGCTTCCAATAAAGTGATATGAAGAGTGTCCCCGTATCCAATTGAAGAAAATCCAGTGATGAAAACAAGTTGTAAAAACCAATTAGTGAATCCCTCCACCAAGTGAATTAGCCTCTCACCTTCCTAAAGGACCCAAACAGGCCAGCAATCACATGTATCATGGATCAGACTTCCAGGAAAGAGCCGCACTGTATTGCACCTCGAGGGATCCCGGGACATATAAAAAACAGATGAAGAAATCTAGTGCTCTCTGCTTACTAATAAGGGTGTGCTTTATTAGAGAAAGGCAGATCAACTCACATTTGTTGGGCACTCAGCCGTGCCTGCTGTAGACCCCTACCGAGGAAGTCAAAGGAGCATTACGCTCGACGTAACGCGTATAGGGGGACGGAGCGTGCGTGGCCGACGCAGAGTCTCTCTCTGGTAACAGATCGCTGACATCGCTTATACAGCAGGCACGGCTGAGTGCCCAACAAATGTGAGTTGGATTTGGATTTAGTATCTGGGGGGTCTAAAAGGTGTGCATGTGAAGTTTCAGCTCTGTAGAATGTCCAGAACCATGAAAAAAAAAAAGATAATTTTTCAGTAGAACAGGGATGTGGTTCGGGAGCCTCCTTTAACTTTAACACCTATATGATCTTTTTTTCTGGTTCTGGACATGCTACAGAGCTGAAACTTCACAGGTACACCTTTTAGACCCCCCAGACACAAAATCACACAAAAAAAAGTTCTTAAAAATTGTCATTTTTGATAAAAAAGCCAATTATTGAAAAATTAAAAAAAAAAAAAAAAAAGAGATTTTTTGATTAAAAGTGTACATGTGAAGTTTCAGGTCTGTAGCATGTCCAGAACCAGAAAAAAAAAATATGCCTGCCTCAAAAGAACCCCAAAAAATGCCAAAAAAAACGCTAGCGTCAAAAAAAAAAAATGCCCAGGTGTGTTTTTGCTGGCATTTTTTGGGGAATTTTGGAGGCAGGCAAAACATCAGAACTTGTGCACAGTACTACTATACACAAGTTCAGATGTTTTTCCTGACTGCAAAGAACCCAAAAAAATGCCTGCTATTAAACCGGCAAGGTGTTACAGCAGAGAAGCCATATTCCTGTGCTTAAAGTTTTCTAATACAAACGATCTTTTTTTTTTTATGGTTCTGGACATGCTACAGAGCTGAAACTTCACATGTACACTTTTTAGACCCCCCAGATACTAAATCCAAAGTAAAAATCAAAAAATCTCTTTTTTTTTTTTTTAATTTTTCAATAATTGGCTTTTTTATCAAAAATGACAATTTTTAAGAACTTTTTTTTGTGTGATTTTGTGTCTGGGAGGTCTAAAAGGTGTACCTGTGAAGTTTCAGCTCTGTAGCATGTCCAGAACCCCAAAAAAAACTCATATAAGTGTAAAAGAGGGGTCCCACCATCCCTGCTCTACTTAAAAATTATCTTTTTTCTGGTTCTGGACATGCTACAGAGCTGAAACTTCACAGGTACACTTTTTAGACCCCCAGACACTAAATCCAAAAAAAGTCATGCCTGCCTCCAAAAATGCCCGATAAATGCAAGAAAAAGCGCCGTAAAGAAGCCGTATACCTGTTCTAATAAAAATTATAAGAAAATGCTATTTTTTTTATGGTTCTGGACATGCTACAGAGCTGAAACTTCACATGTACACTTTTTAGACCCCCCAGATACTAAATCCAAAGTAAAAATCAAAAAATCTCTTTTTTTTTTTTTTTTTTTTTTAATTTTTCAATAATTGGCTTTTTTATCAAAAATGACAATTTTTAAGAACTTTTTTTGTGTGATTTTGTGTCTGGGAGGTCTAAAAGGTGTACCTGTGAAGTTTCAGCTCTGTAGCATGTCCAGAACCCCACAAAAACCTCATATAAGTGTAAAAGAGGGGTCCCACCATCCCTGCTCTACTGAAAAATTATCTTTTTTCTGGTTCTGGACATGCTACAGAGCTGAAACTTCACAGGTACACTTTTTAGACCCCCCAGACACTAAATCCAAAAAAAGTCATGCCTGCCTCCAAAAATGCCCGATAAATGCAAGAAAAAGCGCCGTAGAGAAGCCGTATACCTGTTCTAATAAAAATTATAAGAAAATGCTAATTTTTGGGGGGTTCTGGACATGCTACAGAGCTGAAACTTCACATGTACACTTTTTAGACCCCCCAGATACTAAATCCAAAGTAAAAATCAAAAAATCTCTTTTTTTTTTTTTTTTTTTTTAATTTTTCAATATTTGGCTTTTTTATCAAAAATGACAATTTTAAGAACTTTTTTTGTGTGATTTTGTGTCTGGGGGGTCTAAAAGGTGTACCTGTGAAGTTTCAGCTCTGTAGCATGTCCAGAACCATAAAAAAAAAAGATTGTTTGTATTAGAAAACTTTAAGCACAGGAATATGGCTTCTCTGCTGTAACACCTTGCCGGTTTAATAGCAGGCATTTTTTTGGGTTCTTTGCAGTCAGGAAAAACATCTGAACTTGTGTATAGTGGTACTGTGCACAAGTTCTGATGTTTTGCCTGCCTCCAAAACCCCCCAAAAAATGCCAGCAAAAACACACCTGGGCATTTTTTTTTTGACGCTAGCGTTTTTTTGGCATTTTTTGGGGTTCTTTTGAGGCAGGCAAAACATCTGAACTTGTGTATAGTGGTACTGTGCACAAGTTCTGATGTTTTGCCTGCCTCCAAAACCCCCCAAAAAATGCCAGCAAAAACACACCTGGGCATCTTTTTTTTTTTGACGCTAGCGTTTTTTTGGCATTTTTTGGGGTTCTTTTGAGGCAGGCAAAACATCTGAACATGTGTATAGGGGGTATATATAGGCATATATGTCTGAATATATACCCCTAGACATATATAGGTGTGATAGTAGCAGAAATATATTACTGTAAATGATTTCATTAGCGCAAGCATTTATTTCTGCTACTATCACACTTATATATGTCTAGGGGTATATATTCAGACATATATGTCTATATATTCCCCCTATACACATATTCAGATGTCATGTCTGACATCAAACATGTCCTCAAAAAAGCACTGGCAGTGGCAGCCCCTGCAGCATTAAAAAATGCTTGCTGGTGAGAAGCCACATGCCTGTGCCGAAGCAACACAGAGAAATGATCATTTCTCTATAGCGGTCACCCTGCTATGGAAGGGTTTTGTCACCCTGCCATAGCAGTCACTGTCAGTTAACCCTACACTACACTACGGTCCCCTGACACTTAACACTTTCCCTACAGAAACTAAATTTTTGAAGCTAACTTAAGTGTAAAGGAGCACTCTAACTACACTAGATATCCCTTTCCTCACACTAAAAATAGCTAAATGACACTTTTAAAGTAAAATTAACAGAACTGCTTCCACTCTCTTCCATGTCCAGTATAACAATGCTGGGAATATGGCGGGGGCGATCTTATATACTGGGGGGCGTATTCACTAATGATTGGTCTAGGGACCCCCTAGTCACTCCAATCACATTCCTAGCATTCTCCTGCCCCCTCAATTGGCTTTTGCTAATGGTTCTGGTCCAATCACGGGCTTTTAAAGCCCATTTCCTGAAGCATTGCATTTTGGGCGGTTCTGGTTGCCGAATTCCGAACTTTTTGGGCAAAAAGTTCTAAATTCGGCCGAACCTCGAACACCCAATGTTCGGGCCGAACCGATGGTGGACCCGAACCGTTCGATCATCCCTAATTGCTATGTGCCTTATGAACTGGATATGATTTATTGTATTTAAAGTCATCACTTTTTTATTATATTTCTGGCGCATCACATTTTGGTAGGATTTATAGTTTATTGTGATTTGTGAAACACGATTGGTGTATGCTGCCGGATACCACTTATATACTTTCACACACCTGATTTATGCACAGTGAATTGAGGTTGAGTTATTTTATCACATATATTGGGTTTGCGCTGATAGTTTTTTTGTATTTCATTTGATTGACTCTTACTGTACCTCTAGCCATCATATACTATGTTCTTTGTTGTCAGTTCATACCATGTGAGCTAATTTCTGCCGCCTATACAGGTCGCCCCTTGTGTATACTGTGAACGCCTACTGTACCTCTAGCCATCATATACTAAGTTTTTTGCTGTCAGTTCAACCGATGTGGGCTAATTTTTGGAGCCTACACAGGCCGCCACTTACCTTTGTATCCTGTGAATGCCTACTGTACCTCTAGCCATTAAAAACAAAGTTCTTTGCTGTCAGTTCAACCCATGTGAGCAAATTTTTTCCGCCTATACAGGCCGCCACTGACTTCTGCATACTGTGTGAATGCCTACCTCTAGCCATCATATACTACATTCTTTGCTGTCAGTTCAACCCATGTGAGCAAATTTTTGACGCCTATATAGGCCACCACTTACTTGTGTATACTGTGAACGCCTACTGTACCTTTAGCCATCATAAACTACTTTCTTTGTTGTCAGTTCAACCCATGTGAGCTAATTTTTGGAGCCTATACAGGTCGCCACATCTGTATACTGTGAACGCCTACTGTACCTCTAGCCATTATATACTGCGTTCTTTGCTGTCAGTTCAACCCATGTGAGCAAATTTTTGGAGCCTATATAGGTCGCCACATCTGATCTGTATACTGTGAACGCCTACTGTACCTCTAGCCATCATCTACTACGTTCTTTGCTGTCAGTTCAACCCATGTGAGTAAATTTTTACAGCCCATACAGGCCGAGACTTGCTTCTGTATACTATGAACGCCTACCGTACCTCTAGCCATCAAAAACAAAGTTCTTTGCTGTCAGTTCAAAACATGTGAGCTAATTTTTGGAGCCTATGCAGGCCGACACTTACTTATGTATCCTGTGAATGCCTACTGTACCTCTAGCCATCATATACTACGTTCTTTGCTGTCAAATCAAACCCATGTGAGCTAATTTTTGCAGCCCATACAGGCCGACACTTACTTCTGTATCCTTTGAACGCCTACCGTACCTCTAGCCATCAAAAACAAAGTTCTTTGCTGTCAGTTCAACCCATGTGAGCTAATTTTTGGAGCCAATACAGACCGACACTTACCGTTCTGTGTACTGTGAATGCCTACTGTACCTCTAGCCATCAAAACAAAGTTCTTTGCTCTCAGTTCAAACCATGTGAGCTAATTTTTGAAGCCTATACAGGCCGACACTTACTTCTGAATACTGTGTGAATGCTTAATGTACCTCTAGCCATCATATACTACGTTCTTTGCTGTCAGTTCAACCCATGTGAGCTAATTTTTGCCGCCTATACAGGTCGCCACTTGTGTATACTGTGAACGCGCACTGTACCTCTAGCCATCAAAAACAAAGTTCTCTGCTGTCATTTCAACCTTGTGAGGTAATTTTTGCCGCCTATACAAGCCACCACTTACTTCTGTATACTGTGAATGCCTACTGTACCTCTAGTCATCAAAAAATAAGTTAGTTGCTGTCAGTTCAACCCATGTGAGCTAATTTTTACCGCCTATACAGGTCGCCACTTGTGTATACTGTGAACGCCTACCGTACCTCTAGCCATCACATACTACGTTTTTTGCTGTCAGTTCAACCCATGTGAACTAATTTTTGCCACCTATACAGGCCACCACTTCTGTAAACTGTGAACGCTTACTGTACCTCTAGCCATCATATACTATGTTCTTTGTTGTCAGTTCATACCATGTGAGCTAATTTCTGCCGCCTATACAGGTCGCCACTTGTGTATACTGTGAACGCCTACTGTACCTCTAGCCATCATATACTAAATTCCTTGCTGTCAGTTCAACCCATGTGAGCTAATTTTTGGAGCCTATGCAGGCCGACACTTACTTATGTATCCTGTGAACGCCTACTGTACCTCTAGCCATCTTATACTATGTTCTTTGCTGTCAGTTCAACCCATGTGAGCTCATTTTTGCCACCTATACAGGCCGCCACTTACTTCTGTATATTGTGTGAATGCCGAATGTACCTCTAGCCATCATACACTACGTTCTTTCGTGTCAGTTCAACCCATGTGAGCTACTTTTTGTGGCCTATACAGGCTGACACTTACTTCTGTATCCTGTGAACGCCTACCGTACCTCTAGCCATCAAAAAAAAGTTCTTTGCTGTCAGTTCAACTCATGTGAGCTAATTTTTGGAGCCTATACAGGCTGACACTTACCGTTCTGTGTACTGTGAACGCCTACCATACCTCTAGCCATTAAAAACGAAGTTCTTTGCTGTCAGTTCAAAACATGTGAGCTAATTTTTGGAGCCTATACAGGCCGACACTTACTTATTTATCCTGTGAACGCCTACTGTACCTCTAGCCATCATATACTACGTTCTTTGCTGTCAATTCAACCCATGTCAGCTACTTTTTGCGGCCTATACAGGCCGACACTTACTTCTGTATCCTGTGAACGCCTACCATACCTCTAGCCATCAAAAACTAAGTTCTTTGCTGTTAGTTCAACCCATGTGAGCTAATTTTTGGAGCCTATACAGGCCGACACTTACCGTTCTGTGTACTGTGAACGCCTACTGTACCTCTAGCCTTTAAAAAAAAAAGTTCTTTGCTGTCAGTTCAACCCATGTTTGCTGTCAGTTCAACTACATCATATACTACGTTCTTTGCTGTCAGTTCAACCCATGTGAGCTAATTTTTGCCGCCTATACAGGCAGCAACTTCTGTATACTGTGTGAATGCCTAATGTACCTCTAGCCATCATATACTACGTTCTTTGCTGTCAGTTCAACCCATGTGAGCTAATTTTTGCCACCTATACAGGCCGCCACTTACTTCTGTATACTGTGTGAATGCCTAATGTACCTCTAGCCATCATATACTACGTTCTTTGCTGTCAGTTCAACCCATGTGAGCTAATTTTTGCCGCCTATACATGCCGCCACTTCTGTATACTGTGTGAATGCCTAATGTACCTCTAGCCATCATATACTACGTTTTTTGCTGTCAGTTCAACCCATGTGAGCTAATTTTTGCTGCCTATAAAGGTCGCCACTTGTGTATACTGTGAACGCCTACTGTACCTCTAGCGATCAAAAACGAAGTTCTTTGCTGTCATTTCAACCCTTGTGAGGTAATTTTTGTGGCCTGTACAGGCCACCACTTACTTCTGTATACTGTGAACGCTTACTTTACCTCTAGCCATCAAAAAATAAGTTTGTTGCTGTCAGTTCAACCCATGTGAGCTAATTTTTGCCGCCTATACAGGCCACCACTTCTGTATACTGTGGACTCTTACTGTACCTCTAGCCATCATATGCTATGTTTCTTTGTTGTCAGTTCATACCATGTGAGCTAATTTCTGCCGCCTATACAGGTCGCCCCTTGTGTATACTGTGAACGCCTACTGTACCTCTAGCCATCATATACTAAGTTTTTTGCTGTCAGTTCAACCGATGTGGGCTAATTTTTGGAGCCTACACAGGCTGCCACTTACCTTTGTATCCTGTGAATGCCTACTGTACCTCTAGCCATTAAAAACGAAGTTCTTTGCTGTCAGTTCAACCCATGTGAGCAAATTTTTTCCGCCTATACAGGCCACCACTGACTTCTGTATACTGTGTAAATGCCTACCTCTAGCCATCATATACTACATTCTTTGCTGTCAGTTCAACCCATGTGAGCAAATTTTTGCCGCCTATATAGGCCACCACTTACTTCTGTATACTGTGTGAATGCCTAATGTACCTCTAACCATCATATACTACGTTCTTTCTGTCATTTAAACCCATGTGAGCTAATTTTTGCCACCTCTACAGGTCGCCACTTACTTGTGTATACTGTGAACGCCTACTGTACCTCTAGCCATCATAAACTACTTTCTTTGTTGTCAGTTCAACCCATGTGAGCTAATTTTTGGAGCCTATACAGGTCGCCACATCTGTATACTGTGAACGCCTACTGTACCTCTAGCCATTATATACTGCGTTCTTTGCTGTCAGTTCAACCCATGTGAGTAAATTTTTGGAGCCTATATAGGTCGCCACATCTGATCTGTATACTGTGAACGCCTACTGTACCTCTAGCCATCATCTACTACGTTCTTTGCTGTCAGTTCAACCCATGTGAGCTAATTTTTACAGCCCATACAGGCCGAGACTTGCTTCTGTATACTATGAACGCCTACCGTACCTCTAGCCATCAAAAACAAAGTTCTTTGCTGTCAGTTCAAAACATGTGAGCTAATTTTTGGAGCCTATGCAGGCCGACACTTACTTATGTATCCTGTGAATGCCTACTGTACCTTTAGCCATCATATACTACGTTCTTTGCTGTCAGTTCAACCCATGTGAGCTAATTTTTGGAGCCTATACAGACCGACACTTACCGTTCTGTGTACTGTGAATGCCTACTGTACCTCTAGCCATCAAAAACGAAGTTCTTTGCTGTCAGTTCAAACCATGTGAGCTAATTTTTGGAGCCTATACAGGCCGACACTTACTTCTGAATACTGTGTGAATGCTTAATGTACCTCTAGCCATCATATACTACGTTCTTTGCTGTCAGTTCAACCCATGTGAGCTAATTTTTGCCGCCTATACAGGTCGCCACTTGTGCATACTGTGAACGCGCACTGTACCTCTAGCCATCAAAAACAAAGTTCTCTGCTGTCATTTCAACCTTGTGAGGTAATTTTTGCCGCCTATACAAGCCACCACTTACTTCTGTATACTGTGAATGCCTACTGTACCTCTAGTCATCAAAAAATAAGTTAGTTGCTGTCAGTTCAACCCATGTGAGCTAATTTTTACCGCCTATACAGGTCGCCACTTGTGTATACTGTGAACGCCTACCGTACCTCTAGCCATCACATACTAAGTTTTTTGCTGTCAGTTCAACCCATGTGAACTAATTTTTGCCGCCTATACAGGCCACCACTTCTGTAAACTGTGAACGCTTACTGTACCTCTAGCCATCATATACTATGTTCTTTGTTGTCAGTTCATACCATGTGAGCTAATTTCTGCCGCCTATACAGGTCGCCACTTGTGTATACTGTGAACGCCTACTGTACCTCTAGCCATCATATACTAAATTCCTTGCTGTCAGTTCAACCCATGTGAGCTAATTTTTGGAGCCTATGCAGGCCGACACTTACTTATGTATCCTGTGAACGCCTATTGTACCTCTAGCCATCTTATACTATGTTCTTTGCTGTCAGTTCAACCCATGTGAGCTCATTTTTGCCACCTATACAGGCCGCCACTTACTTCTGTATATTGTGTGAATGCCTAATGTACCTCTAGCCATCATACACTACGTTCTTTCGTGTCAGTTCAACCCATGTGAGCTACTTTTTGTGGCCTATACAGGCTGACACTTACTTCTGTATCCTGTGAACGCCTACCGTACCTCTAGCCATCAAAAAAAAGTTCTTTGCTGTCAGTTCAACTCATGTGAGCTAATTTTTGGAGCCTATACAGGCTGACACTTACCGTTCTGTGTACTGTGAACGCCTACCATACCTCTAGCCATTAAAAACAAAGTTATTTGCTGTCAGTTCAAAACATGTGAGCTAATTTTTGGAGCCTATACAGGCCGACACTTACTTATTTATCCTGTGAACGCCTACTGTACCTCTAGCCATCATATACTACGTTCTTTGCTGTCAATTCAACCCATGTTAACTACTTTTTGTGGCCTATACAGGCCGACACTTACTTCTGTATCCTGTGAACGCCTACCATACCTCTAGCCGTAAAAAACTAAGTTCTTTGCTGTAAGTTCAACCCATGTGAGCTAATTCTTGGAGCCTATACAGGCCGACACTTACCGTTCTGTGTACTGTGAACGCCTACTGTACCTCTAGCCTTTAAAAAAAAAAGTTCTTTGCTGTCAGTTCAACCCATGTTTGCTGTCAGTTCAACTACATCATATACTACGTTCTTTGCTGTCAGTTCAACCCATGTGAGCTAATTTTTGCCGCCTATACAGGCCGCCACTTCTGTATACTGTGTGAATGCCTAATGTACCTCTAGCCATCATATACTACGTTCTTTGCTGTCAGTTCAACCCATGTGAGCTAATTTTTGCCACCTATACAGGCCGCCACTTACTTCTGTATACTGTGTGAATGCCTAATGTACCTCTAGCCATCATATTCTACGTTCTTTGCTGTCAGTTCAACCCACGTGAGCTAATTTTTGCCGCCTATACAGGTCGCCACTTGTGTATACTGTGAACGCCTACTGTACCTCTACATAGTTACATAGTTACATAGTTACATAGTAGGTGAGGTTGAATAAAGACAATAGTCCATCCAGTTCAACCTGTGTAGGTGTGTGTGACTGTAATCATCTAACATAGCCCTCAATCTCCTGATCCTTGAGATGTAAGTCTAAGAGTCTTTTGAAAGTCACCATACTACCCGCAGAAACCACCTCTTGTGGTAGACAATTCCACAATCTTGTAGCCCTAACAGTAAAGAACCCCCCACGTTGCCTGAGGTTAAAACGCTTCTACTCTAATCGCATTGTATGTCCTCGAGTCCTCATGCAATTCCTTCGAATGAACAGCTTTTCTTCTAAGCTGAGATCCCCATTAAGATATTTATAAATTGCTATCATGTCCCCTCTCAGACGTCTTTTCTCCAGGGAAAATAAATCGAGCGATTGCAGCCGCTCTTCATAGGTAAGGTCCTCCAACCCCCTAATCAGTTTAGTTGCCCTTCTCTGGACTTTCTCCAGCTCCAACACATCCCTCCTGAGGACTGGCGACCAGAACTGGACAGAATACTCCAGATGCGGTCGGACCAGAGTTTTATAAAGTGGAAGGATTATAGTCTTATCTCTGGAATACATCCCTTTCTTTATGCATGCTAATATTCTGTTGGCTTTGGAAGCTGCCGCTTGGCATTGCATGCTGTTGCCTAATCTATCATCAACTAAGACTCCCAGATCCTTCTCCATTTTTGATTCCCCCAAAGGGTTCCCCTCCTAACGTGTATTGTGTTTTTATGTTTTTGGTCCCCAAGTGCAAAACCTTACACTTCTCCACATTAAACCTCATTTGCCATGTCGTTGCCCACTCCGTAATTTTGTCCAGGTCATTCTGTAGGATATCTGCTTCATGCTGTGCAGTTATTGCCCTGGCCAATTTTGTGTCATCTGCAAAAACTGATAACGAACTACTGATCCCGTCCTCAATGCTGTTTATGAATAAATTGAACAAGGTTGGTCCCAGGACTGAGCCCTGGGGCACCCCGCTTACTACCTCAGACCAGTCTGAGTATGCGCTGTTTATTACTACCCTTTGGACACGGCCTTTTAGCCAATTCCGTATCCAAGAGCAAACCCTGCTGTCGATACCTGCAGACCTTATTTTATAAATTAAGCGCTTGTGGGGAACTGTATCAAACGCCTTAGCGAAATCCAAGTACACCACATCCACTGGTCTCCCCCTATCTAGCTCACAGCTCACTTCCTCGTAGAATGCTAAGAGATTGGTTTGACAAGATCGCCCATTTGTAAACCCGTGCTGGTTACTACTGATGATGTTGTTGTCTTTAGCATACTCTACGATATAGTCCCTTATCATCCCCTCCAAAAGTTTACATATTATTGATGTCAGACTGACAGGCCTATAATTTCCCGGGATATGTCTCTGGCCCTTTTTGAATATCGGAATCACGTTAGCCTTCCTCCAATCCCCTGGTACATCTCCTGTCCTAATACTGTCAGCAAAGATCAGGAACAGTGGTCTAGATATAACCATACTGAGTTCCTTGAGCACTCTCGGATGTACTGTGTGAATGCCTAATGTACCTCTAGCCATCATATACTAAATTCTTTGCTGTCAGTTCAACCCATGTGAGCTAATTTTTGGAGCCTATACAGGTCGCCACTTACTTCTGTATCCTGTGAACACCAACTCTACCTCTAGCCATCAAAAACTAAGTTCTTTGCTGTCAGTTAAACCCAGGTGAGCAAATTTTTGCCGCCTATACAGGCCGCCACTTACTTCTGTATACTGTTTGAATGCTTAATGTACCTCTAGCCATCATATACTACGTTCTTTGCTGTCATTTCAACCCATGTGAGCTAATTTTTGCCGCCTCTACAGGTCGCCACTTACTTGTGTATACTGTGAACGCCTACTGTACCTCTAGTCATCATAAACTACGTTCTTTGCTGTCAGTTCAACCCATGTGAGCTAATTTTTTACTTCTGTATCCTGTCAACGCCTACTGTACCTCTAGTCATCAAAAACGAAGTTCTTTGCAATCAGTTCAACCCATGTGAGCTAATTTTTTGCCGCCTATACAGGTCGCCACTTACTTGTGTATACTGTGAACGCCTACTGTACCTCTAGCCATCCTATACTACGTTCTTTGCTGTCAGTTCAACCCATGTGAGCTCATTTTTGCCGCCTATACAGGCCGCCACTTACTTCTGTATATTGTGTGAATGCCTAATGTACCTCTAGCCATCATACACTACGTTCTTTAGTGTCAGTTCAACCCATGTGAGCTAATTTTTTTTTTCAAATTCTTTTTTATTATGAAACATAAAAAAGAGAACATGAGTACAAGCGATACATCATTATACAGATACAGATGTGTTGTAGCGTACAGAGTCAATACACAAAACAGTATGGGTGAGAAAGGTGGATGCAAAATGTCAACAAACCCGAGTTACTCAAACAGGGTAAATAGACAGCAGGTCCGTTCATAACATATAAGAACATGTAGAGATCTACTAGAGCAAACGGCCAACGTGTAGCATAATCCCAACAGTTTCGTAAACAGTGGAGAGTAGCTTGCCTCAAAATAATATCAGAAAAGGTGAGCATACAACACATTAGGGAAGGGTACAAAGATACAAGGGGGACAATGATGGGGTGGGGTAGAAAGAAGGGGACACTGGGCAGCAGGGGGAGGAGAAAGAAGAGGGGCCAGGGTGGAGATAGAAGGGGATAATAAACTCTTAAACATAAGACCTGCCCAGCGGCCATCGCTGAGCCCTCAGAGAGAAATAGACAACAGATCGGAGAGGAGGGGAGAAAAGGGGGGAAAGGAGGATGGTAGAAGGACAATGGTCAGCGGGCCCCGTGCGAGGCAGTGGCCCGAGGGCCAGAAAGAATGATCAGTAGGAGTCCAGGAGCGCTCTGCCCTCGTCCGACAGGACAAACACGTTCCAATATCCCCACGTAGCTGAGTAGAGTTCCCTCCTGCCCTGCGAGGTCAGCACCAGGTCCTCAAAGTCACAAATCTGCTTGATTTTGGATAGCCAGAGCCGCATGGACGGCGGGGCGGCGGATTTCCAACAGGCCCCAATGCAGGCCTTCGCTGCGTTAAAGAGGTGGCGGAGGATGGACTTC
Organism: Pelophylax lessonae; assembly: GCF_965119305.1. NCBI lineage: Eukaryota > Metazoa > Chordata > Amphibia > Anura > Ranidae > Pelophylax > Pelophylax lessonae. The sequence continues at coordinate 110,312,371 of NC_138775.1, read as the reverse complement.
TTATAATGTTCAGGCTTGATGGAGGAGCAATGGAGGAGGAAGAGCGCAGGGTCATCGCTGAGTACAAAGTCGGTCATGCGTTGGGAGATCTCCCTAACCCGCCTCCAAAAGTCGCTCAGGACCGGACAGCTCCAGAAGACATGCAACATCGTCCCACGATCCGCACGGCATCGCCAGCATCTGTCTGATGCTTCCGGGAAGAAATTCGCTATTCGCGACGGGGTATAATACCAGTGCATCAAAATCTTATAGTTCACCTCCTGGAGACGCGTACAGATAGAAGACTTCAGAGAGAAGCGAACAATATTCCGACGTTGAGTCAGTGTAAAAGTCCTCTGCAACTCCTGCTCCCATTTCAGGATGCCGGGAAGAACAAAGTCACCCCGGGGTTCCGAAAGCAGGGAATAGATCAGGGATAAAGCGTGCGGAAGGGGGGTGTCGTGAGTAAAAAGGGCCTCCAAAGCTGTTAAAGGCCTCTCGAAGGCGGACCGTGGGCCCAGGTCCCGGAGGAAGTGTAACAACTGTAGAGCCTGCCACCGGGTCAACTCAAAACGGCCCCCCGGTGCCGTCAGCTGGGTGAGGGAGGGCCAAGAGCTTCCAGAACCGAAGTGCGACACTCGGAAGTTCCCCAGCTCCAGCAAGGCCCGGAATCGACCGTCGTCACATCCCGATGGAAAGGCTCGGTTACCCAAAACCGGGAACATGGGCGAGGCTATCTTCCGGGAGTCTCCCACCGCGAGAGCCGCGGCACAGACCCTGAGAGTCGGGCCGATCACAGGATGACGGCTGACGGCAAGCGGCACTGACGCTATGTGCCACGGGGCGCCCGGAAGATGTATCGAGCATTGGGATGCCTCAAGAGTCACCCAGAGTTTCAGGTGGGGATGTCTGCACCAGTCGACCAGACGGGTCAGATGAGCTGCCTGATAATATCTTTTGACGTCGGGGGCCGCCACACCTCCATACGACTTCGGCAGTGTAAGGATCGATCCCCGGAGTCGGGGGCGACGTCCAGCCCAAATGAATTCGGTAAAGACTGTGTTCACTTGCTTAAAAAAGGCGGTAGGGATCAAAACCGGGAGGGCCTGAAACAGAAACAAGAACTTCGGCAGTATTGACATCTTTAGAATATTACAGCGGCCAAACCAAGAATGTAAGCCAGCGGACCATTTACTCAGGAGGGCCCGTACCGTAGCCAGAAGAGGCGGAAAGTTCAGCCGGAAAACGTCCGTTGGATTGGGCGGCATTCGGGTCCCTAAATACTTCAGGGCCGACGAAGTCCACTTGAAAGAGAAACTGTGGCTGAGAGAGTCCAGTATCTGAGGTGGTAAAGAGACCCCCATCGCCTCCGACTTGTGGTAATTGATTTTAAAATTGGACACTACCCCGTAGAGATTGAATTCGCGGAGCAAATTCGGCAGGGATATCACAGGGTTGGTTAAGGAAAAGAGGAGGTCGTCTGCATAGGCCGATATTTTATGGGAGACTGCACCCACGGACAGCCCAGCAATATCAGCATTAAGGCGAACCCTGGAAAGAAAGGGTTCCAGGGAAAGGGCAAACAACAGGGGCGAGAGGGGGCACCCCTGCCTAGTGCCATTGAAGATGGAAAAAGGCGTCGAGAAAACCCCATTCACCTTAACCCTCGCACGTGGGCAAGTGTAAACGCTCATGATCCAAGCCAACATACGACGGCCGACACCAAGGCGCTCCAGCACCCCAGTCATAAAAGGCCAGCTCACCCTGTCAAAGGCTTTCTCGGCGTCCGTGCTCAAAAACACTGTCGGGACGCCGGAGACCTTAGCATGATGGATCAAGTTCAGGGCTCTGATGGTGTTGTCCCTGGCTTCTCTGGTGGATATAAACCCGACCTGGTCCAAATGGACCAGGCCAGGGAGAAGAGGCTGCAGCCTAGATGCCACCATTTTAGTAAACAGCTTGAGGTCGGAATTCAACAGGGATATCGGCCTGTAGCTCCCACACGCCGCAGGGTCCTTACCCTCCTTAGGGATTACAGATATGTGCGCCAGTAGTGAGTCGGCATGGAATGCGGTGGTTTTCCCAATCCCGTTGAACACCTTAAGCATAGGAGTGAGCAAATGTGACTGGAGCAGTTTGTAGTAGAGGACCGTCAGGCCATCCGGTCCCGGGGCTTTGCCCTTTTTCGCTGACTTAAGGGCCGTAGCAAGTTCATCTGCCGAGAACTCCTCCTCCAGAGCCTCACGGTCCGGCGAGAAGAACCTGGGCAGGACCACAGAATCTAGATAAGAGGCGACCTCCGCGTCATGGGATCGTTCCTGGGGTAGGTGATACAGAGATGAGTAAAAATCACCAAATCTCTGTGCAATCTCTCTGGGCATATGCAGCTTACGGCCGTCACCAGAAGTCACGAAGGGGATATAAGAGGCCGCCCGTTGGTCCCTAAGAGCCCGAGCAAGCATACGGCCACACTTATCTCCTGATTCGTACTGGAACCGCTTGCATCGCTGCAAGGCCGCTTTAGCGCGGTATTGCAACAGATCCGCTACCTGAGAGCGAAGGTTAGCCAGTTCAGCACCCTCCGCAATCCCCCGGTGCCTCTTGTGCCGATCCTCCCATGTGAGCTAATTTTTGCCGCCTATGCAGGTCGCCACTTACTTGTGTATCCTGTGAACGCCTACTGTACCTCTAGCCATCTTATACTAAGTTCTTTGCTGTCAGTTCATCCCATGTGAGCTAATTTTTGGAGCCTATACAGGCCGACACTTACTTATGTATCCTGTGAACACCTACTGTACCTATAGCCATCATATACTACGTTCTTTGCTGTCAATTCAACCTATGTGAGCTACTTTTTGTGGCCTATACAGGCTGACACTTACTTCTGTATCCTGTGAATGCCTACCGTACCTCTAGCCATCAAAAAAAGTTCTTTGCTGTCAGTTCAACCCATGTGAGCTAATTTTTGGAGCCTATACATGCTGACACTTACCGTTCTGTGTACTGTGAACGCCTACCGTACCTCTAGCCATAAAAAAAGAAGTTCTTTGCTGTCAGTTCAAAACATGTGAGCTAATTTTTGGAGCCTATACAGGCCGACACTTACTTATTTATCCTGTGAACACCTACTGTACCTCTAGCCATCATATACTACGTTCTTTGCTGTCAATTCAACCCATGTGAGCTACTTTTTGTGGCCTATACAGGCCGACACTTACTTCTGTATCCTGTGAACGCCTACCATACCTCTAGCCATCAAAAACAAAGTTCTTTGCTGTTAGTTCAACCCATGTGAGCTAATTTTTGGAGCCTATACATGCCGACACTTACCGTTCTGTGTACTGTGAACGCCTACCGTACCTCTAGCCATCAAAAAAAAGTTATTTACTGTCAGTTCAACCCATGTTTATGTCAGTACAACTACATCATATACTACGTTCTTTGCTGTCAGTTCAACCCATGTGAGCTAATTTTTGCCACCTATACAGGCCGCCACTTACTTCTGTATACTGTGTGAATGCCTAATGCACCTCTAGCCATCATATACTACGTTCTTTGCTGTCAGTTCAACCCATGTGAGCTAATTTTTGCCGCCTATACAGGTCGCCACTTGTGTATACTGTGAACGCCTACTGTACCTCTAGCCATCACATACTACGTTTTTTTCTGTCAGTTCAACCCATGTGAACTCATTTTTGCCGCCTATGCAGGCCACCACTTCTGTATACTGTGAACGCTTACTGTACCTCTAGCCATCATATACTTTGCTCTTTGTTGTCAGTTCATACCATGTGAGCTAATTTTTGCAGCCCATACAGGCCGACACTTGCTTCTGTATACTGTGAACGCCTACCGTACCTCTAGCCATCAAAAACAAAGTTCTTTGCTGTCAGTTCAAAACATCAGAGCTAATTTTTGGAGCCTATACAGGTCGCCACATCTGTATACTGTGAACGCCTACTGTACCTCTAGCCATTATATACTACGTTCTTTGCTGTCAGTTCAACCCATGGGAGCTCATTTTTGCAGCCCATACAGGCCGACACTTGCTTCTGTATACTGTGAACGCCTACCGTACCTCTAGCCATCAAAAACAAAGTTCTTTGCTGTCAGTTCAAAACATGGGAGCTAATTTTTGGAGCCTATGCAGGCCGACACTTACTTAAGTATCCTGTGAACACCTACTGTACCTCTAGCCATCATATACTACGTTCTTTGCTGTCAATTCAACCCATGTGAGCTACTTTTTGTGGCCTATACAGGCCGACACTTACTTCTGTATCCTTTGAACACCTACCGTACCTCTATCCATCAAAAACGAAGTTCTTTGCTGTCAGTTCAACCCATGTGAGCTAATTTTTGGAGCCTATACAGACCGACACTTGCCGTTCTGTGTACTGTCAACGCCTACCGTACCTCTAGCCATCAAAAACGAAGTTCTTTGCTGTCAGTTCAAACCATGTGAGCTAATTTTTGGAGTCTATACAGGCCGACACTTACTTCTGTATCCTGTGAACACCTACTGTAACTCTAGCCATCAAAAACGAAGTTCTTTGCTGTCAGTTCAACCCATGTGAGCTAATTTTTTGCCGCCTTTACAGGTCGCCACTTACTTGTGTATACTGTGAACGCCTACTGTACCTCTAGCCATCTTATACTACGTTCTTTGCTGTCAGTTCAACCCATGTGAGCTCATTTTTGCCGCCTATACAGGCCGCCACTTACTTCTGTATATTGTATGAATGCCTAATGTACCTCTAGCCATCATACACTACGTTCTTTAGTGTCAGTTCAACCCATGTGAGCTAATTTTTGCCGCCTATACAAGTTGCCACTTACTTGTGTATCCTGTGAACGCCTACTGTACCTCTAGCCATCTTATACTACGTTCTTTGCTGTCAGTTCATCCCATGTGAGCTAATTTTTGGAGCCTATACAGGCCGACACTTACTTATGTATCCTGTGAACACCAACTCTACCTCTAGCCATCAAAAACTAAGTTCTTTGCTGTCAGTTCAACCCAGGTGAGCAAATTTTTGCCGCCTATACAGGCCGCCACTAACTTCTGTATACTGTTTGAATGCTTAACCACTTACCGCCCGCCCGCCGTCATATGACGGCGGGACGGTGCGGCTATTATCCTGGGCGGACGTCATATGACGTGACCCAGTAAATGCACGGCAGGCGCGCGATCGCGGGCGCGCCGCCGTGCACTGCCGGTGTCGGCGTGTCCCCGGGACACAGCCGGTCACCGGCAGGGGGGAAACAGCCAATAGGCATGGCTGTTTCCCACGTGATCGGCTGTGTTCCAATGACACAGCCGATCACAATGGAGGCGGCCGGGAGATGACCGCGCATGCGCGATCGGGAGCGCGCAGCGCGGTCATGTCGGTGGCACTGTGTTCCGTAGGAACACAGCTGTCACCGGCGGTAGTAAACAGTCACTGACAGTGACTGTTTACTAAGTGATCGGCTGTGAATCCATTCACAGCCGATCACAAAATGTAAACACAGAGCAGTAACTGACTGTTACTAGCTCTTCTCCCCTCATACAGTTTCCAGTATGAGGGGAGAAGAGCTAGAAATAGTGAGTTACTGCTCTGTACACATGTAAAAAGTAAAATCACACTAAAATCACAGTAATAAAGGTCCCCACACAGTCCCCAGCCCCCCCCAATGTCACCTGTCACCCAACAGTCACCTCATCAGTGCCCAGAAATTGACACCCATAACGTTCACATGTGAGCGCAGCGATCGCGGGCAAAATCACCGCGATTCTGCCCGCGATCCGGAAATCATTGCAAATTGCGGGACGCCTGTGCGTTGCCCGTGATTTGCAATAGCACCCCAAACGCTGTGCGATGTTGCCGCCATTTCCGCCTGCCAAATCGCAGTAACATCGCGCAAACATCGCATGACGCCCAAAAAAGTACAAGAGTTTCTTTGGGGCGTCATGCGTTGTTTGCGTGATGTTACCGCGATTCGGCAGGCGGAAATCGCAGCAACATCGCACAGCGGGCAACGCACAGGCGTCCCGCCATTTGCAATGATTTCTGGATCGCGGGCAGAATCGCAGTGATTCTGCCCGTGATCGCTACGCTCACATGTGAATGTAGCCTAAAGTTCACCGGTCACCAGAGACTGCCATCAGTACCGCCGTGCACCATCGCCCGTCACCTGTCACCCATCAGTGACCATCGCCCCGTCACCTGTCACCCCATCAATCACCGTCACCTGTCACCCCATCAGTCATCGTCATCTGTCACCCCATCAGTCATCGTAACCTGTCACCCCATCAGTCACCGTCACCTGTCACCCCATCAGTCATCGTCACCTGTCACCCCATCAGTCACCGTCATCTGTCACCCTATCAATCATCGTCACTTGACACCCCATCAGTGATCGTCACTTGTCACCCCATCAATCATCGTCACATGTCACCCGGTCAGTGATTGTCATCTGTCACCTCATCAATCATCGTCACCTGTCACCTCATCAATCATCATCACCTGTCACCCCATCAGTCATCATCACCTGTCACCCCATCCGTCATCGTCACCTGTCACCCCATCAGTCATCGTCACCTGTCACCCCATCAGTCATCGTCACCTGTTTGCCATATACATGCAATCACTTACTGACCGCCTAACGACTATATGCGTCGGCCATTAAAAGCTAAATACTGGGGTTATGGCAGAAGATAGCCCCCATAACCCCGGTATTTTTTGAAACGGCGGGCGGTCGGCTTTCAGATAAGGGTGGTCCCAGTGGCGGATTCGCCGCGGAATTACCCTTACGGTGCAGGGGAAGAGGTGCCCCCCCCCCCTCCTGCCGCGTCCCAGACGTTTTCCCAGCTTACCGGACCCGCCGGCAGCGGGGAAAACTATCCGGTCCCGGATCCTCAGAGACAGGAAGTCGAGTGAGGGCAAGATGGCCCTCACTCAACTCTATGGTCTTGGAGGACCGGAGCTACGTCAAAAGATGTTGCCTAGCAACCGGTTTAAAGGGCCGCTTTTTTTTTTTGCTTTTTTTTTTTTCCTCTTTCAACAATTTTTTTTTTTTTTTTTCTTTTTTAGTGTAGTTGTGAGGTGTGAGGTCTTTTTGACCCCAGATCTCACAATAAAGAGGACCTGTCATGCCTATTTCTATTACAAGGGATGTTTACATTCCTTGTAATAGGAATAAAAATTATCAAAACATTTTTTTTTTTTAAACTGTGTAAAAATAAAAAAATAATAAATAAAATAAATAGGAAAAAAAAAAAAAAAAAAAAAATTAAAGCGCCCTGTCCCCGTTAGCTCGCGCGCAGAAGCAAACGCATACGCAAGTCCCGCCCACATATGTAAACGGTGTTCAAACCATACATGTGAGGTATCGCCGCGATCGTTAGAGCGAGAGCAATAATTTAAGCCCTAGACCTCTTCTGTAACTCTAAGCTAGTAACCTGCAGAAATTTTTAAAATGTTGCCTATGGGGATTTTTAAGTACCAATGTTTGGCGCCATTCTGTGAGCATGCGCAATTTTGAAGCATGACATGTTGGGTATCTAATTACTCGGCGTAACATTATCGTTCACATTATGGAAAAAAAATTTGCTAAATTTACTGTTTTCTTATTTTTTAGATCAAAAAAGTGATTTTTTTTCAAAAAAAATCGCATTTGGAAGACTGCTGCGCAAATATGGTGTGATAAAAAATATTGCAACGATCTCCATTTTATTCTCTAGGGTCTCTGCTAAAAAAAAATATATAATGTTTGGGGGTTCCAAGTAGTTTTCTAGCAAAAAAATGATTTTAGCTTGTAAACACCAAGTGTCAAAAATAGGCCCAGTCTTAAAGTGGATAAATGGACAACTTTGTGTAAAGCGCTACTTGGATGTTAAGCCTATGTATGTGGCCAGGCTGTGAAAAAGTGTTACACATGTGGTATCGCCATACTCAGGAGGAATAGCAGAATGTATTTTGGGGTGCAATTTTTGCTATGTACATGCTATGTGTTAGAAATATTGCATAAATGGACAGCTTTGTGTAAAAAAAAATGTGTTTTCATTTTCTTTCCACATTTTCCAAAAACTTGTGGAAAAAAATGACATATTCAAAAGACTCATTATGCCTCAAAAATTATACGTTGGGGTGTTTGCTTTCCAAAATGGGGTCATTTTATAGGGGTTTCCATTGTCCTGGTGCTCCAGGGCCTTCAAAAGTACGATAGGTTGTCAGGAAATTATATGTGAAATTTGTGCTCCTAGAATGCCGGACGGTGCTGGTTGGATGTTAGGCCTCTGTATGTGGCCAGGCTGTGAAAAAGTCTCACACATGTGGTATCGCCATACTCAGAAGGAGTAGTAGAATGTGTTTTGGGGTGTAGTTGCAAGTATACATGTGCTGTGTGAGAGAAATAACCTGTTAATACGGCAATTTGTAAAAAAAAAATAAAATAAAAAAAAAAATCTTCATTTTGCAAAGCATTGTGGGAAAAAATTACAACTTCAAAAAACTCACCATGCCCCTTATTAAATACCTTGGAATGTCTACTTTCCAAAAAGGGGTCATTTGGGGGGTATTTGTACTTTCCTGACTTTTTAGTGTCTCAAGAAATGAGATAGGCCTTCAGTACATCAGGTGTGATCAAGTGTGATCAATTTTCAATGATTCACACCATAGCTTGTGGACTCTATAACTTTCACAAAGACCAAATAATATACACTTACTTGGGTTATTTTTACCAAAGATAAGTAGCAGTATAAATTTTGGCCAAAATTTGTGAAGAAAAATTACTAATTTGCAAAATTTTATGACAGAAACAAAGAAAAATGCGTTTTTTCACAATATTTTCAGTCTTTTTTTATTTATAGCACAAAAAATAAAAAACCCAGTAGTGATTAAATACCATCAAAAGAAAGCTCTATTTGTGTGAAAAAAAGGACACAATTTTTGAATGGGTACAGTGTTGCATGACTGAGTAATTCTCAGTCAAAGTGTGAGAGCGCTGAAAGCTGAAAATCGGTCTGGGCAGGAAGGGGGTGAAAGTGCACTGTAGGTAAGTGGTTAATGTACCTCTAGCCATCATATACTACGTTCTTTGCTGTCATTTCAACCCATGTGAGCTAATTTTTGCCGCCTCTACAGGTCGCCACTTACTTGTGTATACTGTGAACGCCTACTGTACCTCTAGTCATCATAAACTACGTTCTTTGCTGTCAGTTCAACCCATGTGAGCTAATTTTTTACTTCTGTATCCTGTCAACGCCTACTGTACCTCTAGTCATCAAAAACGAAGTTCTTTGCTATCAGTTCAACCCATGTGAGCTAATTTTTTGCCGCCTATACAGGTCGCCACTTACTTGTGTATACTGTGAACGCCTACTGTACCTCTAGCCATCCTATACTACGTTCTTTGCTGTCAGTTCAACCCATGTGAGCTCATTTTTGCCGCCTATACAGGCCGCCACTTACTTCTGTATATTGTGTGAATGCCTAATGTACCTCTAGCCATCATACACTACGTTCTTTAGTGTCAGTTCAACCCATGTGAGCTAATTTTTGCCGCCTATACAGGTCGCCACTTACTTGTGTATCCTGTGAACGCCTACTGTACCTCTAGCCATCTTATACTAAGTTCTTTGCTGTCAGTTCATCCCATGTGAGCTAATTTTTGGAGCCTATACAGGCCGACACTTACTTATGTATCCTGTGAACACCTACTGTACCTATAGCCATCATATACTACGTTCTTTGCTGTCAATTCAACCCATGTGAGCTACTTTTTGTGGCCTATACAGGCTGACACTTACTTCTGTATCCTGTGAATGCCTACCGTACCTCTAGCCATCAAAAAAAGTTCTTTGCTGTCAGTTCAACCCATGTGAGCTAATTTTTGGAGCCTATACATGCTGACACTTACCGTTCTGTGTACTGTGAACGCCTACCGTACCTCTAGCCATAAAAAAAGAAGTTCTTTGCTGTCAGTTCAAAACATGTGAGCTAATTTTTGGAGCCTATACAGGCCGACACTTACTTATTTATCCTGTGAACACCTACTGTACCTCTAGCCATCATATACTACGTTCTTTGCTGTCAATTCAACCCATGTGAGCTAATTTTTGTGGCTAATACAGGCTGACACTTACTTCTGTATCCTGTGAATGCCTACCGTACCTCTAGCCATCAAAAAAAGTTCTTTGCTGTCAGTTCAACCCATGTGAGCAAATTTTTGGAGCCTATACAGGCCGACACTTACTTATTTATCCTGTGAACGCCTACTGTACCTCTAGCCATCATATACTACGTTCTTTGCTGTCAATTCAACCCATGTGAGCTACTTTTTGTGGCCTATACAGGCCGACACTTACTTTTGTATCCTGTGAACGCCTACCATACCTCTAGCCATCAAAAACGAAGTTCTTTTCTGTCAGTTCAACCCAGGTGAGCAAATTTTTGCCGTCTATACAGGCCGCCACTTACTTTTGTATACTGTTTGAATGCGTAATGTACCTCTAGCCATCATATACTACGTTCTTTGCTGTCATTTCAACCCATGTGAGCTAATTTCTTGCCGCCTCTACAGGTAGCCACTTACTTGTGTATACTGTGAACGCCTACTGTACCTCTAGTCATCATAAACTACGTTCTTTGCTGTCAGTTCAACCCATGTGAGCTAATTTTTTACTTCTGTATCCTGTCAACGCCTACTGTACCTCTAGCCATCAAAAACGAAGTTCTTTGCTGTCAGTTCAACCCATGTGAGCTAATTTTTTGCCGCCTATACAGGTCGCCACTTACTTGTGTATACTGTGAACGCCTACTGTACCTCTAGCCATCCTATACTACATTCTTTGCTGTCAGTTCAACCCATGTGAGCTCATTTTTGTCGCCTATACAGGCCGCCACTTACTTCTGTATATTGTGTGAATGCCTAATGTACCTCTAGCCATCATACACTACGTTCTTTAGTGTCAGTTCAACCCATGTGAGCTAATTTTTGCTGCCTATACAGGTCGCCACTTACTTGTGTATCCTGTGAACGCCTACTGTACCTCTAGCCATCTTATACTATGTTCTTTGCTGTCAGTTCATCCCATGTGAGCTAATTTTTGGAGCCTATACAGGCCGACACTTACTTATGTATCCTGTGAACGCCTACTGTACCTCTAGCCATCATATACTACGTTCTTTGCTGTCAATTCAACCCATGTGAGCTACTTTTTGTGGCCTATACAGGCTGACACTTACTTCTGTATCCTGTGAATGCCTACCGTACCTCTAGCCATCAAAAAAAAGTTCTTTGCTGTCAGTTCAACCCATGTGAGCTAATTTTTGGAGCCTATACAGGCTGACACTTACCGTTCTGTGTACTGTGAAGGCCTACCGTACCTCTAGCCATAAAAAAAGAAGTTCTTTGCTGTCAGTTCAAAACTTGTGAGCTAATTTTTGGAGCCTATACAGGCCGACACTTACTTATTTATCCTGTGAACGCCTACTGTACCTCTAGCCATCATATACTACGTTCTTTGCTGTCAATTCAACCCATGTGAGATAATTTTTGGAGCCTATACAGGCCGACACTTACTTCTCTATCCTGTGAACGCCTACCATACCTCTAGCCATCAAAAACAAAAATCTTTGCTGTTAGTTCAACCCATGTGAGCTAATTTTTGGAGCCTATACAGGCCGACACTTACCGTTCTGTGTACTGTGAACGCCTACCGTACCTCTAGCCATCAAAAAAAAGTTATTTGCTGTCAGTTCAACCCATGTTTGCTGTCAGTTCAACTACATCATATACTACGTTCTTTGCTGTCAGTTCATCTCATGTGAGCTAATTTTTGCCGCCTATACAGGCCGCCACTTCTGTATACTGTGTGAATGCCTAATGTACCTCTAGCCATCATATACTACGTTCTTTGCTGTCAGTTCAACCCATGTGAGCTAATTTTTGCCACCTATACAGGCCGCCACTTACTTCTGTATACTGTGTGAATGCCTAATGTACCTCTAGCCATCATATACTACGTTCTTTGCTTTCAGTTCAACCCATGTGAGCTAATCTTTGCCGCCTATACAGGTCGCCACTTGTGTATACTGTGAACGCCTACTGTACCTCTAGCCATCACATACTACGTTTTTTGCTTCAGTTCAACCCATGTGAACTAATTTTTGCCGCCTATACAGGCCACCACTTCTGTTTACTGTGAACGCTTACTGTACCTCTAGCCATCATATACTTTGTTCTTTGTTGTCAGTTCATACCATGTGAGCTAATTTTTGCAGCCCATACAGGCCGACACTTGCTTCTGTATACTGTGAACGCCTACCGTACCTCTAGCCATCAAAAACAAAGTTCTTTGCTGTCAGTTTTAAACATCAGAGCTAATTTTTGGAGCCTATATAGGTCGCCACATCTGTATACTGTGAACGCCTACCGTACCTCTAGCCATTATATATTACGTTCTTTGCTGTCAGTTCAAAACATGGGAGCTAATTTTTGTAGCCTATGCAGGCCGACACTTACTTAAGTATCCTCTGAACACCTACTGTACCTCTAGCCATCATATACTACGTTCTTTGCTGTCAATTCAACCCATGTGAGCTACTTTTTGCGGCCTATACAGGCCGACACTTACTTCTGTATCCTTTGAACGCCTACCGTACCTCTATCCATCAAAAACGACGTTCTTTGCTGTCAGTTCAACTTATGTGAGCTAATTTTTGGAGCCTATACAGACCGACACTTGCCGTTCTGTGTACTGTCAACGCCTACCGTACCTCTAGCCATCAAAAACGAAGTTCTTTGCTGTCAGTTCAAACCATGTGAGCTAATTTTTGGAGTCTATACAGGCCGACACTTACTTCTGTATCCTGTGAACGCCTACTGTACCTCTAGCCATCAAAAACGAAGTTCTTTGCTGTCAGTTCAACCCATGTGAGCTAATTTTTTGCCGCCTTTACAGGTCGCCACTTACTTGTGTATACTGTGAACGCCTACTGTACCTCTAGCCATCTTATACTACGTTCTTTGCTGTCAGTTCAACCCATGTGAGCTAATTTTTGCCGCCTATACAGGCCGCCACTTACTTCTGTATATTGTATGAATGCCTAATGTACCTCTAGCCATCATACACTACGTTCTTTAGTGTCAGTTCAACCCATGTGAGCTAATTTTTGCCACCTATTCAAGTCGCCACTTACTTGTGTATCCTGTGAACGCCTACTGTACCTCTAGCCATCTTATACTACGTTCTTTGCTGTCAGTTCCTCCCATGTGAGCTAATTTTTGGAGCCCATACAGGCCATCACTTACTTATGTATCCTGTGAACGCCTACTGTACCTCTAGCCATCATATACTACGTTCTTTGCTGTCAATTCAACCCATTTGAGCTAATTTGTGTGGCCTATACAGGCTGACACTTACTTCTGTATCCTGTGAATGCCTACCGTACCTCTAGCCATCAAAAAACAGTTCTTTGCTGTCAGTTCAACCCATGTGAGCTAATTTTTGGAGCCTATACAGGCTGACACTTACCGTTCTGTGTACTGTGAACGCCTACCGTACCTCTAGCCATAAAAAACAAAGTTCTTTGCTGTCAGTTCAAAACTTGTGAGCTAATTTTTGGAGCCTATACAGGCCGACACTTACTTATTTATCCTGTGAACGCCTGCTGTACCTCGAGCCATCATATACTACGTTCTTTGCTGTCAATTCAACCCATGTGAGCTACTTTTTGTGGCCTATACAGGCCGACACTTACTTCTGTATCCTGTGAACGCCTATCATACCTCTAGCCATCAAAAACAAAGTTCTTTGCTGTTAGTTCAACCCATGTGAGCTAATTTTTGGAGCCTATACAGGCCGACACTTACCGTTCTGTGTACTGTGAACGCCTACCGTACCTCTAGCCATCAAAAAAAAGTTCTTTGCTGTCAGTTCAACCCATGTTTGCTGTCAGTTCAACTACATCATATACAACGTTCTTTGCTGTCAGTTCATCCCATGTGAGCTAATTTTTGCCGCCTATACAGGCCGCCACTTCTGTATAATGTGTGAATGCCTAATGTACCTCTAGCCATCATATACTACGTTCTTTGCTGTCAGTTCAACCCATGTGAGCTATTTTTTGGAGCCTATACAGGTTGCCACTTACTTCTGTATCCTGTGAACGCCTACTGTACCTCTAGCCATCAAAAACTAAGTTCTTTGCTGTCAGTTCAACCCATGCGAGCAAATTTTTGCCACCTATACAGGCCGCCACTTACTTCTGTATACTGTTTGAATGCCTAATGTACCTCTAGCCATCATATACTACGTTCTTTGCTGTCATTTCAACCCATGTGAGCTAATTTTTGCCGCCTCTACAGGTCGCCACTTACTTGTGTATACTGTGAACGCCTACTGTACCTCTAGTCATCATAAACTACGTTCTTTGCGTGTCAGTTCAACCCATGTGAGCTAATTTTTGGAGCCTATACAGGTCGCCACATCTGTATACTGTGAACGCCTACTGTACCTCTAGCCATTATATACTATGTTCTTTGCTGTCAGTTCAACCCATGTGAGCTAATTTTTGGAGCCTATGCAGGCCTACACTTACTTATGTATCCTGTGAACACCTACTGTACCTCTAGCCATCATATACTACGTTCTTTGCTGTCAATTCAACCCATGTGAGCTACTTTTTTGGAGCCTATGCAGGCCTACACTTACTTCTGTATCCTTTGAACGCCTACCGTACCTCTATCCATCAAAAACGAAGTTCTTTGCTGTCAGTTCAACCCATGTGAGCTAATTTTGGGAGCCTATACAGACTGACACTTGCCGTTCTGTGTACTGTCAGCGCCTACCGTACCTCTAGCCATCAAAAACGAAGTTCTTTACTGTCAGTTTAAACCATGTGAGCTCATTTTTGGAGCCTATACAGGCCGACACTTACTTCTGTATCCTGTGAACGCCTAAGGTACCTCTAGCCATCAAAAACGAAGTTCTTTGCTGTCAGTTCAAACCATGTGAGCAAATTTTTTGCCGCCTATACAGGCCGCCACATACTTCTGTATATTGTGTGAATGCCTAATGTACCTCTAGCCATCATACACTACGTTCTTTAGTGTCAGTTCAACCCATGTGAGCTAATTTTTGCCACCTATACAAGTCGCCACTTACTTGTGTATCCTGTGAACGCCTACTGTACCTCTAGCCATCTTATACTACGTTCTTTGCTGTCAGTTCATCCCATGTGAGCTAATTTTTGGAGCCCATACAGGCCATAACTTACTTATGTATCCTGTGAACGCCTACTGTACCTCTAGCCATCATATACTACGTTCTTTGCTGTCAATTCAACCCATTTGAGCTAATTTTTGTGGCCTATACAGGCTGACACTTACTTCTGTATCCTGTGAATGCCTACCGTACCTCTAGCCATCAAAAAACAGTTCTTTGCTGTCAGTTCAACCCATGTGAGCTAATTTTTGGAGCCTATACAGGCTGACACTTACCGTTCTGTGTACTGTGAACGCCTACCGTACCTCTAGCCATAAAAAACAAAGTTTTTTGCTGTCAGTTCAAAACATGTGAGCTAATTTTTGGAGCCTATACAGGCCGACACTTACTTATTTATCCTGTGAACGCCTACTGTACCTCGAGCCATCATATACTACGTTCTTTGCTGTCAATTCAACCCATGTGAGCTACTTTTTGTGGCCTATACAGGCCGACACTTACTTCTGTATCCTGTGAACGCCTATCATACCTCTAGCCATCAAAAACAAAGTTCTTTGCTGTTAGTTCAACCCATGTGAGCTAATTTTTGGAGCCTATACAGGCCGACACTTACCGTTCTGTGTACTGTGAACGCCTACCGTACCTCTAGCCATCAAAAAAAAGTTCTTTGCTGTCAGTTCAACCCATGTTTGCTGTCAGTTCAACTACATCATATACAACGTTCTTTGCTGTCAGTTCAACCCATGTGAGCTAATTTTTGCCGCCTATACAGGCCGCCACTTCTGTATAATGTGTGAATGCCTAATGTACCTCTAGCCATCATATACTACGTTCTTTGCTGTCAGTTCAACCCATGTGAGCTAATTTTTGGAGCCTATACAGGTTGCCACTTACTTCTGTATCCTGTGAACGCCTACTGTACCTCTAGCCATCAAAAAAAAGTTCTTTGCTGTCAGTTCAACCCATGTTTGCTGTCAGTTCAACTACATCATAAACAACGTTCTTTGCTGTCAGTTCAACCCATGTGAGCAAATTTTTGCCACCTATACAGGCCGCCACTTACTTCTGTATACTGTTTGAATGCCTAATGTACCTCTAGCCATCATATACTACGTTCTTTGCTGTCATTTCAACCCATGTGAGCTAATTTTTGCCGCCTCTACAGGTCGCCACTTACTTGTGTATACTGTGAACGCCTACTGTACCTCTAGTCATCATAAACTACGTTCTTTGCGTGTCAGTTCAACCCATGTGAGCAAATTTTTTGCCGCCTATACAGGCCGCCACATACTTCTGTATATTGTGTGAATGCCTAATGTACCTCTAGCCATCATACACTACGTTCTTTAGTGTCAGTTCAACCCATGTGAGCTATTTTTTGCCGCCTATACAGGTCGCCACTTACTTGTGTATCCTGTGAACGCCTACTGTACCTCTAGCCATCTTATACTACATGCTTTGCTGTCAGTTCATCCCATGTGAGCTAATTTTTGCAGCCTATACAGGCTGACACTTACTTATGTATCCTGTGAACGCCTACTGTACCTCTAGCCATCATATACTACGTTCTTTGCTGTCAATTCAACACATGTGAGCTACTTTTTGTGGCCTATACAGGCTGACACTTACTTCTGTATCCTGTGAACGCCTACCGTACCTCTAGCCATCAAAAAAAAGTTCTTTGCTGTCAGTTCAACCCATGTGAGCTAATTTTTGGAGCCTATACAGGCTGACACTTACCGTTCTGTGTACTGTGAACGCCTACCGTACCTCTAGCCATAAAAAACGAAGTTCTTTGCTGTCAGTTCAAAACATGTGAGCTAATTTTTGGAGCCTATACAGGCCGACACTTACTTATTTATCCTGTGAACGCCTACTGTACCTCTAGCCATCATATACTACGTTCTTTGCTGTCAGTTCAACCCATGTGAGCTAATTTTTGGAGCCTATACAGGTCGACACTTACTTCTGTATCCTGTGAACGCCTACTGTACCTCTAGCCATCAAAAACGAAGTTCTTTGCTGTCAGTTTTAATGCATGTGAGCTAATTTTTGCAGCCTATACAGGCCGACACTTACCGTTCTGTGTACTGTGAATGCCTACTGTACCTCTAGCCACCAAAACAAAGTTTTTTGCTGTCAGTTCAACCCATGTAGGCTAATTTTTGCAGCCTATACAGGCCGACACTTACCATTCTGTGTACTGTGAATGCCTACTGTACCTCTAGCCATCCTATACTACGTTCTTTGCTGTCAGTTCAACCCATGTGAGCTAATTTTTGGAGCCTATACAGGCCGACACTTACTTCTGTATCCTGTGAACGCCTACTGTACCTCTAGCCATCAAAAATGAAGTTCTTTGCTGTCAGTTCAACCCATGTGAGCTAATTTTTGCCGCCTATACAGGCCGCCACTTACTTCTGTATACTGTGTGAATGCCTAATGTACCTCTAGCCATCATATACTACGTTCTTTGCTGTCAGTTCAACCCATGTGAGCTAATTTTTGCCGCCTATACAGATCGCCACTTACTTGTGTATACTGTGAACGCCTACTGTACCTCTAGCCATTATATACTACGTTCTTTGCTGTCAGTTCAACCCATGTGAGCTCATTTGTGCAGCCTATACAGGCCGACACGTAACGTTCTGTGTACTGTGAATGCCTACTGTACCTCTAGCCATCAAAAACAAAGTTCTTTGCTGTCAGTTCAAACCATGTGAGCTAATTTTTGCCGCCTATACAGGCCGCCACTTACTTCTGTATACTGTGTGAATGCCTAATGTACCTCTAGCCATCATATACTACGTTCTTTGCTGTCAGTTCAACCCATGTGAGCTAATTTTTGCGGCCTATACAGGCCGCCACTTACTTCTGTATACTATGTGAATGCCTAATGTACCTCTAGCCATCATATACTACGTTCTTTGCTGTCAGTTCAACCCATGTGAGCTAATTTTTGCCGCCTATACAGATCGCCACTTACTTGTGTATACTGTGAACGCCTACTGTACCTCTAGCCATTATATACTACGTTCTTTGCTGTCAGTTCAACCCATGTGAGCTAATTTGTGCAGCCTATACAGGCCGACACGTAACGTTCTGTGTACTTTGAATGCCTACTGTACCTCTAGCCATCAAAAACAAAGTTCTTTGCTGTCAGTTCAACCCATGTGAGCTAATTTTTGCCGCCTATACAGGCCGCCATTTACTTCTGTATACTGTGTGAATGCCTAATGTACCTTTAGCCATCATATACTACGTTCTTTGCTGTCAGTTCAACCCATGTGAGCTAATTTTTGCCGCCTATACAGGCCGCCACTTACTTCTGTATACTGTGTTAATGCCTAATGTACCTCTAGCCATCATATACTACGTTCTTTGCTGTCAGTTCAACCCATGTGAGCTAATTTTTGCCGCCTATACAGGCCGCCACTTACTTCTGTATACTGTGTGAATGCCTAATGTACCTCTAGCCATCATATACTATGTTCTTTGCTGTCAGTTCAACCCATGGGAGCTAATCTTTGCCGCCTATACAGATCGCCACTTACTTGTGTATACTGTGAACGCCTACTGTACCTCTAGCCATTATATACTACGTTCTTTGCTGTCAGTTCAACCAATGTGAGCTAATTTTTGCAGCCTATATAGGCCGACACTTACTGTTCTGTGTACTGTGAATGCCTACTGTACCTCTAGCCATCAAAAACAAAGTTTTTTGCTGTCAGTTCAACCCATGTGAGCTAATTTTTGCAGCCTATGCAGGCCAACACTTACCCTTCTGTGTACTGTGAATGCCTACTGTACCTCTAGCCATCATATACTACGTTCTTTGCTGTCAGTTCAAACCATGGGAGCTAATCTTTGCCGCCTATACAGATCGCCACTTACTTGTGTATACTGTGAACGCCTACTGTACCTCTAGCCATTATATACTACGTTCTTTGCTGTCAGTTCAACCAATGTGAGCTAATTTTTGCAGCCTATATAGGCCGACACTTACCGTTCTGTGTATTGTGAATGCCTACCGTACCTCTAGCCATCAAAAACAAAGTTCTTTGCTGTCAGTTCAAAACATGTGAGCTAATTTTTGGAGCCTATACAGGCCGACACTTAATTATGTATCCTGTGAACACCTACTGTACCTCTAGCCATCATATACTACGTTCTTTGCTGTCAATTCAACCCATGTGAGCTACTTTTTGCGGCCTATACAGGCTGACACTTACTTCTGTATCCTGTGAACGCCTACCGTACCTCTAGCCATCAAAAACAAAGTTCTTTGCTGTCAGTTCAAACCATGTGAGCTAATTTTTGGAGCCTATACAGGCCGACACTTACTTCTGTATCCTGTGAACGCCTACCGTACCTCTAGACATCAAAAAGGAATTAAACCCATATGGGCTAATGTTTGGGGTCTTTTATGGCCAACACTTACTTCTGTATCATGTGAATGCCTAATGTATCTTCAGCCACAGAAAACTACGTTCTTAGCTGTCAGGTAAATGCTCGTGGGCTCATTTATGGGGCCTGGAATGGCTGACACTTACTTCTTTATCCTGTGAATGCCTAATTTTTCGGACTGGAAATGAAAAACAATGGGTCTGTAAAGGTTCCGCCAAATTGTGGAATGGATGCGGACCCATTTTACAGATGTGTGAATGGACCCTATATGTATTAGACAATGTATTTACCGGCTGCTGTCAGTTCTGGAGGATTTATGAAAAAATATATATATATATTTTGCTGTAAAAAAAAATTTAGGGCAACCTTTTCAATTGCAATACTTCTGTTATGACATTGTCCATGTGCTGGGACCATTTGTGCACAGCTAGTACGTCTTTTGTGGCTGCAAATATGACCTAAAGGTTTTTAAAGTTCGCCTCCCATTAAAGTCAATGGGGCCCGCCACGAACTCGCGGTTCGTGGACTTTTGAGAAAATTTTCGTCTGGCGTTCGCGAACCGCCCCGGCCGATGTTTGTCCTTCACTAGTTATAGAGCCAATTATTGCGTTTCTGTATGGAGTCCCATATGGCATACGTGTAAGAAGTTAGAGGAGAAATGTTTCCGAAGTGTGGTCTATATTGGCGTGGTATCCACACCTGTGGATATAAAGTAGTATGGTACATATCCGACTCCAGCTGAACCCAAAGTTTAGTATCTTTATGTTGCTTCCAGTCAAATACTTGGAGAAGTACCGCTGCCTCATAGTATTTTTTAAAATCCTGAAGAGCTAAGCCACCCTCATTTTTAGGTCTAACCAATTTACGTAAAGCCATTCTAAGATGTCTACGGTGCCATACATATTAACTAACCAAAGCTGTACATTTTTTAAAAAACCCCGGAGGGACCAGAAAAGGTATCATTTGAAACATGAATAAATGTCTAGGCAAAATATTAATTTTAATAACATTGATTCTGTCCAACCATGAATGAGCCAGGGAGGACCACCTTCTCAAATCTGTGTAGATATTGTTCAACATAGGCATATAATTTTCTTGAAAAAGACGACTAGGGCATGTGGTTAAACATATTCCCAAATACTGTAGAGAGCGTTTTTGCCATACAAAAGGAAAAGATGGTTCTAAGGAGGCCTCTAGTTTAGAGGGAATAGACACATTTAAGATCTCAGATTTTGACAAATTTATTTTAAAGTTTGAGAGATCACCATACTCTTCAAATTCTGACATCAAGTTAGGAAGTGTGATCATGGGCTGTTGAACGTAAAACAAAACATCGTCCGCATATGCGGCATAATTATGTTCATACTGACCTATTTGAATACCATTAATATTAGGGATTAACCTAATTTTAGAAAGAAAGGGTTCAAGGGACAAAACAGATAAAAGAGGGGAAAGAGGACAACCCTGTTGAGTCTCATTGTGAAGGGAGAAGGGATCGCTTAATATTCCATTCACTCATAGTTGCGCTGTTGGTGTATCATACATGGTTTTAATTCTACCCAACATCCGTGCACCAAGACCCAGTCCACCCTGTGAAATGCTTTTTCGGCATCGGTAGAGAGTAACAAAGTGGGTTCTGCCATATATCTGGCGTAGTAAACCAGAGACAGTGTACGGAGGGAGTTATCTCTTGCCTCTCGGCCCGGTATAGAGCCCGTCTGGTCTTTCGATATCCACTGCGGGATCAGTGGGAGCAATCTGTTTGCAAGGGCCTTTGCATATAACTTCAAGTCAGTGTTCAATGATGAAATTGGTCGATAGCTACTACATAAGTACAGATCCTTCCCAGGTTTTTTTTTGGGGGGGGGGGGGGGGCTTTTTTTTTCCTTTTTTGTTACTCTTTTTGTTTTTTTCTGTCACTTTTTTTTTTTAAAATAGCCTTTTTTTTATGCTTCAGGTGCTCTTTAAATTTCTGCTAGACTCTTTTGAGCTTGCTCATCCTTTAGCTGGTCACCTTTTTGCTTGCGGGAACTCTGAGCAAGTGGAACTTGACTAAGTGGTGAGTTAAAAACCAGAGTTGAAAACAGGAGATTTGAACAGGAGTCTTCAGACCTGTAAGTAACATCTGAAATTTTTCAGGTAGTTTTATTACTGTTGTAACTGGGAAAATGTGTGCTAGCAAGATTGAAGGTTTTGTGCAGTGCACAGTGTGCCGCATGTATACAATAACGGAGCAACCGTTCCAGAATGGATACCGCTGCAATAGATGTGAGCAGGTTGTTCTTCTGGAAACTCGCATTAGAGATCTGGAGGAGCAAATTGCAACACTGGGCAGAACTGACAACCTTAAAGGGGGTCCTCTGCTAACTGAGCAGATGGCTAGTGGGGTAAATGGGGATTGTGGAGGGGTAAGTCAGGCTTATCAGGTAGGAAGATGGGTTAATACAGTCAGAGGGAGTGGTAGGGGCTCACAGAAAAGGAAGGCCAGACCTGGGTTTGAGCACCCTAACAGATTTGCCATGTTGGGTGAAGATGTGGGGGTGGCAAACTCAGAGGTGGCAGCCCTAGATGTCACTGCTATCCCTAACAGCCGGAGAGCAGTCCGTCTAGTAGAGGTGGTGAGGGGACTGTAGGTAGGCCTAGACAGTTGGTGTTAATTGGGGATTCTATAATCAGAAGGGCTGATAGAAAAATTTGTCGCCAGGATCGCCTAAACCAAATGGTTTGCTGTCTCCCTGGTGCCAGGGTTCGGCATGTGGTGGACCGGGTTGATAAATTACTGGGAGGGGCTGGGCATGACCCAGCTGTCTTGGTTCACATTGGAACCAATGACAGAATATATCGAATGTGGAGACTCCTTAAGAACCGATTTAATGAACTAGGCTGCAAGTTGAAGGGAAGGACCTCCAAGGTGATATTCTCTGAAATATTGCCTGTGCCATGCGCAACACAGGAAAGGCAGGGGGAGATTAGAGAGCTGAATGCATGGCTAAAGATCTGGTGTAAGGAGGAGGGATTTGGGTTTTTAGAGCACTGGGCTCACTTTTCATTGGGGTGCAACCTATATGCTAAAGATGGTTTGCACCTAAATGCAAGGGCATGTCTGTTGTGCTGGAGGAGAGGTTTATGGGAAGGCTGGAGGAGTTTTTAAACTAGGATTGAGGGGGGAGGGTGAATTAGATTATAATGGGGCAGACAGGTCAGACAGGGGTCAGCCCCTATTGGTGGGTGGAATGGGGAAAGATGGGGGGAGAGTTATGGCACAGGATAAGAAGGTTCAGGATGATAAGATTAGAATAGCGGTAGTGTGAGACCACACAGACCTCCGTCATGAGGGGGAGGAGCCTATCGGCACGCACGTAGGACGGAGGGGGAGAGGGCTATCTCCTGCTGAATTGAGGCACCAAGGATCCTGACCGCTCCCGACCCACCTCCGGCCAGACTCTGGATGCCTAAGCTCCCGGGGATGAGCGCGGGGGCTGCGAGCGGTGAACCCTGCTGACCCCCCCCCCACCCTCCCTGACGTCTCCCTCCATAGTTTGTAGCTACGACCTCATGCAGCACCAACACTCGGAGGAGCCCTGCACGCTTACAGCACACGGAGTCGGCGCTGGAGAGCCCTGTCTCCTGCACGGGAACGCAGGTGAGCAGCCATAGCGGCGACAGGAGAGATCTCCTTGCTAACCGCCAGTGCGGGGGGCCGGACATGGTCGGTAAACGTTCGTAGGCGAACAGGTCCCGAGGGAGCGGACCCCAAGAGAGCTGCCAGGTCCATCTGAGCCCACCCATCTGGAGACGCTGATGTCCTGATGCCTGAGGGCTGGAAGCTAAGGAGACAGGAGAGTACACAGTCTAAAGACGAACGGAAAAAAGGAAAAAAA
Source organism: Pelophylax lessonae (assembly GCF_965119305.1). Classification (NCBI taxonomy): domain Eukaryota; kingdom Metazoa; phylum Chordata; class Amphibia; order Anura; family Ranidae; genus Pelophylax; species Pelophylax lessonae. The sequence goes on along the minus strand of NC_138775.1, from coordinate 110,288,890 downwards.
CTTTTAAAAAAGGGACAGTCTACAAAACCGTGAGTCACAGAGGAGTAAACCCTCTTTCTATATCATACCTACTGTCATTTTACTGTTTATTAGAAGGACTTATAAAGACTTCCTAGAGACATACAACAAAGCAGTATGGTAAAATATCAATGTCAGCACACCTGAGACTGATTCAGCTGCTCCCTGTTTAAACCAGCAACCTCTTATAAAGTGTTTCTTATTGGATTAATAGCCACAACAGTCTTTCAATATCCCAAACCAGCTTATGTTTTATTCTACACGGTTCCTCAGCAACCGTATACAGAGACTCATAAGAAGATCACAGGTATAAATAAAGACCTTGGGGCTATATAAAATATTTAAAATGATTAACACTTTCTCTGTGAAATAATACCGGACATTACTCAAACACCTTGCTATGACATACAGCCTGAGTTTCTCCCTCGCTCTATTGTTTTTTCTCTCTCCCACTTCTCAAACATTTAAGGTCGAGATTCACCCTAGCCTGTATAAGGACCTGAGCAGGGAGGTGGGAGGCTGGAAGTGCCCCATGCCTCATACCTTCTATAGCCGCCTGTGAACATTGATTCAAAATAGAGGCTACCCGGCTTGTCTGTGTCTCCCTCTGGTTTGAAGGAAGACAAAATCTTTTTCTGATTATCAATACGGTATACCTAATTTTGGAGCACCATCATAGGAGGTTGCGAGACTTTATATAGGAACCGCGGAACAACTCTCTACATAATGAGGGGTAAATCCACAAGAGGAGGAGCCATTGCAAAATCACCAAGGGTGTCCTCAAGCCCTAACACAATAAGGAAATTTATGACACAAGAAAATCCTTTAGAAAAAACATCCCAGGGAAAACAACAAGGAACAGACAAGAGGAAAGTAGAGAAAAATCAAAAAGCTGAAGTAGCTAAATCACCAATCAGTCCAGCAAATTCAGAATTAAGCATAAGGATTGAAAACGACGAGGAAGAAGAGGAAGAGCGGGGAGAAATAAAAGAACACGCCCCCACAAAAGGTGAAATGCGAGAAATGTTCGCAGGATTGGAAAAATCTTTAAAAATCGAATTGGTTAAAATCCAAACCGACCTAGGACGGGTCCAGATGGACCTGGGACACGCCCTGGGACGGGTAGAAGAACTAGAAAAAAAACAAGAGGACCAAAGAAAAATAATACAGGGAATGAGAAAGGAAATAAATGAGACCAAGAAAAAAGCCAGAGATCTAGCTTACAAACTAGAGGATCAAGAGAATAGAGCTAGACGAAAAAATTTGAGGATCCGAGGCTTAAGAGATACAACACAGGAAGAAAATTTAGGAGAAAAACTTCAAAAAATCCTAAACCCAGTATTAGGTAGAAGGGAAGAAGACCAATTGCTGATCGACAGAGTCCATCGCATAAGAAAACCGACAGGAGCCCCAGCAGAATCACCTAGAGATGTGATAATCAGGTTTCAAAACTACACAGATAAAGCACAAATATGGGAAAACCTAAAGAAGAATAAATCATTATTAAATGCAGTAAATACAGAAAATGACAAGATACAGATATTTACAGATCTGGCACCGGAAACACTGAGGAGGAGAAGAATTTTAAAACCCTTGACAGAAGAGATGCAAAAACAAGGAATCAGATATAATTGGGGGTTCCCAGCCAGTTTAATAGGAAAAAGAGATGGGCGATCAGCAAAACTCACTTTTCCAGAGGAAACTCAAGAATTTTGCAAAAAACTGGATATACAGGAACCAAACCTGCCTGGATGGTATGAAGGTGACAGGGAAGATGAACTAGGAAGAAACTCACAGACGGAAGAACAGCAATGGACATTAGCTAGAAAAAACAAAAGATAACATACGCGGAAATACTGCCCAAATAATGCAAATCGGGAGTGAACCCCCCCCCCTTTCCCCCCCCCCCCTTTTTTTTTTTTTTTTTTTTTTTCCCCCTCTCCTGCTTTGCGGGGAGTGGCCTCTCTTACTGATGTGAACTGTGTGGGGGGACTGGGGGAGGGGGGGTCGGGGGCGGGGGGAGGAGGAAGGGAGAGGGAGGGGAAGGGAGGTAAGCTATACAAAGGAAGCAGGATAGCCCCCCCCCAAAGCCGGAACGTCCTTCCAATTGAGGAGGGAGGTATATCGTGCTAATCCATTAGAGCACCACCCCAAAGGAATGGGTATCAGGGAGAATGACCCAAAGAAACAACTAAATACCCTAAGATCAAAAATTGATCAGAAAAATATCAACATGAGACGGAAGGGGACGGAGGTGGGGGGGAGGGGAGGGGGGGGGGGAGGGTGAGAGAGGGGGGGAAGGGTAGGGATAGTGAAACTCTCCATCGCCAAAAAAGAAAAGAAATTTTAAAAGCCTGCCAGACTAACAACATTGGTAGTATGCTGTCAGTAGAATTTAAATTGATCCGGTGCCCCCGTGTTCGAGGAGGAACTGGATCAAGTAGGAGGAAAAAAAAATGAAAGATGAACAACTAAAAATAATAACGTATAATGTAAGAGGATTAAACTCCCATACAAAAAGGTATAAGATATTGGAAGAGCTGAGGAGAGAAGCAGCAAATATTGCCTTTCTACAGGAAACGCACATCTCTCTCCACTCGAATTTAAAACTTTTCTCTAAACACTTTCCTAAATGGTATTACGGAGACTCACCAATAGAACGTGCAAGAGGAGTAGCAATAGGAATAGCTGGAAATACAGAATTCTCCTTAGAAGAAATGAAAACAGACCCGAATGGTCGATACATTTTCCTTAAGGGACAAATAAGGGGGATGGAGCTGACATTGGCCAATATCTATAACCCAAACAAAAAACCAAGTGAATATCTGGGGAGAATCCTGTATGACCTAGAGAGCTTTAAAAAAGGCTACCTGATAATGGCAGGAGATATAAATTTTTGTCTAGATCCAAACGTCGATAGTACATCGGGAGTAAGGACGCTAGGAGACCAAAAACTGAGGAAAATAAGGGTAAAGTTACACCAGAGTCAATTAGTAGATGCATGGAGGGTTCAACATCCAAAAAAAAGAGACTATACTTACTACTCCTCAATACACTCGATGTACTCAAGACTGGATTACTTTTTTATTGACCACCGCCTGTTGGAATTTGTAGAAACTACAGAAATAGGTACAATCACACTGTCAGACCATGCCCCCCTAACCCTAACAATCAAGACACCGACACACCACAAAAGTATGGGAACATGGAGGTTAAATGAAGAACTAATTATAGATGAAGAAATAGGAAACAGACTAGAAAAAGAACTAGAGTTATACTTTCAAAAGAATGATACGCCAGAAATATCATCCGCTACACTCTGGGAAGCACACAAAGCGTATATCCGAGGAATATTAATAGCCAGTGCCTCAAAAAAAAAGAAAGAGAGGTCCAATCAAATCAATACACTCATAAGAGAAATATATGATCTAGAACAAAAACATAAAAAAGAATTTAAAAAAGAAATAGAGGAAAACCTTATAATTAAAAGAGATGAATTAAAAGATCTATTGGAAGAAGAATCTAGAAATCACTTCAATAAGATAGCTAGATACAGATACAACTTTGGAAATAAACCAGGGAAATCCCTAGCAAGATTACTGAGGAAGAATAAATCAAGAAATTATATAGAAAAAATTAAAAACAGTAAAAATGAAACAGTAAATCCAACTACAGAAATAGCTAAAGCGTTCCATGCCTTCTATAGTACGCTATATAACGTCCGGAAGGAAGAAACCTCAAAAACAAGGCAGGAAAGAATAATTAATATCCAAAAATATATTGAGGAAGCAAACCTGCCCAAGATCCCAGAAGATAAATTGGAACTTCTTGAAGCGCCAATTACTGAAAGTGAAATAAGAGAAGCATTAAAAACCACTCAAAATGGAAGGAGTCCAGGTCCAGATGGATACACAATAAAGTACTATAAAAGATTTAAAGAAATATTAATACCAAAAATGCTAGAATATCTGAATAAAATAGGGAAGGAAGAACTAAGAGAAGAATCTCTAATGGCATATATAACGGTCATACCGAAAGAAGGGAAAGATCAAACCCTATGCTCTAGTTATAGGCCAATCGCGTTGTTAAATACAGATACAAAATTATTTGCGAAAATTTTGGCAACGAGATTAAAAGATTTATTAAAAATGTGGATCCATCCGGACCAGACTGGATTCGTTCCAGGTCGAGAAGGTAAGGATAAAGTTATACGCACCTTGTTACTTCTACAAAAAACAACAAAACATGAAGCCCCCTCCATCCTATTATCAATTGATGCCGAAAAGGCTTTTGATAGGGTTGACTGGGACTTCATGAAAGAAACCATAAAAAGTTTAGGGATTGGGCTAAGAATGAGGCAATGGATAGAAGCATTATATAACAACCCCACAGCAAAAATAAAAATAAACGGAAGCTTATCAGAGAAATTTGGAATGAGTAATGGGACAAGACAGGGGTGTCCCCTGTCACCCCTATTGTTCGTGTTAACCCTGGAACCATTACTGGCAAAAATTAGACAAAATGTAGACATAAAAGGAGTGAAGGTAAATCAAGAAGAACACAAAGTCGCAGCATACGCTGACGACTTGCTATTCATTGTCACAAATCCAAGGATTACTCTCCCAAATATTCAAAAGGAGCTAAAAGATTATGGAAAGTTGTCAAACTTTAAAATAAATCCAATAAAATCAGAGATTCTGAACATAAGGTTAAATACTCAGGAAGAACAAAGTATAAAAACACACTTCCCATATACGTGGACAAAAGAAAAATTAAAATACCTAGGGATATATTTAACTCCTCAAACTGAAAAATTATATCAAGCTAATTATATACCGTTACTGAACGAAATAAAAACAGAAATAAGAAAGAAATCAAATGGTCAAATCTCATGGATTGGAAGAAACAATGTTGTTAAGATGTTTATCTTGCCAAAAATCTTATATACCTTCTCTCTATTGCCAATAAACATCCCCGCAATTTTTTTTAGGGTAATTAGAAACCTACTGACAAAGTATATATGGCAGTGGAAAAAACCCAGAGTACAGTACAAGACCCTGACAAGAAGCAAAGCACAGGGTGGATTAGCCACCCCAGACATAGAGAGGTACTATAAGGCGGTAATTATTACACGAATGGTGGACTGGACAAAAATAGAAAGGAGAGAAAAAAGATGGGTAGAGATAGAATGTACACAAAATAATAATCAGTTACACAAAACAATTTGGATTCCACCAAAATATAGGGAAACGCAGGGAGCACATGAATTGACAAAGGTAGTTTACAAAATATGGGATGGAATAAATAAACAACTGAAATGGGAATATAACTCACCAATGATAGCATTAAATGGCACTAAATACTTCCCACCCGGGGAGGAAGAACAGGGGGGAAACTGGATAGGGAACACTCAATTAAAAGATATTTTACACAAAGGGCACATAAAAACACTTCAGAAATTAAAACAAGAAAATAATAATATAAAAATAGATAATTGGAGATATCTCCAGCTGAAACATTTTGTCAGCTCTTTACCACAGCCGATTAGGTCGGAAAAAAATCTTAACAATATCGAGAAACTGAGCTACTCTCCCATGCAAAGGCATGGAGTGTCTCAGATTTACAAAATGCTGACGGAATGGCACAGTATGGAGAAACCCCCATATATAGGAAAATGGGAGAAAGAAATAGGAACACATTTGCAAGGACAGGAGCTTGGGACTGTACTGGGGATGGCTGGATCCACAGCCATAGATGTTAGTACCACAGAATTAAACTATAAATGTCTATATAGGTGGTACATCACCCCAGAAGTGATAAATAAATACCAACCAGGCAAGACAGATAAATGCTGGCGGGATTGCGGCAACATAGGTACAATTTATCATTTATTTTGGGATTGTCCCAAAATAAGAGATTTTTGGCTAGAGGTAAGACAACTGATTGAAGACATCACCGAAATAAAAGTGCCGGACGATCCATGGGCATGCCTATTTCACAATACAACAATACCCTTAAAAAAATATAAAATGACTCTGGTCCCAACCATGCTGAATACAGCAAAAGGAACCATACCAAAAAAGTGGAGAGAAAAGGAGAGCCCGAAAATAAAGGAATGGTGTAAAAAGATAAATAATAACTATAATATGGAATACCTATGTAATACACAAGAGGAGATTCCAAGAAATATGATAAGAAAATGGGGGAAATGGAAAGAATTTAAAAAATCAACTAAATATATTGAATTAAACAATTAGCATATCTACCATGGGGAGGCATTCTAGAGTGAAACGGCCGGCAAGAAGGGGAGGAATCCTGGGAGGTCGGGGGAGGGTGGGAAGGGAAAAATGTATATGTATTTCTTTTGTGTGCCTTTTTGATGCATAATTTAATTATGTAACTTGCGAATCTAAATCAAATTGGTGGAACTCTGTATATTGAGATTTTATATGCAAATAAAAATAAAGTAAAAAAAAAAGGATAAGAAGGTTCTCATGTTACAAACAACCATTGGAAATGGTACTATTTGTACCAAAATTAAAAACATGCAAAATAAGTGTGCAAAATGGGACAATGATTTAAAGTGTTTGTTCAACAATGCCAGAAGTTTGCCAAGCAAAATAGGTGAGTTGGAAGCTCTGGTGCACGAGGAGAACTATGACTTAATTGGTATTGCTGAATCTTGGCTTCGTTCTTCACATGACTGGGCTATTAATATTCCTGGCTATGCTCTCTTTCGGAAAGACAGGGTAAAACGGAGGGGTGGTGGTGTTTGTTTGTCTCTATGTGAGAAGTGATCTCAAAGTAAGTGTTAAAGATGACCTAGTTGATGGAGAGTGTGCTGAATCTGAAGCAGTATGGGTTGAAATGTACATGGGTGTGTGTAAAATAAAGATTATCATTGGAGTTTGTTATAGACCTCCCAGTATTAATGAGGAGGTGGAGACTCCTGGGACAGATAGAAAGGGCTGCAAGGGCTGGGACAGTGTTAATAATGGGGGATTTTAACTACCCAGACATTGACTGGAGTAATGGCACTGCTGGAACAGTTAAAGGGCACAAATTTATAAACCTATTACAACTTACAAGACAATTTTATGGTGCAGTTTATTGAGGCCCCCACTAGAAATGATGCTCTAACTTCCGGTTCCGGCGCCTCATGTGAGAAGACACTCGGAACGGCAGCTCCGCACTAACCGGGATATCAAGGCGTATCCATAGCCCATTCACGCCATCTGACCCCGCTGTGACTGGCAACCTACCCAGGAGAGCACGCGGACCAGGCCTCAAATGAACCCAATATGGCGGACGCGGCCCATCTTCCTCTCACTCCCTCATAAGATGCTCTGCCCCGGGTATTCCCCGAGGCTCAAGTCGCCAGCCTGGCACAAGCCGTGTCGACCCTATTGTCACCCACCATCACCGATGCCGTTGACAGAGCCTTCTCCCAGGGTATTACACAGCTCCGCAAGACTGGCAGAGTTAGAACATCAGGTATCAGATTTGGAAGATGAAGTGCAGAACTATCTTGGTGCTGATCAGCAAGCCAGGCAGACACAGAAATATATACTAGATAAGCTGGATGATCTAGAAAACCGCTCCAGAAGGAACAACCTGCGGATCATAGGGCTGCCTGAAACATATAATGCGGACTCCCTCCATGATATCTGCATGTCCAGAATCCCTGCTGCGCTGGGTATCACTGTCCCCTGCATGGTTGAGAGAGCCCATCGACTGGGAGCCCCCTCTAATGAACGCCGCACACCCCGTCCAGTTATAGCCAAATACCTGAATTACATGGACAGTGTAAATGTTCTGAAATCTTTCAGAAATTCCAAATCCTTGCAATTGGATGGCCACAAATTATTATTGTTCGCGGATTACTCACAGGAAGTGTCCAAAAGAAGGAAAGCTTTCCAACCCATCTGCCAGGCTCCTTACCATAAAGCCATCAAATTTACCCTGGCTTATCCTGCCATCCTCCGCTTCTCGGATTCTTCATGTGAACAAAAATCATTTACTCATTCGGAAGAAGCTACCCATTACCTTCAATCTTATCTCCATATGTCCCCAGATCTCTCCGGCGGCCCTCGCCACCCCTCCCCAATGCCTCGGGAACAGCGCAGCCCCAGAAAGGACCCAGCCAAAAAGCAATGACTATCTGGCCCGAATGGCAGGCCCAGACCATGAAAGATGATGTTAATCTTCTGATTGCTATACCTCATCCAATAATGGATCTTCCTGCTTTGCAACCCTGCAGATTTCCCCCCTGTGCTTCACACCAACACAAGGTTATACAGACCTGCCATATGCTACTTTTCACAGTGTAACCGACACCACTATGGTGTACCAGTATAATGACGGTCACTCCGTCTGCCCTCACCGGGCATAATGCACCTCACATGTATTTAACTGTTATAAGACAATGTTATGTTTTTCTTCTGTTATACTATGATGGGTAACTGTTTTTCATCACGTTTATGAGTCACAGCCTTACCGTGAATGATCTCTTTTACATATCTTCTACCTTTCTATAGGGTCGAATTCTTGTCACCAATAATTGGCAAATTTTTCCCCTCCAGCCCATGGGTGCCAACAGTTTCTCCAGCAGTAACGCTGTTCCTCACCGAGAGTATTGATTACATGAGGAAAAAAGAGAAGTTAAGACTTCATGTGGTATGTACCCTCCTTTACCATCTCCTGGACCCAGGCTGGGTCTCTCCCCCATCCCCCCCTCCCTCCAGGATGCTTTCCCCCGACGGTGCTTATGCTCTCAGGCTCACACTATACCTCAGGTTAAGCGATCACACTCCTCGTATTACCACCCTCCATCCTCTCCTAAGGTTTCTAATGCAGCATAAATATCCTCACTGGTTCCCTCCATGACACTTAAGATAATCAGTTGGAATGTAAAGGGTTTCAGATCTCCCCACAAGCGGATGGCTGTCCTCAGGCATCTGCGCCGCCTGAGGGCAGACATAGCGATCTTACAAGAGACTCATTTACAGGATTCGGACCTGGTTCGCATGCGTAAACTGTGGGTGTGTCAAGTTTACGGCTCCCCGGCGATCAAGGGAAAAGCAGGTGTAGCAGTTCTCATACACAATAAAATTAGCGTGCACTCTAATTGGCTCCCACTCAGACGACCTTGTCGCATTCTAATCTTGCATCTCTCTCTCATGTCAAAGGAATGGGCACTTGCAGGCATTTATGCTCCAAATGCTCCCCCAAAATCCTTCCTCCAAATGCTCACCTCCCAGCTAGCTCATTATGCCCATCTTCCTCTCTTGGTCGCGGGAGATTTTAATACCACCTTTACTGTGGAGAAAGACAGGTCAGGGAGTAGCAAGCGTGCAAAGTCCTGCTCTCCCCAGTCACCCTCACCACTCCAGATGTTTGCAGAAGGGCTACAACTCACGGACACACGGCGACTTGCTCATCAGTCCGCACGAGAATACACTTTCTTCTCCCACCCGCATAAAACACTGACTAGAATAGATTACATCTTTGCTAGTGCTTCCTTGCTCCATAACATGTCCCACCCGCTCATCCATGATATTGCAGCCTCCGACCATGCTCCTGTCTCCGTAGAACTCTTACACCTCACACCACCGACTTCCAAATCCTCTTGGCAGTTCCCTTCCTACCTGGCTGGAGATCCCACCCTCAAGACTATTTTACAAAACACATGGACTGACTTTCTTCAAACCAACTCATCCCCAGACTGCTCCCCCACTCTACTATGGGAAACGGGTAAAGCGGCTCTACGAGGCCACATCCTCTCCTATGCCTCAGCCCATAAGAAAATGGTAGCAGCAGCTTACACAAGAGCCAGCCCTTCGGGAGGCACAACGGCTCTTAAACTCATCAAATACCCCGGTCACGAGAGATCGCTGGCAAATAGCGAAATCTGATTTCGACACATGGGCTGCGGCACAGGAGAACTTATATGCCACTGTTCAGGATTGGAAATTTCACAAGTTTGGTAACAAACCCGGCAAATTACTAGCCTCCCTATGCAAACCGCCATACACCCCCACTCATGTCCCAGCCCTGATAACCCCCCAGGGCACTCTGGTGGATACTCCTAGAAACATTGTTCACACCTTCCAACAATTTTATGACACCCTATATGGCCAAGACCCAATAGACGATTTAGTCGCTGACTCTCTACTACGCTCTCTTTACCAAGCAATCATTAAATTGATATATAAACAAGGGAAGGATCCCACTAATCCGGGTTCCTATTGCTCGATATCGTTATTGAATATGGACGCAAAAATCTTGTCTAAAATTATAGCCAACCGCCTAGCATCTATACTACCCTCCCTCCTCCACCCAGCTCAAGCGGGATTCACCCAGGGAAGATCCGCAACCTCGAACATTAAGAAAGTGATCGCAGCACTAGAATATGCAAACAATAATCCAGCCACGGAAACTGCCATAGTCACCCTTGATGCAGAAAAAGCATTTGACAACGTCAGTTTCTGTTGGCTGGATCTAGTCCTGGCTAGGTTGGGTTTTTCGGGTGCGTTTGTCCATTTGGTTCGAACCATGTACCAGGCTCCTACGGCTAGCCTGGTAATTTCCGATCACACCTCAAACGTCTTCCGACTATACAAAGGCACGAGACAGGGTTGCCCCCTATCCCCCCTTTTATTTAACATAGCCCTAGAACCATTGTCCAGAACACTTGCATCACACCCACACCTCCATGGGATCCCGATAGGCACACTAGACATCCGCACTGCACTTTTCGCAGATGATGTCCTCATATTTACCTCATACCCAGCCCATGATCTCCCTACCATAAAAACCATATTTGAACGTTTCAGGCTTTGTTCGGGGCTCCGCATAAATTTCTCAAAGTGAGGTCCTCCCACTCCATTCCTCTCACCATCCTCCTTGGGCCTCCCTCACCGACCTGAAGATAGTCAAATCCCACATAACTTACCTGGGCATTAAGATAGGCAGAAATCCCTCCTATTTGTATATCCTGAACTTCACCCCCACTATAGATAAAATAATTGCACAACTACAAACCTGGCAGTCGCTCCCCCTCTCCTTTAAAGGCAGATGTCATCTCTTCAAAATGTCCAGTTTCCCAAAACTTCTGTACCCTCTGCAAACAATCCCCCTCCTACTGAAACATAGGGATATTACTCGTCTTAATAAAGCATTGGCGGCCTTTGTATGGCAGGGACGCCGCCCCGCATAGCCTTACCTAAACTGTACCTCCCTAAAAGAGCCGGAGGAGTTGGCCTCCCTGACATACGAATGTACAACCTATCATGTCTCCTAAGAGGAGGGTTAGATTGGATAAGGAAACAATCTACATATACTAATTTTGAACTTGAGTCACAAATGGTTGACCCTTATGATCTTGTGCCCTTGTTACACTGCAGGTACAGAGACCTACCACACGATATTAGACATAATATTCTGATTAGAAACACAATTTCCTTTTGGAAGGAAGGAAGAAAAAAACTGGGGGTCCCCCAGCGGGTCTCAAGACTTATGCCCATTCTTAGACATCCACTGTTCCTCCAGGGTCAACAGGGCCACGCTTTCACTGACTGGGCATCTAAGGGTTTATTTACTTTCTACCAGCTATATGATCCACATGCAGGGTTTAGCACTGATCTTGAATCTCAAGATGCATGCACTTGGGCTAATCTGAGGTGTGAAGGTGCAGAGTTTAGGGATGATCAGAGGTGTGAAGGTGCAAGGCTTCAGATTGATCTGTGGTCTGAAGGTACAGGGTTTTGGGCTGATCAGAGGTCCCAGGCTGCAGAAGGTGCACATTTGTGGGTGAACTGAGGTCTGAAGGTGCATGAAATGAAGCTTATCTGAGGGTGCAGGATTTGAGGCTGATCTGATGTCTAACAGTGCATGCATTGGGGATGATCAGAAGGTTTGACTTTTTCAGCATATTTCAACAGGTAAACACTAGAACTTTATATAAAGGGTGTCTATTTTTTTTTTTTTTTTTTTTTGAATGAATGAATAACACTTGACCCTGAGGAAAAAATAGCCTAATAACATTTTATTTTTCACCCATATGCAAAGAACGATTTTCACAGGATGCATAGCTCTTTCTTTTTTTTTTTTTTTCTAAGCCTAATTGTTTCACTTCATTTGAAACAAGAGTTCATTTTTTTATTTTTTTTTTAACCATAGATAGCTTCCAATTCTTTAGTCACTTCTTTATTAGTTTCACAGTATATAATGTTCGTCTGGATTCATTGTACTCTGCACATAACCAGCAAAGCTTGTGCCTGGAGAGGCTTCGGTTTTCATACAAGTGTGTGTGGCTTCTGAGTAATACCGCAGCCATGAAATGAGTAAGCCCAGGACTGTATAACTAGCATGGTAACTGCCGCAGATGAAAAAGTGGTATAAGAGTTATTTACCACACCTCGGTTTTGCAATTTTCCCCTCTTAACCAGCTGAAGTATAATTTTGATTAGTTTTTTGGTGCGTGCATGCACATGATTTGCACATACCGTATATACTCGAGTATAAGCCGAGTTTTTCAGCACATTTTTTTGTGCTGAAAACGTCCCCCTCGGCTTATACTCGAGTCAAGGAAAAAAAAAAAAATTTCCTGTCCGCTTCGACGGGTTTAAGGTTTAAAAATGGCGCCGCCCGTCGCATACATGTCACCGCGCACGCGCCGCCGCCGCTCGTGTAATTTCGGCTATTCCCGGCGCCGCTCAGGAGAGGCCGGGAATAGCCAAAAGTATACGAGCGGCGGCGGCGCGTGCGCAATGACGTGTCGGCGCCGGGCGGCGCCATTTTTAAAATGAAGGCGCCTCTGGAACAGGTAAGTGAAACAGCTTCACTACCTGCCATTATGCAGGGCTGCGGGCACACTACAAGGGATGCAGTGCTGCGGGCATGGTCCACATGTACCATGCCCACAGCACTGCATCTCCTGTAGTATGCCCACAACCCCGGATCCTCTTGTACCATGCCAGTACCCTGCATTCTCCTGCACCATGCCAGTCACCCTGCATTCTCCTGCACCATGCCAGTCACCCTGCATTCTCCTGCACCATGCCAGTCACCCTGCATTCTCCTGTACCATGCATGTCACCCTGCATTCTCCTGCACCATGCCAGTCACCCTGCATTCTCCTGCACCATGCCAGTCACCCTGCATTCTCCTGTACCATGCCCGCCGCCCTGCATTCTCCTGCACCATGCCAGTCACCCTGCATTCTCCTGTACCATGCCCGCTGCCCTGCATTCTCCAGCACCGTGCCAGTCACCCTGCATTCTCCTGTACCATGCCCGCCGCCCTGCATTCTCACCCTAGGCTTACACTCGAGTCAATGATTTTTCCCATCTTTTTGTGGTAAAAGTAGGGGCCTCGGCTTATACTCGGGTCGGCTTATACTCGAGTATATACGGTAGCTTCTATTGATATTAAATCAATTCTACAGTACCATGTCAAATGTGGGATTTTTGTGCAAAATGGAATGTGGGCCTAAATCCTTCAGCACTGTATTCACAGCAACCTAAACATGTAAATTGTATTATACTAGTTTCTAGAATGAATAAGTATGATGGCTATGTTTGTTTTTAATGCATTATTCAAAGTAAACAGGTATATGGTATCAATAAGACTTGTAATGCCAGATTTTAATGCCTGTTCTGCTGCTTGTTTGCCCTTCTAGCAGTCTGCCATCTCAGGGTGAAAACATCAGAACTGATTGAGTATGCATATGCTGGCTGCCAAAGATTTTATTTTGCATTTTGCCTACATTGCAGATACAGCTTGCCTTTGTTACTTTCAGAGAAGATGATGCAGATGCAGACTATGGCGTGAGGACATTTCTAAAAGTGTTTTTCTGCTTGCCTCATTAAATTTAGTTCAAATCCACTTTGTTTTTAAAACTTGTCATAAAAAGATTTTAAAAAAGGGCAATTCTTCTAAAAATGCATCATTCTAAACAGAAATTCCAAAGAGCTCCTAATACGGAGGTTGGTTCTTTCTAACTTTTGTGCTTCTAATGTCTTTTTAGTCTTATGTATTGCCAATAAGCTTCATTCAGGTTTCATTCTGGGAATTCTTTAGTACATATACAGTATTTTACAAAAGTGAGTACACCCCTCACATTTTTGTAAATATTTTTTTTATATCTTTTTATGTGACAAAACTGAAGAAATGGCACTTTGCTACAATGTAAAGTAGTGAGTGTACAGCTTGTAAAACTGTAAATTTTCTATCCCCTCAAAAGATCTCAACACACAGCCATTAATGTCTAAACTGCCGGCAACAAAAGTGAGTACACCCCTAAGTGAACATGTCCAAATTGGGCCCAATTAGCCATTTTCACTCCCCGGCGTAATGTGACTTGTTATTGTTACAAGGTCTCAGGTGTGAATGGGGAGCAGGTGTGTTAAATTTGGTGTTATCGCTCTCACGCTCTCATACTGGTCATTGGAAGTTCAACATGGCACCTCATGGCAAAGAACTCTGAGGATCTTAAAGAATTGTTGCTCTGTATAAAGATAGCCTAGGCTATAAGAAGATTGCCAAGGCCCTGAAACTGAGCTGTAGCATGGTGGCCAAGACCATACAGAGGTTTAACAGGACCAATGTCCCTCAGAACAGGCCTCACCATGGTTGACCAAAGAAGTTGAGTGCACATGCTCAGCATCATCTCCAGAGGTTGTCTTTGGGAAATAGACATATGAGTGCTGCCAGCATTGCTGCAGAGGTTGAAGGGGTGAGGGGTCAGTCTGTCAAGTGTTTAGACCATATGCCACACACTGCATCAAATTTGTCTGCATAGCTGTCGTCCCAGAAGGAAGCCTCTTCTAAAGATGATGCACAAGAAAGCCTGCGCACAGTTTGCTGAAGACAAGCAGACTAAGGACATGGATAACTGGAACCATGTCCTGTGGTCTGATGAGACCAAGATAAATGTATTAGATTCAGATGGTGTCAAGCGTGTGTGGCAGGAGCCAGGTGAGGAGTACAAAGAAAAGTGTGTCTTTCCTACAGTCAAGCATGGTGTTGGGAGTGACATGGTCTGGGGCTGCATGAGTGCTGCCGCCACAGGGGAGCTACAGTTCATTGAGGGAATCATGAATGCCAACATGTACTGTGACATACCGAAGCAGAGCATGATCCCCTCCCTTCGGAGACTGGGACACATGGCAGTTTTCCAACATAACAACCCCAAACTCACCTCCAAGATGATCACTGCCTTGCTAAAGAAGCTGAGGGTAAAGGTGATGGACTGGCCAAGCATGTCTCCAGATCTAAACCCTATTGAGCATCTGTGGGGCATCCTCAAATGAAAAGTGGAGAAGTGCAAGGTCTCTACCATCCACCAGCTCCGTGATATCATTATGGAGGAGTGGAAGAGGACTCCAGAGGCAACCTGTGAAGCTCTGGTGAACTCCATGCCCAAGAGTAGAGTTGAGCGGACACCTGGATGTCAGTGTTCGGCGGGTTCGGCCGAACTTGAAAAAAAAGTCCGGGTCCGTGTCCCGGACTTTTTCCGAACTTTACCCGGACACCGAACCCCATTGAAGTCAATGGGGACCCGAACCTTCAGGCACTAAAATGGCTCTAAAATACCAATGGAAAGGGCTAGAGTGCTGCAAATGGCAGCAAAACGTAGTTAAGAGCATGGCGAGTGCTCTGCAAACAAATGTGGATAGGGAAATAACTTAAAACAACAAAAAAAAACAGAAAAATAAAACAATGTTCTTCATCTGTGAAGGACGAGGCCCATATGGAGTAGGAGGGAGGTTGAGGTGGTGGTGGATGTGGCGGTGTCATAGGCATGCGCACAGGGTGTGCCGGGTGTGCCTGGGCACACCCTAATCACCTAGGGCACATTAGCATTATCGCTCTGTTTGCCAGTGAGGAGATGGGAAAGATCTCCCTCGGACCTGCTCTGCCATAAGAGAAGTGCCACACACTTCTATTTCACTTTGCCAGCAGGGAGAGTAATGTACCGGGGCCATGTACATGTAGGCAAACACATGCATGTGTATTTAAACTTTGGGGTGCACACCCTAATGCAATAGGCTGCGCACACCTATGGGCGGTGTAGGTAGAAGCGGCGGTGGAGGAGGACGAGGTAGCCAACACTGCTTTTTTTCAGTCATTTTAAATGAGGGTACACCCCAAAAGAGTGAGAAAGATCAAAAGTAGAACAATGGCTGGGTAAGGTCGGTATCCATCTCTATTCTGCACAAGGTACGGAAAAGTCCTGTGGGATCCATGCCTGGTTCATTTTAATGAACCTGAGCTTGTCCACATTGTCTCTGGACAGGCGGCTGCGCTTGTCTGTGATAACGCCCCCAGCCGTGCTAAATACATGTTCAGATAATACACTGGCTGCAGGGCACGCCAGCACCTCCAAGGCGTAAAGGGCAAGCTCAGGCCATGTGCCCAATTTGGAGACCCAGAAGTTGAAGGGGGCAGACCCGTCATTCACTACATGTAGGCGTGTGCACACATACTGCTCCACCATGTTGGTGAAATGCTGCCTCCTGCTAAACGTTCCATATGAGCTGCTGGTGCTGCTGTTTGTTGTGGCGTGCTGACAAAGCTTTTCCACATTTCGGCCATGCTAACCCTGCCTTCTGAGGTGCTGGTGGTGCCCTGGTTGCATTGGCGACCTCTTCCTCCTCCTCTGCCTTGTGCTTCCACTGTGGCCCCGCTGTCAGGTGGGAATGCCAGCAGCATCGCGTCTACCAGCGTGCGCTTGTAATCACGCATCTTGCGATCGCGCTCCAGTGAGTGAATTAAGGACGGTACGTTGTCCTTGTAATGGGGATCCAGCAGCGTGGCCACCCAGTAATCAGCAAAAGTTAGAATGTGGGCAACTCGGCGGTCGTGGTGGAGACACTGCAGCATGTAATCGCTCATGTGTGCCAGGCTGCCCAGAGGCAACGAAAGGCTGTCCTCTGTGGGAGGTGTATCGTCTGTGTCCTCTGTATCCCCCCAGCCACGCACCAGTGATGGCCATGAGCTGGCCTGGGTGCCACCCTGCTGTGAACATGGTTCCATCTCCTCCTCCAACTCCTCCTCCTCCAGAACTGAGCCCCTGCTGGACAAATGTGTCCCTGGCGTTCGTGTGTGCAGGAACCCACCCTCAGAGCCCCTTGCGAATGACTGCCCTGAAAGCCTTGGAAATGTTACCTCTTCATCCTCCTCCTCCTCCATCATCGCCCGAATCGTTTTTTGAAGGAGGCATAGAAGTGGGATAGTTAAGCTGACAACGGCGTCATCGGCACTGGCCATGTTGGTGGAGTACTCAAAACAGTGCAACAAGGCACACAGGTCTCGCATGGAGGCCCAGTTATTGGTGGTGAAGTGGTGCTGTTCCGCAGAGCGACTCACGCGTGCGTGCTGCAGCTAAAACTCCACTATGGCCTGCTGCTGCTCGCACAGTCTTTCCAGCATGTGCAAGGTGGAGTTCCACCTTGTGGGCACGTCACATATGAGTCGGTGAGCGGGAAGGCCGAAGTTACGCTGCAGCGTTGACAGGCGAGCAGCAGCAGGGTGAGAACGCCGAAAGTGCGCACAGACGGCCCGCACTTTCTGCAGCAGCTCTGACATATCGGGGTAATTTTTAAGGAACCTCTGCACCACCAAATTCAGCACATGCGCCAGGCAAAGGATGTGCGTCAAACCGGCTAGGCCCAGAGCTGCTATGAGATTTCGCCCGTTATCGCACACCACCAGGCCGGGCTTGAGGCTCGCTGGCAGCAACCACTCATTTGTCTGCTGTTCCATGCTCCTCCACAACTCCTGTACGGTGTGTGGTTTTTCCCCCAAACAGGCAAGTTTTAAAACTGCCTGCTGTCGTTTACCCCTGGCCGTGCTGAAGTTGGTGGTGAAGGTGTTACGCTGACCGGATGAGGAGGCGGTAGAGGATGAGGAAGCGGAGTAGGAGGAGTTAGGAACAGGAGGCAAACTGAAGTGCCCTGCAATCCTCTGTGGTGGAAGGACATGCGCCAAATTGCTATCCGCCTCAGGCCCATCCGCCACTGCATTTACCCAGTGTGCCGTTAGGGAGATATAACGCCCCTGACCGTGCTTACTGGTTCACGTATCGGTAGTTAGGTGGACCTTGGCACAGATGGCATTGCGCAGTGCACACCTGATTTTTTCCCCCACTTGGTTGTGCAGGGAAGGGATGGCTTGCCTGGAAAAGTAGTGGCGGCTGGGCACGACGTAGTGGTGGACAGCCACCGACATAAGGTTTTTAAAACTGTGCGTCTCCACCAGACGGAATGACAGCATTTCAAAGGCCAAGAATTTTGAAATGCTGGCATTCAGGGCCAGGGATCGCGGGTGGGTAGGGGGGTACTTCCTCTTTCTCTGAAGTGTTTGGGAGATGGAAAGCTGAACGCTTCCACAGGACATTGTGGAGATGGTTGGTGACCCAGGTGGTGGTGCTGCTGACAGATCGTCTGTTTGCGGGGTGGCAGGTGCCGGTATCACTACAGATGTGGATGGAGAGGCAGAGACTGCAGCAGAAGAGGAAGCAGGAGGAGCCAGAGACCTTTCTTGGTTTTGAAGGTGTCTACTCCACTGCAGCTCGTGCTTTGCACTTAGATGCCTGATCATGCAGGTTGTGCTCAGGTTGAGAAGGTTTATGCCTCGCTTCAGGCTCTGATTGCACAGGGTGCAAACCACTCGTGTCCTGTCATCAGCACATTTTCTGAAGAACTTCCACGCTAGAGAACTCCTTTGAGCTGGCTTTGGTGCGCTCGTTCCCTTGCTGCGTTGGGCGGTAGCAGGCGTAGTGTCTAGGGCACGGCCGCTCCGCTTCTGCACCCTGCTCCCTCTTCTGCTATGCTGGTGGCTCTGTGCGACCACCGCCTCTTCCTCCAAACTACTCAGGTCACCTGCATGACCTTCATTCCATGTGGGGTCGAGGACCTCATCGTTCTCCACATCATCTTCCACCCAGTCTTCACCCCTGCCCTCCTTGTCGGTCTCCACAATTCTGAATGCCGCAGCAGTTGGCACCTGCGTTTCGTCATCATCGGAGACGTGCTGCGATGTTCCTTCCATGTACTCATCTTGAGAAATAAGTGGTTGGGCATCGCTGCACTCAATCTCTCCCACTTCTGGGGTAGGGCTAGGTGGATGGCCCTGGGAAACCCTGCTGACAGAGTCCTCAAAAAGAAGAAGAGACTGCTGTATGACTTGGGGCTCAGACTGCTTGCCTGATTTGCAAGGGGGTGAGGTGAAAGACGGTTGGACATTGGCTGCAGGTGCCAACTCTGACCTTTCTGCAGTAGACTGGGTGGGAGACAATGTGAAGGAACTGGAGGCACTGTCAGCAACCCAATCTACTATCGCCTGTACTTCTTCTGGCCTCATCACTTCTAGAGGCGCATGATGCCCTACCAAATACTGCAGCAGGTTCTGTCGCCTACTCACACTTGAGGAAGGTGTTTCACTTGTGCGTGTAGCTGGCACAGATCGACCACGTCCTCTCCTTGCAACAGGAGCTCTACCAGCAGCACCACGACCCAGGCCACGGCCCCTATTTGACGGTCTCCTCATATTTCTGTAATTTATGATCTTGCCCTAGAAAGGTGTTTATTGAATAGCGGAACAAAACAACAACAGTATCGCACGGGTGTATCTCACAGTCAAATATGCAAACTATGCCGCAATTTAATTTTTTTTACCCCAAAAGGGTGTATATTGAATAGCGGAATAGAAAAAAGGATAAAAAACGGTGTATCTCACACGTACAAACACAGACTAGGCCCCGATTAAAAATTTTTGTACCCTAAAGGGAGGATGAGGAAGAGGAGTAGGAGGAGTTCAGAACAGGAGGCAAACTGAAGCGCCCTGCAATCCTTGGCGGTGGAAGGAGATGCGCCAAACAAATTTAAAAGGTGTATCTCACACGTACCGATACAGACTATGCCGTAATTTAATTTTTTACACTCCAAAAGGGTGTATATTGAATAGCAGAATAGGAAAAATTTTATAATACGGTGTATCTCACACGTACAAACACAGACTAGGCCCCGATTACAATTTTTTGTACCCTAAAAGCAGGATGAGGAAGAGGAGTAGGAGGAATTGGGAACAGGAGGCAAACTGAAGCGCCCTACAATCCTCGGCGGTGGAAGGAGATGCGCCAAACAAATTTAAAAAGGTGTATCTCACATGTACCGATACAGACTATGCCGAAATTTAATTTTTTACACTCAAACAGGGTGTATATTGAATAGCGGAATAGGAAAATTTTTATAAAACGGTGTATCTCACACGTACAAACACAGACTAGGCCCGATTACTATTTTTTGTACCCTAAAGGCAGGATGAGGAAGAGGAGTAGGAGGAGTTCGGAACAGGAGGCAAACTGAAGCGCCCTGCAATCCTCGGCGGTGGAAGGAGATGCGCCAAACAAATTTAAAAAGGCGTATCTCACATGTACCGATACAGACTATGCCGAAATTTAATTTTTTACACTCAAACAGGGTGTATATTGAATAGCGGAATAGGAAAAATTTTACAAAACGGTGGTGTATCTCACACGTACAAACACAGACTAGGCCCCGATTACTATTTTTTGTACCCTAAAGGCAGGATGAGGAAGAGGAGTAGGAGGAGTTCGGAACAGGAGGCAAACTGAAGCGCCCTGCAATCCTCGGCGGTGGAAGGAGATGCGCCAAACAAATTTAAAAAGGTGTATCTCACATGTACCGATACAAACTATGCCGTAATTAAATTTTTTACACTCAAACAGGGTGTATATTGAATAGCGGAATAGGAAAAATTTTACAAAACGGTGGTGTATCTTACACGTACAAACACAGACTAGGCCCCGATTACTATTTTTTGTACCCCCAAAGGCAGGATGAGGAGTAGGAGGAGTTCGGAACAGGCAGGAGGCACACTGAAGCACCCTGCAATCCTCGGCAGTATGAGATGCGCCCCAAAAATTGGAAAGGTGTATCTCACACGTACCGATACAGACTATCCCGAAATTTAATTGTTTTTACCCCAAGGGTGTAGATTGAATAGCGGAATAGAAAATATGATATAAAATTGGTGATTTATCAATAGCACATGTGAACAGCAGTGTCTTATATCAGTCAGCTCTGCTGCAGGCTATGGAGGGAAAAAAAAAAAGAAAATTCCCCTAAGTTTGTAATAGATTAGTACAGACTATGCCACAATTTAATTTTTTTAACCCATGGGTATATATTGAATAGTGGAATAGAAAGAAGTGTATAACTTTTTAAATCACTCAATAGCACATGTGTATTATCACAGTCAGCAGCACTGAAGGAAAAACGCTGTACACAACTGACTGATAAATACTTTTTTCTCCCTCTTCCTCAGCGGGCAAAAAGATTGTGTTCACACCACCCCACACACAGCAAAATCGATGTGGACCACTGACCCTGCCTATCTCCAACCTCTCCCTAAAATGATCGATAAGATCGGTCACTGCCGGCACTGCAAACCCCCCACACAGCAAAATCGATTGTAGAACACTGACCCTGCCTATCTCCAGCCTGGCCCTAAAAGGATCGATAAGATCGGTCACTGCCGGCACTGCAAACCCCCCCCCGCACAGCAAAATCGATTGTAGAACACTGACCCTGCCTATCTCCAGCCTCTCCCTAAAATGCCCTAATATCTCGCCCTGCCTGCACCACTCCGACCTGTCCCTGAATTCTTTTCGGACACAATATGATTTTTGACTGTCTGTCCCTAATCAGCAGCCAGCACGTATGATGTGTGCTCTGTCCCTGTACTACAGCAGAATGACGCAGCGGCGCTCGGTCTCGAACTTATAAAGACTTGGTCACATGCTTCAGATGGCCAATCACAGCTACTAATACATTTGTAGGCATGGCTGGGATGGCTTAAGGCACACCAGTTAAACGCTTGTTAATTGGCTGTTGAAAGCCCGCCATTAAAAGCGTGCCAATACATACAAACCCGGAAATAAAATGACCGAACACGGATTTTAAACCCGAACATACAGTAAAGTTTTCGGGTCCGTGTTTGGGTAACAAAAATCCAATTATTCGGTACGAACACAAATAATACAGTCCGTGTTCGCTCAACACTACCCAAGAGGGTTAAGGCAGTGCTGAAATAATGTTGGCCACACAAAATATTGACACTTTGGGCCCAATTTGGACATGTTCACTTAGGGGTGTACTCACTTTTGTTGCCAGCGGTTTAGACATTAATGTCTTTGTTATTTTGAGGGGACAGCAAATTTACACTGTTATACAAACTGTACACTCACTACTTTACATTGTTGAAGTAGACTCAAATTATTTATAATAGGATGTGGTGTAACCGTTTGGGCCAGGGGCTGTAGAGGATTTGAGGTATTTAATAATATTTGCATACTCTGTGGTGGTGCACGGAGCATTCAAAGTTTCCAGTTGCTGGCCGGACAAAGTGGGCAGGGCAAGGTTAGCAAACCAGTTCACAGAAGCTGGATCAGAGGTTACAGGTGCCTCCGAGAACAGCTTCTTGTAGTAATCCACGAAAATATCTAGTATATCATTGGGATGGGAAAGAAGGGTACCGGTCGAGTTTTGCAATTTGTTTGTATGAGGAGATTTTACTGTGTGGTTAAGCTTTCGAGCAAACATAGTCGACGCAGAGTTGCTGAAAAGCAAAAATTTCGCTCTAGACCATTGCAAAGATTTTTCCATATGATCAGATAATAATGAGTCTAAGGCCTGTTTTTAAAATTAATTTGCTGAGTGGGGGATTGGCTGTATCGATCATATAAGTGATTTAGGGTTTTTGTGAGGGATCTTAAGTCTGCTAGTTTAGCCTTGTGTTTATTTGCTGCTCTAGAGATAAGGTGGCCTCTCAAGACCGCCTTGTGGGCAGTCCACAATATGGTGGGGGAGGTTCCTCGAAGTGAGTTTTCTTGGAAGTATGTGTTTGAGTGTTGCGAAATAGACTGAGTAAACGTGGAGTCAGTAAGTAGTGAGTCATTGGGACTCCAAGTGTAGGTTGTACGTTTAAGGTCAATTTGTGATGTGGTGAAAGCTACCATATTGTGGTCAGACCATGGACAAACATGGATCTCTGCGGAGGATGAGTTGGTTAGGACAATAGGGGTACAAAAAATATAGTCCAGGTGGGCATAACTGTCATGTGTGCTACAATAGAAGGTGTATGCTCTGGAGCCCACATTGTGTGCTCTCCAGGTGTCTTTGTTGCAGCAAATTCAGGGAGCTTACTATGGACTTTGGAAAAGCTCTGGAGGATGGTGCCACCCTGCTTCGATCTAAGGAAGGGTGAGCTGTAAGATTGAAATTGCCCCCCGCTATTAAATGTGGGAAGAGATATTGAAAAATGAAGCCTGCTCCTCATTCAGGGCAGATACTGAGGCAATTGTAACAGCGCGACCTTGTATAGTGCCTTGAAGTATGATGAATCTACTATTATGGTCCTTGTGCACATGCAGAACATCAAACATTATAGGGAGAAGACTACCATAGATATAAAAAACATATATTCTTTTATTTAACCAAAGTTTTTTAAAAAGAACAAAAGTTCAAAAACACAGAATTATACAATGACATACGTATTTTTTGAAATAAGAACATTTATCCTATCTATAGGTCAAAATATTAGATATACAGATATTGTAGTAGTTACACTTTGTGAGTATTAGGATAGTGGTCTGAAGAGGTCGACGCGTTTCGCCTTAGCTTCTTCTGGACCTCAGACGCAAATATACAATTTATCTCTTTTAGTAGAAAACAGAAACATACAATTAGTACAAAGCATTTTATATTACATTATTATTTCATATCTTGTATTAGATTGTTAATCAAAAACAACACACCTCTCAAAATGCAGAAAACCATGTGATCCGTGGTCATCAGTATCAGTATATCATATTGATCATAGAGTAATAAAAATGGGAAGTGAAGAGGGAGAGAGCCAAGGCCCAAAAAACTGGTGGAGTAGGCCACCTATATATATGGGGCAAAGGAAAAACATATGAATCTCAAAAGGGTATCTCAGTATTCTCTAATATTAATAATGGTTTGTGTTATATTTACCTCAATTCCCACACTGGAATCTATCGAGGATTCAGGTCGGGATCAGAGCAATGATATGGAGGCTGCTATTGGTTGTATCATATGAAGGTCTAATAAAAGAAGTAGTGTATATATTTATGTTAGTATTCCCATATCTCATCCATTCAAAGGAAATGGAGAGACAAAAACACAAATATATAAAACCACAGGGTTCTATACTTATAAGTACATCTCCAAATTAATTCATTATTACCTTTATATCCTTCTGTTTGAACTTAGACCATATTGGGACCCAGTCCCCTTATAACAGTAGATATAGGTGTCTTGTAACGTTGGATGGAAAAATTCCCCCCAGACTTGTAGTATATCCACTAGGATGTAATCAGATAATAGTAAATTATATTCACAGAAAGAGGGTATATATTTCGATTTAAATCCTTTATATTAATGTATACATATCGTATATATATATATATACCTATAGATATTTATTACTTACATAGTAGAGTATATTCCAGTGTAAAGCAATGATATTCTAGAATTTACAGCTGAAATAACTTGTGAATATAATTCCCAGAGATAGAGAAGGTATAGTCATCTGGTTCAAAAGGGGGCGACCTAAGACGTTTTCAATAGAAAAGCATGTCTAAATTAGTTTGAATATATTGCCAAGATTTGGGGTAAGTAGTTTTAAAAAGCTCAAAAAACTTACTGCGCCAAGAGCCTCCATCATCGTGCTCGTATCCCGCCATGTCCTGAGTGTGTGTGCATGCCGCATATATACCTAATCATTACCCAATGAATTGTGATCTGGTGTTTGTTTGTTGCTCTCCGCGCACCGGATGTGCGTCACTTTCCCGCCTTCATATTTTACCTTAGGACGCAACCGGAAGTGCGTCCTTTGTTTACATCCGGTCATGACGCTCGGCGGAAAGAAAACCCGCCCGAAGCGTCAATGAAGCCAGAAATGACCCGCGGAAGTGACGAGCGCTCACCAACGACCTCGTAAAGAGGGTGGGTCATCGCCGCCCTGTCACTGAACGCAGATAGGTCCTTAATGGCTCAGAATGCAAAAAAAATTAGATCACTGTGACCAGTATAACAACGGCTTCTGCATAGAAGAGAGGGGTCAAATTTTCATTCTGTTATTTGCATTTTTATTGCATATTATAATCTATATATCCACTCTATTGAGGGAACATTTCATATTTGTTTTTTCTGAGGCATATATAATACTTTTAGTTATAACTGCATATACATCAATATCGACATTTGATTTAATATTCTTTAAAGGATATTTTTACATTATGAATGTGGCTTGTTATCTAGGACTCTTTACAGGAAGTCAAGAAAAAGGTTATTGCTATAAATACATCATATAATAGAACAATGGGAGGAAAGAAGAGAACAAGGAAACAAGAGAAATCTGATAGCATCATAATTAATATGTCTCTTATTACCCCAAAAGTCATTTTTGGAAAAGTGGTTTTATTTGAATCCTTATTTTATTCTATCTGTGAAGGAGGATTATTCTACATATGAGGGGGGGTTTTTTAAGATTTCTCAGGGGGGTCCTTCTGAAGAGGTCCCTCAAAGAAAAGGTTTGAAACTTAATGCCTCATTTAGTCCTGGACTTGTTGTAGCTTTTAGCAAATAAATCCAACGTGCTTCCCGCTGTAATATAATTTTATCGAATTCCCCCCCTCTCGGGTTTTCCAATATACGTTCTAAAGCTGCGAATTTTACTACTTTTGTATTATTTTTGTGATACACCCCCAGATGTCTTCCGATGGGTGTAGACAAAAGATTATTTTTTCCATATCCTATGTGGTCCTTGATACGGCGCCAGAAATTTTGTTTTGTTTTTCCTATATAGTATGCGCCACAATCGCAGAACATAATATATACTATGCCTATTGTTTGACAGTCAACATAGTGTTTTATAGAATGAAGTTGTCCATTAGGTAAGTATAATGATTGGTTTTCGTAGATCCATTCGCAAAATTTGCAATTCCCACAACGCCATGTACCTGGTGTATCCTCGACTAGTTTTTCTCTTTTATCATCAAAATGACTTCTGATGACTCTATCCCTGATTGACTTAACTTTTTTAAAAGTAATTTCTGGGTAATCGTTCACGTATTTGCTTAAAATGCTGTCATTTTTGAGCAGGTACCAATGTTGCTGTAGGATATTGCGAACTAAGTGATGTTGACGATGGTATGGAGTGATAATACGTACCCTTCCCTCTTGATTTTTATCTTTTTTATAAAAGAGAGTTTCCTCTCTCGTTTTTTGAAATGCCCTATTGTAGGCCTTTCGTAATGTTGTGGTTGTATATCCCCTTGCTCGCAACCTGTTTCTAAGTTTGTTTGCTTCCAGACGAAACTGCTCATCATTTGAGCATATTCGTCGCAATCGCAGGTATTGCGAGTACGGTATACTTTGTACCAGAGATTTTGGGTGGAAACTATGTGCATGAAGCACAGTGTTTCCAGCTGTTGGTTTACGATACAGAGTTGTCTCTACTTTTCCTGTTTCTGTGATGGATATTGTGATGTCAAGAAAGGGAATAGATTTGTGGCTCCATTGATTAGTAAATTTCAAATTGAATTGGTTATTGTTTAAGGATTTGAGGAATTTCCGCAGGTCCTCCTCCGGCCCCGACCACAACATGAACACGTCATCTATGTAGCGGAGCCAGAGGAGGACATGCGGAAAAAATTGGGCTAGGCCTTCGTCTGAGAAAAGGGTTCGCTCCGAACCCTTTTCTCAGACGAAGGCCTAGCCCAATTTTTTCCGCATGTCCTCCTCTGGCTCCGCTACATAGATGACGTGTTCATGTTGTGGTCGGGGCCGGAGGAGGACCTGCGGAAATTCCTCAAATCCTTAAACAATAACCAATTCAATTTGAAATTTACTAATCAATGGAGCCACAAATCTATTCCCTTTCTTGACATCACAATATCCATCACAGAAACAGGAAAAGTAGAGACAACTCTGTATCGTAAACCAACAGCTGGAAACACTGTGCTTCATGCACATAGTTTCCACCCAAAATCTCTGGTACAAAGTATACCGTACTCGCAATACCTGCGATTGCGACGAATATGCTCAAATGATGAGCAGTTTCGTCTGGAAGCAAACAAACTTAGAAACAGGTTGCGAGCAAGGGGATATACAACCACAACATTACGAAAGGCCTACAATAGGGCATTTCAAAAAACGAGAGAGGAAACTCTCTTTTATAAAAAAGATAAAAATCAAGAGGGAAGGGTACGTATTATCACTCCATACCATCGTCAACATCACTTAGTTCGCAATATCCTACAGCAACATTGGTACCTGCTCAAAAATGACAGCATTTTAAGCAAATACGTGAACGATTACCCAGAAATTACTTTTAAAAAAGTTAAGTCAATCAGGGATAGAGTCATCAGAAGTCATTTTGATGATAAAAGAGAAAAACTAGTCGAGGATACACCAGGTACATGGCGTTGTGGGAATTGCAAATTTTGCGAATGGATCTACGAAAACCAATCATTATACTTACCTAATGGACAACTTCATTCTATAAAACACTATGTTGACTGTCAAACAATAGGCATAGTATATATTATGTTCTGCGATTGTGGCGCATACTATATAGGAAAAACAAAACGAAATTTCTGGCGCCGTATCAAGGACCACATAGGATATGGAAAAAATAATCTTTTGTCTACACCCATCGGAAGACATCTGGGGGTGTATCACAAAAATAATACAAAAGTAGTAAAATTCGCAGCTTTAGAACGTATATTGGAAAACCCGAGAGGGGGGGAATTCGATAAAATTATATTACAGCGGGAAGCACGTTGGATTTATTTGCTAAAAGCTACAACAAGTCCAGGACTAAATGAGGCATTAAGTTTCAAACCTTTTCTTTGAGGGACCTCTTCAGAAGGACCCCCCTGAGAAATCTTAAAAAACCCCCCCTCATATGTAGAATAATCCTCCTTCACAGATAGAATAAAATAAGGATTCAAATAAAACCACTTTTCCAAAAATGACTTTTGGGGTAATAAGAGACATATTAATTATGATGCTATCAGATTTCTCTTGTTTCCTTGTTCTCTTCTTTCCTCCCATTGTTCTATTATATGATGTATTTATAGCAATAACCTTTTTCTTGACTTCCTGTAAAGAGTCCTAGATAACAAGCCACATTCATAATGTAAAAATATCCTTTAAAGAATATTAAATCAAATGTCGATATTGATGTATATGCAGTTATAACTAAAAGTATTATATATGCCTCAGAAAAAACAAATATGAAATGTTCCCTCAATAGAGTGGATATATAGATTATAATATGCAATAAAAATGCAAATAACAGAATGAAAATTTGACCCCTCTCTTCTATGCAGAAGCCGTTGTTATACTGGTCACAGTGATCTAATTTTTTTTGCATTCTGAGCCATTAAGGACCTATCTGCGTTCAGTGACAGGGCGGCGATGACCCACCCTCTTTACAAGGTCGTTGGTGAGCGCTCGTCACTTCCGCGGGTCATTTCTGGCTTCATTGACGCTTCCGGCGGGTTTTCTTTCCGCCGAGCGTCATGACCGGATGTAAACAAAGGACGCACTTCCGGTTGCGTCCTAAGGTAAAATATGAAGGCGGGAAAGTGACGCACATCCGGTGCGCGGAGAGCAACAAACAAACACCAGATCACAATTCATTGGGTAATGATTAGGTATATATGCGGCATGCACACACACTCAGGACATGGCGGGATACGAGCACGATGATGGAGGCTCTTGGCGCAGTAAGTTTTTTGAGCTTTTTAAAACTACTTACCCCAAATCTTGGCAATATATTCAAACTAATTTAGACATGCTTTTCTATTGAAAACGTCTTAGGTCGCCCCCTTTTGAACCAGATGACTATACCTTCTCTATCTCTGGGAATTATATTCACAAGTTATTTCAGCTGTAAATTCTAGAATATCATTGCTTTACACTGGAATATACTCTACTATGTAAGTAATAAATATCTATAGGTATATATATATATATACGATATGTATACATTAATATAAAGGATTTAAATCGAAATATATACCCTCTTTCTGTGAATATAATTTACTATTATCTGATTACATCCTAGTGGATATACTACAAGTCTGGGGGGAATTTTTCCATCCAACGTTACAAGACACCTATATCTACTGTTATAAGGGGACTGGGTCCCAATATGGTCTAAGTTCAAACAGAAGGATATAAAGGTAATAATGAATTAATTTGGAGATGTACTTATAAGTATAGAACCCTGTGGTTTTATATATTTGTGTTTTTGTCTCTCCATTTCCTTTGAATGGATGAGATATGGGAATACTAACATAAATATATACACTACTTCTTTTATTAGACCTTCATATGATACAACCAATAGCAGCCTCCATATCATTGCTCTGATCCCGACCTGAATCCTCGATAGATTCCAGTGTGGGAATTGAGGTAAATATAACACAAACCATTATTAATATTAGAGAATACTGAGATACCCTTTTGAGATTCATATGTTTTTCCTTTGCCCCATATATATAGGTGGCCTACTCCACCAGTTTTTTGGGCCTTGGCTCTCTCCCTCTTCACTTCCCATTTTTATTACTCTATGATCAATATGATATACTGATACTGATGACCACGGATCACATGGTTTTCTGCATTTTGAGAGGTGTGTTGTTTTTGATTAACAATCTAATACAAGATATGAAATAATAATGTAATATAAAATGCTTTGTACTAATTGTATGTTTCTGTTTTCTACTAAAAGAGATAAATTGTATATTTGCGTCTGAGGTCCAGAAGAAGCTAAGGCGAAACGCGTCGACCTCTTCAGACCACTATCCTAATACTCACAAAGTGTAACTACTACAATATCTGTATATCTAATATTTTGACCTATAGATAGGATAAATGTTCTTATTTCAAAAAATACGTATGTCATTGTATAATTCTGTGTTTTTGAACTTTTGTTCTTTTTAAAAAACTTTGGTTAAATAAAAGAATATATGTTTTTTATATCTATGGTAGTCTTTTGCCTACTTAATATGTGCCTTTAAAGTCCACCAAATCTTTATCTCCCTGAGCAAAACTTGTTTTGTATCATGGAGTTCCTTTTTTTCTCTAATTAATAGGATTATGGCACACAAGGGTCAGCTCAACCAAAAAACCCCCCTCTTTTCTATATCAAACATTATAGAATTACGAATGAATATAGCTACTCCACGGGATTTGGTGGAATGGGTCGTGCAATAGAATTGTTTTATCAAAAAATTGAGGATGGTTAGAGGAGGAAAAATATGTCTCTTGTAGCAAGATAATATCTGCTCCAAGGCTTTTGTAGTGGCGAAACGCCTTCCTACGTTTTTGGGGCATGTTAAAACCTTGTACATTATGTGTTATTATTTTAAGAACAATAATATAGCGTCAACAAAGATGCTAAGTTATATTGGGGCCACAAGGTAAAAATAGAAAGTACGGGCTGAAAAATAAAATATATCTTGATCGTAATCGTGTCTCTATCATTGGTAGAAGAGGTCCCAAGGCACCAGATGGAGCATCCCAGTGGAGTAGCCAGACCCATGCCAACATGTTTGTGAGATAGCTGCTTACTGCAAATAACTGAAAAATAATTTTTCAATAACATACATAATAAGATAACAGTTAAGTGAGATCTTCCATAACCATAAAGCATAACATATGAAAACCAAATAAAAAAAAAAAAAAAATATGCCCAAAAACCAACTGTGGGCATGGGGGTCAGAGTAGAATTATCAGACTGACCACAAAACAGAATACCTCAGACAGAACAGTCCGATACCTACAATAGGAGCCCGAGTGAATTGCAGCGGCAAACAGAGCAACAGTATAAACCATGCTGCCTTGAACATCACCGTGGGCTGGATCCCAAAGTAAGTAGGGGGAATGTCTATGGATGTGAGGAGATGATGTGCCTGAGCGTGAGCGACTTTTTTTAACTTAAAATTTGGTGCAGAAAGTTGCTGACCGACGTGTAGCTGTTCTAAGTACACAGATAGTCTACAGAGGAGGATTAGATGGGATAAGGTCCGGTACAATGATCTAGCTCATCCATTATGGTGTATGATATAGAAAGTTTGCCAAAGATGTTAGTGTGAGCAGAAGAAAGTTACCGTAAAACTGTTCCCCATTCATGTAGCCAAGCCCGTGCAAGTATCGTGGTTAGAGAGTCAATGTATCAAAAAAACATTAGGCTGTTAGGTCTCGAAAGGATAGGCGCCATCTTCTTTGATCCCTGCGGGAGAAGGCGTAGCCCATTGCAGTTGAGGCCTAGGAGTGGAAAGGTGGTACAGAAGGGCATCTGAATCCAATAGGCCTAGTTTGATCAGGAGCTCCTTGCCTTCAGTAACATTATAAATTGTGTATATGGAACTCACTACTTTACATCTTAGGAAAGTGTCATTTCTTCAGTGTTGTCACATGAAAAGATATAATAAAATATTTACAAAAACGTGAGGGGTGTACTCACTTTTGTGTGATACTGTATGTAAGAGATGCATTGGGTGCATTTGGGACTAACTCTCCTGCACTGCAATTAGATCACATATATGCAGTATGTGTGTGTTTGATCGCAAAACCACTACATGTGTGAAAAAACCCACAGTGGCCCAAAAATGCTGTGAATGTGGACCAATTAGTTAGTTCACAGTGGTATGAAAAATGATAAAATCATGAATGGAAAAATAAAAATGGTGCAAATCAGGTGAGTACTGTAAGGTAAACCGGTAGCAGTCCCTCCGTATGCATAATATTAGGATGTCTCATAAAATCCAAAACTTGAACATCAGAGTTGTATAAAGTACTCGAAACCCATACTTGAGTAAAAGTACAAGTGCTTGATCAAAAAGTGACTTGAGTAGAAGTGGAAGTGCTCGATCAAAAAGTGACTTGAGTAGAAGTACTAAAGTATTCAGCATTTTTTGTACTTAAGAATTGCAAGTAGTTTTTTTAAAAATTTTGCTACTCAAGTACTGAAAGTAAAAGTACCAGTAGTTTTGAAAACAATATTCCTACTCAAGTACTGAAAGTAAAAGTACAAGTACTGTGTTATGTAGTTATTCAAGAAAGAAGTCAAAAGTTTGAACATCATATTGTTTTTTATTATTTCAAATGCAGCTTTTATTTATACATACAGTAGCATTTATTTTCGTATGCGCTGATAATACACATGTTTTGAGCTTCATGAAACCTGCCATCTACTGTTCTGGCAGTGGTAATTTTTATAATTGTAACTAGTAACTATGCAGCACAAAAAAAAATATTGGAGTAGAAGTATTGAAATCATTGAAAAAATGTAGTGAAGTAAAAGTGGAAGTGGAGAAAAAAATTCTACTCCAGGAAAGTACAGATACCGCCTTTCGGTACTTAAGTACATGAGTGAAGTAGTTCTACTTAGTTACTTGTAAGATTCTGGTACCTCTGGTACCCTTATTTTCCATTTTCTTTTCAAATATGCATCCCACCTTTCTAATTAGGTGGTACGCATACACCTTTAAGACGGATGACGTCATCGCCGAGCGCCGCAGAGCGGCTATTTCAACCGCCGGCGTTCTCTCTCACATTGTTCGTTCAACCTGCCTGTGTGCCCACATGCTTACAAGCTTGTCTTGCTACCGGAACCTCCAGCTATTCTCTTTTACTTGGAAACAGACCGGAACCTCGCTACTGATCCCTGTATCTCACTACTGGATCACTCCATCACTACTGGACCCTTCTACTACTAACCTTACTAGTGATAAGTACCCCACAGGGGAATCCTCCATAACCTACTTACACTATCTACCTCTGCACATTAAGGACTGTTACTATCTATGCATACTAATTCTATCATCTGCACTGTTACATAGATTGCTAGCTCTTGAGTCTACTACCATCTATCCTTGCACTGGGTTAGTCTATCCTGTATTTGTCATCTGCTGTCCTTACCACCTGTTACCATACTCGATTACTAACCTATCTGCATTCTACCTAATACCATCTAATACTCTCCTGAACATTTCTATCAAGTGCTTGCCATCTCTGTCACTGTTCACACCTGTCCCTTCAGCACATCATCTTCATACTGTCATATACATCCTATCACTCCAGGAACATCTTATTGAGTGTGTATATCTGTATGCTGAAGCTGACAGGCCCACAGTGATGAGTCTGGAGAGTTGGATCTGGTTATTCAACACATCTCTACATGACTACTGAGTGGAGATTCAGCAGCTGCAAATCCAGCCTACTACAAAAACGCAGGAGCGTTACAGATTGAACGAACCTAAAAAATGGATTCAGCAGAATTACCCACTCAAGTGACACAATTAACACAACAAGTAAATGCATTAATGCTTACTCTTACTGAAGTAAAAGAAGAGAATCAGACTCTGATACAGCAGGTAACCCGTCTTTCACGGCTTACTGCTGCTCAACCCCCTGAACCTAAAATAAACCCTCCTCTAGTGTTTACAGGTGATCGGAAAAAAATTTCATGAATTCAAAAACGCATGTCAATTGCTTTTTTTGTTAAAACCTCGTACATACCCTACTGATCAAATTAAAGTCTGTACCGTTATCTCATACTTAACGGGTGATCCACGGGCCTGGGCAGACTCTCTCTTTGAGAAAAATGATCAGCTTCTCAACTCCTATTCTTTATTCCTAGCGGAACTCGCTAGTTTATATGATGACCTCAACAGGCAGAGTACTGCTGATATTCAATTGAGGGCTTTAAAACAAGGAAGGAGACCTGTAGAAGACTTTGTAGCTGAGTTCAAAAGATGGACCCTTGATTCAGGGTGGAATGATAAATCTCTGCGAACCCAATTCAGACTCGGGTTGTCAGAAGCTGTTAAAGACGAGCTCGCCAGAGCGGATTTACCTGGCACCTTGGATGCCTTAATACAACTCAGTATCAACATCGACAGGCGACTGCGTGAAAGAAAGGCTGAGAAAATGGGAATGCCATTGTCTAGTCCTTCTCGGATTTCGGCCGTTGACCCTACTCCCATGGAGGTAGGAACCATACGCCCACCTTTATCAACTACTGAACGAGCCAGAAGAAGATCCAGAAACCTCTGCATGTACTGCGCATCCCCGGATCATTTGATAAGCGTCTGTCCCCTTGTCCGCAAAAAAGAGGGTGAGTGTTCACATGTCTTGCTAGGAGGATTAACGACTTCCTTTTCTAACCCCTATCTCTTTGTTCATTTGACATTACAGTGGGACCAGACTAGGATTACCACCAAGGCTATGATCGACACCGGATCTTGTGGAAACTATATTGATACATGTTTTGTTACCTTAAATAAAATACCTATTATTTCAAAACCTAAACCTGTTTCTGTTAGTTTCATTAACGGTATTCCACTATCTTCTGGTCCAATCACCAACCAGACACAAGCACTCCTCGTCACTACTAACGAGTCTCATATGGAGACCACCACTTTTGATATACTATCTTCACCCCATTTTTCTATTATTTTGGGACTCCCCTGGTTACACACACATCAACCAATCATAGATTGGAAAAGACGGACTTTGTCTTTCCCTTCTCACTATTGTGAGATTACGTGTAACCTCCCATCTTATGGAAAGATCCTGTCTGTGGTGTCAGATGAGATTGCACCACTATGCTATCAGGATCTGTCCGAAGTATTCCTTGAAAAAAATGCTCAAATGTTGCCTCCCCATAGGGATTATGATTGCACTAATCGATCTACTCCCTAACAGCAAATTGCCTTTCGGTCATGTTTATCCTCTTTCACAGGATGAACTTTCTCATCTCAAGGAATACTTGGATGAGAATTTGACAAAAGGGTTCATCAGAACCTCTACTTCTTCCACAGCTGCAGGACTTTTTTTTGTCCGCAATAAGGATTCAAGTCTTAGGCCTATTATCAATTATAGGCAATTAAATACGATTACAATAAAGAATCGCTATCCTTTACCGCTCATCCCTGAACTCATTGAACAAGTGCGTGGGGCTACTTACTTCTCTAAATTAGACCTGAAAGGGGCATACAACCTAATCCGAATCCGTGACGGAGATGAGTGGAAAACAGCATTCAGAACCAGATACGGATTATTCGAATATCTTGTGATGCCATTCGGGTTGTGTAATGCTCCCGCAGCTTTCCAAAGGTTCATAAACTACATCTTTAGAGACTTACTAGATGTCTGTGTTGTAGTATATCTGGACGATATACTTATCTATTCTCGATCTCTCTCTGAACATATAAAACATGTGAGACTTGTGTTATCCAGATTACTCGCACACAATCTATACGTGAAATTAAAAAAATGCCTATTTCATAAAGAAGAAATACTATTCCTAGGATACATCATATCCAAAACCGGAATTAAGATGGATATGAGCAAGATATCCTGTATTCTGGACTGGCCTATACCAACAACTCGTAAGGCATTACAGCGATTCCTTGGATTTTCAAACTTCTATAGGAAGTTCATCAAGAACTTTTCTGCCATTGTGAGACCTCTCACACAACTGACAAGTATAAAGAAACCATTCAAATGGTCAGAAGAAGCAAATCGAGCTTTCTGCTTGTGAAAATCAAGCTTTACTTCTGCTCCCATACTACGCCATCCAGACCCATCCCTCCAATATATTCTGGAGGTAGATGCGTCAAATATGGCAGTAGGAGCAGTTCTCTCCCAACGACCAACAAATACTTCACCACTCCACCCAGTTGCTTTCTTTTCAAAATCATTAAGCAGCCCAGAGGTGAATTACCCAGTGGGTGAAAAGGAGTTGCTTGCCATAAAACTGGCACTGGAGAATTGGCGACATCTACTTGAGGGTACCCGGTTACCAATACTCATATATACAGATCATAAAAACCTTCAATACCTCCAGACTAACAAAACTCTCTCCCACCGGCAGGTACGATGGTCATTATTCTTCCTAAGATTCAACTTCTTAGTGACCTAAACGCCTGCAGACAAAAATAAAAAAGCGGATGCGCTATCACGATTAACCGAAGATAACTGCGCTGAAATCCTTTCTATTCCTATAATACCCTATGAACGTATTATTGGGGTTGTTCGTTCCCTGAAGGAAGAGATTTTGCACAGTATAGGATTGGATTCACCTCCACCACAACTAAGTACTGATGCAGAAGGCTTCCTCTACTACAACGACAAACTCTACATACCCCCTACTATGCGCACCAAGATCTTGGAGTTATCACATGATGTGCCCATGGCAGGACATATGGGTATGACGAAAACCTTTAATTTGCTTACTAGGCAGTTTTGGTGGCCTGATATGAAGACGTCTGTACAAAAATTTGTATCTTCATGTGACATCTGTGCAAGGTCCAAAATTGACACTACAAAACCATCTGGTCTACTCTGCAGTCTACCAATACCCCAGGTTCCATGGGAAGTTGTGTCCTTAGACTTTATAGTAGAACTACCACCTTCTAAAGGATGTAATACCATTCTAGTGTCAGTGGACCACCTGACAAAGATGGCACATTTCATCGCTATCCGTAGACTACCTTCATCTAAACAAACAGCGGAACTACTGATGAAACATGTGTTTTTTATCCGACCGTGGTTCACAGTTCATCTCCAAATTTTGGCAAGCTCTTTGTCAAATATTACGGATTGAGCGAAAGCTCACTTCTCCCTACCACCCTCAGACCAACGGACAGACTGAAAGAGTCAACCAGTGTATAGAACAATATCTGCGTTGCTACACATCATACCTACAGGATGATTGGGTGGACCTTCTCCCTCTGGCGGAATTTGCTTATAACAACGCAACCCACAGTACTACTAAGCAAAGTCCGTTCTACTTGAACTATGGGTTTCATCCCACACTTTTTCCACCACGCATCCTACCATCAAGTAACCCAGTAGCCTCAGACTATCTTACCCAAATAAAGGACTCTCTGGGTTTACTTAATACCACTATCTCACACGCCCACAGCCAACAAAAAAGGTACTACGACCTACGTAGAAGACCTTCTCCTCAGTATGCTATTGGGGACCTCGTTTGGCTATCGACAAGAAATTTAAGATTAAAGATCCCTAGCAAAAAGCTTGGACCTTTATTTCTGGGACCCTTCCCAATTAAGAAACTTATTGGAAAAGCTGCAGTACAGCTCACCTTACCAGCAGATCTCAAGATCCATCCCACCTTCCATGTGTCGCTACTGAAACCCCATGTTCCTAATCAAGGAATAAGGCCTACCATCTTGCCTCCACCTCCAGTACAAGTTGAAGGCGGAGAAGAATATGAGATTAAGGAGATTTTGGATTCTCGTATCCACAGAGGAAGACTCCAGTATCTCATAAGATGGAAGAACTATGGACCCCAAGACGACACCTGGTTGGATACCACTGATGTTCACGCACCTAGGCTTATACGAAGGTTTCACTCGAAATACCCGGAGAAACCAGTGCTATAGGCCTTCCGGAGCCGGCCTTAAGGGGGGGGGTACTGTAAGATTCTGGTACCTCTGGTACCCTTATTTTCCATTTTCTTTTCAAATATGCGTCCCACCTTTCTAATTAGGTGGTACGCATACACCTTTAAGACGGATGACGTCATCGCCGAGCGCCGCAGAGCGGCTATTTCAACCGCCAGCGTTCTCTCTCACATTGTTCGTTCAACCTGCCTGTGTGCCCACATGCTTACAAGCTTGTCTTGCTACCGGAACCTCCAACTATTCTCTTTTACTTGGAAACAGACCGGAACCTCGCTACTGATCCCTGTATCTCGCTACTGGATCACTCCCTCACTACTGGACCCTTCTACTACTAACCTTACTAGTGATAAGTACCCCACAGGGGAATCCTCCATAACCTACTTACACAATCTACCTCTGCACATTAAGGACTGTTACTATCTATGCATACTAATTCTATCATCTGCACTGTTACATAGATTGCTAGCTCTTGAGTCTACTACCATCTATCCTTGCACTGGGTTAGTCTATCCTGTATTTGTCATCTGCTGTCCTTGCCACCTGTTACCATACTCGATTACTAACCTATCTGCATTCTACCTAATACCATCTAATACTCTCCTGAACATTTCTATCAAGTGCTTGCCATCTCTGTCACTGTTCACACCTGTCCCTTCAGCACATCATCTTCATACTGTCATATACATCCTATCACTCCAGGAACATCTTATTGAGTGTGTATATCTGTATGCTGAAGCTGACAGGCCCACAGTGATGAGTCTGGAGAGTTGGATCTGGTTATTCAACACATCTCTACATGACTACTGAGTGGAGATTCTGCAGCTGCAAATCCAGCCTACTACAAAAACGCAGGAGCATTACATTACTATACATCTCTGTAACATGAAACATGAAATAAGGTAATAGCCGCTTACCAGCTAAATGTGGGTAAGCCACATTACAACACCGGATCTCTCCATAGGTGAATAGGGATCCCGCTCTGTTACTGATTTCTGGCCGCTTGACTTGTGTATTAGACATGGGCTGATCGGCTTCTCTTGTGCAGTCTCTCCTCCTTCACATAATGTTCACAGCCGGGATCATCGATGTTTCAGCTGGTCAGCTTTTCAAGTAGAAAAGCGTGCAGAGGAAGGAGAAAAACTAATAGTGCATTACCGTTTAAAATGAAATGTTTATTAAAAAGAAGTGCACTTACATCAATTCAGAAAAATGTAAATGAAATGGATAAAAAATGACACAGCCGCCTGCAGTGCGGACCGTGCAAGGTGACAGGCACTGGCTACTCCATCCAACGTATTTCCCCCTCTTACAGGCTTCAACAGGGAATGGAGTGACAGCACTCACCTGATTTGCACCAGCTTTATATTTCCATTTATACATAGTTACATAGTTAGTCAGGTTGAAAAAGACACAAGTCCATCTGGCTCAAGCAATAAAAAAAAAAAAAACAGTAATGAAAACCAAACCATACAATCCCATATACACAATCCTATACCCGCAGTTGATCCAGAGGAAGGTGAAAAAACTCCAGCAAAGCATGATCCAATTTGCTACAGCAGGGGAAAAAAATTCCTTTCTGATCCCCCGAGAGGCAATCGGATATTCCCTGCATCAACTTTACCTATAAATATTAGTACCTACTTATATTAAGTACACCCAGGAAAGAATCTAGGCCTTTTTTAAAGCAATCTAGTGAGCTAGCCAGAACCACCTCTGGAGGGAGTCTATTCCACATTTTCACAGCTCATACGGTGAAGAAACCTTTCCATATTTGGAGACAAAATCTGTTTTCCTCTAGATGTAAAGAGTGCCCCCTTGTCCTCTGTGATTACCTTAAATGAACAACTCATTACCAAGTTCACTATATGGACTCATTATGTATTTATACATGTTGATCATATCCCCCCTTAATCTCCTCTTCTCAATAAAGAATAAATTCAGTTCCTCTAATCTTTTCTCATAGCTGAGCTCCTCCATGCATCCTATCAGTTTGGTTGCCCTTCTCTGCACTTTCTCCAGTTCCCATGATATCCTTTTTAAGAACTGGTGCCCAAAACTGAACTGCATATTCCAGATGAGGTCTTACTAATTATTTGTACAGGGGCAAAATGATATCTCTCTCTCTGGAGTCCATGCCTCTGTTAATACAAGAAAGGACTTTGCTTTGCTTTGGAAACCGCAGCTTGGCATTGCATGCTATTATTAAGCTTATGATCTGCCAGAACACCCAGATCCTTCTCTGCTATGGATTCCCCCAGTTCTACTCTGCCTAGTATGTACGATGCATGCATATTCTTAGTCCCCAAGTGCATAACTTTACATTTATCAACATTAAACCTCATTCGCCACATAGTTGCCCAATGAAACAGTGCATTAAGATCAGCTTGTAAGTTGGAGACATCCTGTAAAGAAGTTATTCCACTGCAAACTTGGTGTCCTCTGCAAAGACTAAAATGGTACATTTAATCCCAGACCCTATATAATTTATAAAGATGTTAAAAAGTAAGGGTCCCAACACTGAACCTTAAGTAAGTAAGAATCATTAACCACTACTCTCTGAATTCTTTTAGCCAATTTTCTATCCATTTACAAACTGATCTTTCCAAGCCTGTAGACTTTACCTTACACATTAGCCGTGTGTGGGGAACTGTGTTAAATGCTTTTGCAAAATCCAAGTATACTACGTCCACAGCCAACCCTCTATCCGAGGTTTTATTTACCTCCTCATAAAAAGAAATCATGTTTGTTTGACAACTTCTGTCTTTCATTAATCCATGCTGTCTGTTGCTTAAAATATTTTTTTTTCAGCAAGAACTCATCTATGTGGTCTTTTATTAAACTCTCCAGTATCTTCCCGACTATAGAAGTTAAACTAACAGGTCTATGAAAGATAAAAGATACAAGGCCTATGCGCTACCAATGGGATAGATGTAAAGGGGATAGGTAGATAGTGGAACACCAAAATCAGAAGCTAATTTAGCAGTGTCACCACATACTCAATGAACTGATATAGGAAAAGAATCAGCGCTAAATTTCTTAAAACGGTGGACCAGAAAACAGTATAATAATATTTGCTCTAAAATATAATGAAGTAGTGTCAAAATCGTGATCAAAACTAATAGGTCTATAGTTACTTGGCAAAGACATTTATCCCTTTTTAAATATACACATTGACCCTACGCCAATCCAGTGGTACTATTCCAGTCCTTAACGAGTCCCTAAAAATTAGAAACAAAGGCTTTGAAATTACAGCGCTCCATTCTTTTAGGATGCATGGGTGGATGCCATCTGGTCCAGGAACTTTATCCACGCTTATTCTGTCTAAATATTTCTGGACCATATCACTTTTGAGCCATTGTGGATCATTTGGGGCTGTGTCAATACCATCCTCATTATGGTCATGAGCTTCCCCATGCTCCTTTGTATACACAGAGCTGAAGAAAGTATATAAATAAATTTGCCTTCTCTTTGTCCCCAGTCACCTACTCCTGATTATTTTGTAAAGGGCCTACATGCTCAGACCTAACCTTTTTACTATTAATATATTTGAAGAATTTTTGGTGTTTGCCCTACTATCTTTTGCAATCTGTTGTTCATTTTGAATTTTTGCGTACTTGATTTCCTTTTTACATATTCTGTTATATTCTTTGTAACAATTAAACAATGATAGTGTTCCTTCATGTCTATATTTTTTTAAAAGCTCTTTTCTTTTTATTTATAGCTTTTTTAACTTTGGCCGTGAGCCACATAGGTTTTATTTTTGGCCTTTTAAACTTATTGGGAATATACTTTGCAGTGAGTTTGTATAAAGTATTTTTGAAAATTTCATATTTCTGTTCTGTGCTCATTGATGCTAATATTCCCTCCCAGTCTAAATTCTGGAGAGCAGCCATCATCCTTGGAAAATTTGCTGTCCTAAAGTGTTTTTGTGTTTCCTGTATGCATTTTTTGCTTACAGCTAACATTAAAATCATATTATGGTCATATTATGGTCACTGCTACCCAGATGTTCTTTTAAATGAACATTAATAATAAGATCTGCATGGTTTGAGATTACCGGGTCCAACAGAGCATCATATCTAGTGGGGGCTTCAATAAACTGCCCCATAAAATTGTCTTGTAATAGGTTTATACATTTTTGCCCTTTAACTGTTCCAGCAGTACAATTACTCCAGTCAATGTCTGGGTAGTTAAAATCCCCCATTATTAACATTGTCCCAGCCCTTGCACCCCTTTCTATCTGTGCCAGGAGCTGAGTCTCCACCTCCTCATTAATACTGGGAGGTCTATAACAAACTCCAATGATAATCTTTGTATTACGCACACCCATGTACATTTCAACCCATACTGCTTCAGACTTTGAGATCACTTTTCACATAGAGACAGACGCCATCACCCCTCCATTTTACCCTGTCTTTCCGAAAGAGATCATAGCCAGGAATATTAATAGCCCAGCCATGTGAAGAATGAAGCCAAGATTCAGCAATATCAATTAAATCATAGTACTTCTCATGCACCAGAGCTTCCAACTCACCTATTGTGCTTGGCAGACTTGGCATTGGTGAACAAAACACTTTAATTCATTGTTACATTTTGCACACTTATTTTGCATATTTTTAATTTTGGTACAAAAAGTACAATTTCCAATGGTTGTTTGTAACATGGGAACCTTCTTATCCTCTGCCATTTATGATTTTATAATTTTTCATACCATTGTGAGCTAAATAATTGGTCCACATTCACAGCATTTTTGGGCCACTGTGGGTTTTTTCACACATATAGTGATTTTGCGATCACACATATACAGTATATATAAGATAGCGCACTTTACACTATCATTATCTTATTGTTCCCATATTCAGGAATCATAAGTGTAGCAATCTATACTTTTTGATCAGCGCATCTTCACCTATAACATATACCAGGTCACCAGATTACTGGCAAAACTGAGTGGGGTTAGTAATCTACAACACATCCACACCATTCTAAGTTAGGGAAGAAATTAATGTAGAAAAAATGTTTATTTTTTGTAATATTGTAGTTAAGACATCCTCAAATCTATATATACAGATAAAGTAAGATAAGCATGTTCTCAATATACACTATATTGTCAAAAGTATTGGGACACCTGCCTTTACACGCACATGAGCTTTAATGGCATCCCAGGGTTTAATATTTAGTTGGCCCACCCTTTGCAGCTATAACAGCTTCAGCTCTCCTGGGAAGGCTGTCCACAAGGTTTAGGAATGTTTCTAAGGGATTGTTTGACCATTTTTCCAGAAGCGCATTTGGGAGGTCGGGCACTGATGTTTGATGAGAAGGCCTG
Source organism: Pelophylax lessonae (assembly GCF_965119305.1). Lineage (NCBI taxonomy): Eukaryota > Metazoa > Chordata > Amphibia > Anura > Ranidae > Pelophylax > Pelophylax lessonae. The sequence continues at coordinate 110,245,979 of NC_138775.1, read as the reverse complement.
GCTCGCAGTCTCCAATCTAATTAATCCCAAAGGTGTTTTTTCGGGTTTAGGTCAAGACAGTGCAGGTCAGTCAAGTTCTTCCACCCCAAACTCACTCATCTATGTCTTTATTGACCTTGCTTTTTGCACTGGTTCAAAAAATGTGGTGGAGGGGGGATTATGGTGGGGGGTTGTTTTTCAGGCATTGGGCTTGGCCCTTTAGTTCCGGTGAAGGGAACTCTTTAATCACTTAAGCCCCAGCTCTATTTCGGACACTTTTTGTTTACAAGTTAAAATCAGTATTTTTTTCTAGAAAACTACTTAGAACCCCCAAACATTATATATATATATATATATATATATATATATATATATATATATATATATATATATATATTTTAGCAAAGACTCTGGAGAATAAAATGTCGGTCATTGCAATATTTTTTATCACGCGGTATTTGCGCAGCGCTCTTTAAAACGCCATTTTTTTGGAAAAATTTTGAAAAATCACATTTCGCTGCATTTAAAAAATACTAAACAGTAAAGTTAGCCCTATTGTGAAAGATGATGTCACGCCGAGTAAATAGATACCCAACATGTTACGGTTAAAAATTGCGCACACCCATGGGATGGCGACAAACTACGGTCAATAGAGTATATGTATATAATAGGGTTCCTGCGCTATCCTGGATACAATTTTTTTCCTTGATGCTGCATCACAATTACTGATACTACAAAACAGCACAAATAATGGTTAAATGGGGGTGATGGTGCGCCTCAAAGGTGAAATGAATAAACATAAATTAGAGTGCTTTCATGTGTTTGTTTCACAATTATTGTTATAGGCTTGATAAAACTCTATTACAGTGATTGGGTGAATCTCATAATCTTAAATACAGTTGTGCACGAATACATAAATAACATTAAAAACTCGTGACAAAAATACTCTTTAAAGTGCTCAGTGCTTACGGTGATGTGTCTCCTTAATAAACAAACTACAGCGGAATGCAAAAAAGTATGTGATTAATTAAATCCGTATAAATGAATGTCCAATTTTAGAAAGGTTTCAATAAATGATCTTCAATCAAAATAAAAGACGATTCAAAGGTGCATTATTGTGAAATAAACAATGTGACTTATTTCCTCCACCTTGTGCCACTTCTAGGTGTGCTAAATTCTCACCTCAAACGAGAGGATAAAACGCCTGTGTTACATATGCCTTTTCTCCAGCATGGTATCACAGGTCCTTCCTAAGGGATCCTGTGTATATTCCCGGTTTGTAATTTGTATCTGGGACTCCTTACATGGGACTCCTTATAATGCGGGCTCCTTCCTTAGTATCTCCACCTCAAGGGCTCATTAAATAGATAAGGCCATCATGGTGCAGTATTACAAACTATTTTTATTGAAAATAAAGTAGTGCACTTACAGTTTTAATTCTTGTTTCCAGCATAAAACAGGTGCAAACAGCGCAATGTTGACTCCGTCCCGTCCGACACGTCACTTCCGGTTTATTGGGTACCTCCTACGCGTTGCGTCACGGAATCACGTGACTTCCTCAGGGAGTGCCCTTAGCTGGATGTGACGTGCTTAATATACCGACAGACCCGGAAATGTGTAAACCGCCATTTTGGAAAGTCTATGTACTTGAATCCCGGCGGAAATATTGAATCCGCCATCTTGCCAATTCTCATACCCACTGTTATCTATTGCGATTACATGTATTTTAGCAATTGTTTACACCGGAAGTGAGGCTGATGTCGCTGAGTACTTCTTTTCTACAAATATATATCTCTGTGAATCTTTATTAAATGCGCTATTCCGACAGATATACATATTAAAAACATAGCCTAGAGCCATAGTAAAAAAGGAGAAGAAGAAATGCTGTATACTTCCTTTCTACAAGATATATGTCTCCATAATTCTTTTATTAAATACTCTATTCCGGCAGATATACATATTAAAAACATAGCCTAAAGCCATAATAAAAAGAAAAGAAAAGAAGAAATACTGAGGAGAACGTCCTATTTTAAAACCATCATTATTCTCTTTGTATATTAATCAAAATGTTTGGAATGTTCTTTATATATTATTTGATTATATTGACTACTACAACACCATTTCATAGATATCCTTTAAAATATATATATTTTGACAGCATAGATCTATTAAAATTACTAGTTAGAATATATTCCTTTTTAAATTATTTTTTAAAATATTTCTTATTAAAATATTTAAAATATTTAAAATTGCCTGTAGGTGAGGGAATAAAATTGGATGTAGGAATTAGATGTGAAGAAAATGATTTCCTATAAAATTGATTAAAAATAAATCAATAAACTTCATAAGCAATGTTATTAGGTGTGTTAACCTTACCATAGGTGTATATTCAAATAGTATAAATAAATATGTATAAAAACCCCTTGATTGATAAATATATTAAAAATCACTAATAAAGCAGTTCAAGTCAAAATCAACATTAAGACCTTTAGGGGTAAAAGAATCCATTTTAAAAATCCATTGGGATTCTAACTTACTTAGGGTCCAAATTTTATGACTACCCCTCCAATGTTTTTTGTATGGTACTATCCCCTAAAATCTCATTTGTGAGGGGTCTTTGCGATGATATTTAGCAAAATGTCTTGAAACATTATGTTTATCGCTCCCTTTTATTATATTTTGTACGTGTTCTTTTATACGGATTCTTAATAGTCTTTTCGTTCTGCCTATGTATTGCAGCCCGCAGCTGCATTCCAAGGCGTATACTGCTCCCTCTGTGTTACAGCAAACAAAGTCTTTAATTTTATGTTTCGTTCCATTAATTGTGGACATAAACTCATGTACTTTTTCTTTCAGATATTTGTTTTTTTTGGCAAGCAAAGCATCTTTTACAGAGATAAAATCCTTTTCCTGTGCAAAATGACAACAACTTTTTGGGGGGTCTATAATAGTTTTCACTACTTTATTCTTTACTGTAGGTGCCTTTCTGTATACGAATTTAGGTTTTTCTGGTATATTATCCTTTAAATGTTTATCGGTTTTTAGAATATGCCAGTACTTTTTTATTATTTTTTCCACCACTTTGTACTGCATATTATAATTTAATATTTTTGGTAAGTTATCTGTATAGGTATTGGTTTTTCCTTTATTTTCTATTAATTCTTTTCTTTGTGTGTTTTTAACTTCTGCGATCCTGTTATCCACTAATTTTTGTTCATATCCTTTATCTTTGAATCTTTGCCCTAATATTTTCGCTTGTTCTTCAAAGTCCTTTTCTTTCGTACAATTTCGCTTCAATCTTAATAATTGTCCTTTGGGTATATTCCAGAGCCAGTTTTTATGATGACAGCTGGTTATAGGGAGGTAGCTATTTCGATCCACTTCCTTAACCACTTGCCGACTGCCTAACGCCGATCTACGTCGGCAGTCAGCCCCTCACAGGCAAAGTGACGTAGGGCTACGTCACTAGCTTGTGAGGGTCTAGGGAGCGAGCGCGCGCCCCCGGAGGCGGAGTTCCCGCGTGGTCACGGACCCCCCCGCGCGCGTGACCAGCGGACCCGATGTCCGCCGGTCACTCGGCGATCGGCGGGGGAGAGGGAGAAAGTCAGGCGGCTTGTGTAAACAAGCCACCTGTCATTCTCCCCGGTGTATGAAGGCTGATCATACGGTTCTACTATGTAGAACCGTCGATCACTCTTCATACATCTGAAGCCACAGCCAATCACAGTAGAAAGCACGCCCCTAGGGACACACACAGCCCCTCCCTCTCTAATAAAGTTAACCCCTTCACTACCAGTGTATTTTTACAGTAACAGTGCATATGTATAGCACTGATTACTGTAGAAATGTCACTGGTAACCCCAAAAGTGTCAAAAATGTCAGTCAAGGGTCTGATCTGTCCGCCGAAATGTCGCAGTACCGCAAACAAAATCGCAGATCGCCGCCATTACGCGTTAAAAAAAACCAACCAAGAAAAATCTTTCCCTTTGTTAGTAAACGCGATAACTTTTGTGCAAACCAATCAAAATACGCTTTTTGCGATTTTTTTTTACCAAACATAGGGAGCATAAAACAAATTTGCCGAAAATGTTAAAACATTTTGATTTTTACATTTTTTGGGGGGGGAATTCCATATAAAAAAATGTGAAAAATATTGCTATTTTTGCAAAATTGACGCTCTTTTTTTGTTTATAGCGCGTGATCAAAAAATCGCACAGGTGATCAAATACCACCAAAAGAAAGCTCTGTTTGTGGGAAAAAAAGGACGCCAAATTTGTTTAGGTACAGCGTCGCACGACCGCGCAATTGTCCGTTAAAGTCATGCAGTGCCGAATCGCAAAATACCCCCTGGTCGGAATGGGGGTAAAATCTTCCGGGGCTTAAGTGGTTAAAGTGGGTTTTGGTATGGATTTTACCATTTTCCTGTATGATTGAGAGATCTAAATATGTGATTTCCTTTTCGCTGATGTTCCAGGATAATTTGATATTCTTGTCATTAGTATTTAGTTGCTTAAGGAAATCTTCCAGCGTGTTTTTTGGGCCATTCCATAATATTAGGCCATCATCAATAAATCTATTGTATAATATTAATTCGGGTGGTTTATTTTTTGTATATTGCTTCCTCCTCCCATTGGGCCATAAATATGTTTGCGATGCTTGGCGCAAATTTAGCGCCCATCGCTACGCAAATTCTTTGATGATGATAAGTGTTTTGATACCAGAAATAATTTTTCTTTAAACAAAAATCTAGACATTTGATCAGAAATTTCCTCTGTTTGCAAATCAATTCAGTATACTCTTTCAAAGCCCATTTTGTGGCTTCACATGCTTCGTGATGTTGTATTATTGTGTATAATGATGCGACATCTATTGTAGCCATTTGTACTTTATCGTATTTCAGGATTTCCTCAAGTATCTGTAAAATATGTTTTGTATCTTTCGTAAAAGCTTTTGTTTTTGGAATTATTGGCTGTAAGAATGCATCAATATATTGACCCAATCTCATGGTTAGAGAGTCAATGCAGTTCACTATAGGTCTTGGCGGAGGATTTTCCTTGTCTTTGTGTATTTTCGGTATTGTATATATAATAGGCGTCCTACATGCTTCTGGTACTAGGAATTTCCCTTCTTTCTTATTTAATATTTCTTTTTTTTGTCTGGGTTATTGGGGGTTGATTAAAATAATAATAGGTAAAAAGAAAAATGATTTTAAAAGCCATGTATATTTCGTATTATGCATAAGAGATTCTGAACAGGATGGCTTCCATGTTGTTTCTAAGGTCAAAGAAGGTTCATTTTTAAAATGTCTTTGACAGGCTTACAAAGGGTCTGTGGTTTCAACAGAGATCTTTGTATTTCTATGTAATCGTAAATAAGATTTCTTTTGACATATTTATCAGATAAGACTCAGTCAGTCTGACGCTATGTTAAGGGGGGATATCTCAGTCTGTCTATAAGTATATAACAATGGACAATACCCTAGTATATTTTCAGCATACATTTAAAGATGAACCATATAAGTTTTCATAGATACATTATTATATGTGAGAAGATATTAGCTATAATTATGTCATTATATTATGTAAGGCATATACATATATATTTAGGAATGTTATATCACATTTTGGGTTTATATTCTCATAGTAATAATCTTACTTAGAATTCTTTTTCTAATAAGTGTAAGGACATATGTATCTCGTCACTAGTTACCTCATTTCAGAGAAGTCTAGTCTAAGTGCTCAAGGTGTTGTAAATCCTACAGGCCAGACATCTTAATTGACAGTGTAAGACATGGTCAGATAAGTAATTGCTTTTCACTAGCTAGAGGTCAATAAGTCATCAGATAACAAAATGTTTTTATTATGTTAAATACAAAATCTAATGAACGGTACGATACTGCCCACTGGAGGCGAAATACCAGGTGCAGTCTTGAGATAATTTTAGATATTCCCATATAAAAATATTATATTGTGTTAAATAATATAATTATTGGAATGGCATTACTTGCCCAGGTGAATGATGGAGATACAGGTGGACATTTATGTATGTACTGGGAGTCTGGACAAAGTTTTATGTTGTGTTTTATGATTAATCTTACATATAGAGGAATCATCCTTAATTTTATTATACCAAGTATGAGGTTAATTATCAAAAGAGGTGTGTCTATGACCTCACCAGTTTAGGTATAGAATATCCTGACCAATTGGGATAATGTTTCATCCCTCTGGGTTTTACTTATGGTAATTTTTATAGCTCTTTGTTCTTACCATATAAAAGACCAACCCAGATGAGAGGGGGACACACATTACACTGCCCATCAGACAATACACTTACATCACACACACTATTACATTACTCAATAGACTCATCCAGACATACTCAGATGAATGATGGACATTTTGTCCATCATTCATCTGAAACTTTGAGGGACGCCAAAGGAAACTCCTCCCTCACTGGCATCCATCTTAAGACTCTGGTAACGATTTGAAGCTAGCGGCCATAAGTGTGGTAAATATGCCTTGCTATATTATTTGATTTTATTCAACAATTGTTTATTCTTTCCTTATATGTTTTATATTGCATATTTAAGGGTAATGAGATTACAATCCCAGCCGTATAAGCCATGGTATATTTTTCTCTAAAAAGCTGATTTTTGTTTTATACATTTTTATTAATATCAGATTTAGTGCATTTTTTGCAATTTTAAGTCTTCCGTTTTGCACAGCTTATTCTCACTCATCTGCAGTGAGTGACTTTGGGCTATGCATTGCGCAGACCATTGTAGTCTGTTTATATAGAACATTTATTTATGGCTTATGCTATACCTGGGAAGAAATGGTAATCTTGCCTTTGTTTTGGTTTCACTTTCACTTTCACTTTCATTATAGAGCTAAACATCACATTGCATTGATTGTTTGAAGTTAGTATTTTATTTAGAGTTATTTGTTTTGTGTCACTTCTTGTTTGATCATATATTGTGTTTGCATGTCTTGAGAATAAATATTTTTATATATATTCCACACTGTAGACTGTACTCACTAAGATTGGTATATGCTTTTAAAAAGAAATTAATCAATTAAAAAGAATTCACGACATTGATTTATGGCAATAGGTGAAGACTCTCCTTTTTCACAGATCTTTGCTTATTAACCATAAATAAATACACTGCTATAAGTACGAGCGCAAGATATTTATTATTAAATATTCTTACATTTTAAACCCAAATGTATTAATTGCTCCAATTCTTTTTTATGTCTGTATATGGGGTTGCTCATCAATTTCATATAGGTCTCTCCATCATTTAACATGTTTATCATTGTTTCTTGATATTTTTCTTTTTCTAGGATCACTATTCCCCCCCCCCCCCCTTTGTCTGCGGGTCTTATTACTACATCTTGTCTTTCCGCTAATTTCTTTAGGCCTATTTGTATAGCTTTTGATTCATCATATTTTTTTACTTTCATGTTTTTTAAATCTTCTAAAACCAATTCTTTAAAAACTGTGATATGCTTGTTATCATTTATTTGTGGGTTAAAAACTGATTTGTTTTTTAAAATACTATGCTGAATATTGTCTGTGTCTCCAACTCTGTTTGTTATTTTTATCAGATTACTTAAAACATATTTTTAATATTTAATTTTCTGATATACTTTTGGATTCCTATGTATGTTTCGAATTCATCTAAACATTTTTTCGGTGCATATTTCAGACCCTTTTCGAGAACTTTTAGTTCTTCTTGTGTAAGGGTTTTTTTACTTAGATTATATATTCCCTCACCTATCTTTCTCTTTTCCTTTTGTTTTCCCTTCCTTCCTCGGCACCCTCTCTTCTTTCTGTGCTTCTTCTTTGGGGTTTTGGGTCCTCTTTCTTTCTTGGAGAGTGGTCTTTCTTGCCCTTCTCCAAAAAAAAATTCTTATGGTCATTTTCTTTTCTTCCTTTTTCTGTTTGGTGGTGTCGTTCTTCTCTATTTTCTTCTTCTCTATAGTCTCTTAGAGGTGCGTAGAAGTTGTGTGTTGGAATGGGGCTTCTTTCTCTTCTATAGTGTTCATAGGGTTGTTCTCTTCTTTCCCTTTGTCCATTGTTTTGATACAATCTATTATAGTTGTGGTTCCAGTATTGAGGTCTTCTCCATGAATTTTGTGGTGTTCTGTGTTCATTTGGTGTTCTCTGTTCTGGTCTTCTTGAGGGGTAGTTTTGATTCAATGTATTATGTGGGGATTTATATCTTGTTGGTGTTCTTTGTCCTTGATGTCTTGGTGGGTAATTATAGTGGTTGTATTCTCTTTGTGGTTGAGATTCCTAGATGGGTAGGTGTAATTATTTTGATACATTTGCCTATTATTTTCAAAATCATGGTTATCTCTTCTATTTGCTTCATATCTATAATTCCTTGGACTGTTGTAGTACGTTCTCCCTTGTTGTTGCTGATGGTGATATTCATCGTTTCTTTGTCCTCTCCTCTCTCAATAGGCGACGCTTTAAATTTTTTTAACGGTTACCAGTTTAGAGTTAGAGTGTAGCTCTTTTCTTTAATTATTGCTCACGCTCTGGCAATTGCGGTGATACCTCACATGTGTAGTTTGAACAGCGATTTCATTCTCGGCTCGACTTCCGTATACGTTTTTTTTTGGTGTGCGAGCTAGCGGTGACGGGGGCGGCTAAATTTTTTTTTTTTTCCTATTTATTTTTTTAACTTTATTACAGGTTTTTTTTTAAAAAAAATCTGATCACTTTTATTGCTGTCATAAGCAATGTAAACATCCCTTGTGACACCAATATGCAGTAACAGGTACTCTTTATGGAGGGACTGAGGGTCTAAAAGACCCTAGACCCCTCCACTACACTTCCATGTATGCAAAACGCCAAAAACAGCATTTTTACATACAGCCGTTTTTTAAATCTGCCACCTTTTGCAGCAGAGTAACCCGGAAGTGACGTCATGGACGCTGCCTCCGGGTTACGTCATCGGAGACCCGATCAAAGCCGTTTCCAGCTTTGATCGGTACTCCATCCAGCCGGCGGACGCGCCGGCTGGGTGCTCGGGTCTTCTGGTGGGACGGGAGGCCCCTTCAAAGTCACGGAAGGCAGCGGGTAACGATCGAGCAGCTCCCGAGCCGCATCGGTCGTTACTGACAGAAAGCCGACCTTCGGCTGTAAACCACGGTACCGGGATGGTGCCTCTAGCTAGAGGCATCATCCCGGTATAACACCGCAAAGTCTGCCAACGTAGCCCTACGTCACTATGCGGTAAGTGGTTAAGCATCAGCATACCAAGACATTTTGGACAATTTAATGCTCCCAACTTTGTGAGAACAGTTTGGGGATGGCCCCTTCCTGTTCCAACATTACTGCGCACCAGTGCACGAAGCAGGGTCCATAAAGGCATGGATGAGTGCGTTTGGAATGGATGAACTTGACTGACCTGCACAGAGTCCTGACCTCAACCAGATAGAACACCTTTGAGATGAATTAGAGCAGAGACTGCATTCCAGGCCTTCTCATCCAACATCAGTGCCTGACCTCACAAATGCGTTTCTGGAAGAATGGTCAAACATTCCCATAGACACATGCCTAAATCTTGTGGACAGCCTTAACAGAAGACTTAAAGCTGTTATAGCTGCAAAGGGTGGACCAGCTCAATACTGAACCCTACAGACTAAGACTGGGATTCCATTAAAGTTCATGTGCATGTAAAGGCAAGTGTCCCAATACTTTTGACAATATAGTGTATTTCTTCTAAACAGACTGATTCAAAAGTCAGCAGCTCTGCTGAGATGGTATTTTGGCTTGCAGAAGCTTTTTTTGCTGTGAGAAAGTTACTTGGAGAAACCTGTGGTGGTGAAGTATATCTAATAAGGGAGACCTATGCTGGCTACATCTTTTTTTCTTATCCACTCATTTCTAAAACGAGTTGATGCGCTGGCCTATATTCCTTGATTCATGATAACCATAGGCAAAGGGACCACATTTAAGATATGACTGTGTTCCTATTCTAAGCTAACAGAGCTAGTAAGTAGTAAGTAATATAGCTTGTCTTAACCAGTTCTGGATGGGAAGATTTCCCCCTTAATGCCCTATTTCGCGATCCGGCACTGCATTACTTTGCAATTGCGCGGTCGTGCGATGCTGTACCCAAACAAAATTTACGTCTTTTTTTTTTTTGGTGGTATTTGATTGTCTCTGCGATTTTTATTTTTTGCGCTATATGCAAAAAAAGAGTGGCAATTTTGAAAAAAAAAAAACAATATTCTGCTATATGATGTTCTCAAAAAAAAGAATTTAAAAATCAAAATTTTTTAACATTCTAGGCCAATTTGTTTTCTGCTATATATTTTTGGTTAAAAAAAATCGTAATAAGCATATTTTGATTGGTTTGCACAAAAGTTTTTGCTTCTACTAACTACTAATGTTTTTTTTTTCACTAGTAATGGCGGCGATCTGCGATTTTTTGTGGGACTGCGACATTGCAGCGGACAGATCGAACCTCTAACTGACATTTTTGACACTTTTGGGGGGACCAGTGACATTACTACAATAATCAGTGCTAAAAATATGCACTGTTACTGTAATAATGACACTGGCAGGGAAGGGGTTAATGCCAGGGGCGATCAAAGAGTTAAATATGTCCCTAGGGGGTGCTTTCGAACTGTGTGGGGGATGGACTTGCTGAATGAGCACAGAGGCCTGTGTTCCTAAATCACTAACAGAACAGCCCTCTGCCGTGTTTACATTGGACAGGGAGGGGGTTAACCGTATAGGTGATCAAGGGGTTAAATGTGACCCTAGGGGAGTGATTCTAACTGTGGGGGGGGGGGGGTTGGACTTGTGAAATAATCATAGAGACATGTGATCCTATATAGCAGGATCACATGAGCTCTGTGATCATTTTTAGGGAGAAGGACGGTCGGCTGTGTTTACAACAGCCGACCGTTCTTCTCTCTCGGCAGGGAGAGATCGGGGCTGTCAGGCAGCAATCTGAGCCATCTGACACCCGCATCGACTTCGCCGCTGACAATCGGGAGTGCACGTGTGCCCCCTAGCGGCCTACAGGTGAGTGACGCAGACCTACGTCGCTTTGCCTGTCCGTGCCACCCTGCCGCAGTAAAAAGGCGGCGGGTGGTCAGGAAGTGGTTAAAGTGGAGCTTTCAAAAAGTGAAATACCGCTGGTTTGCTCCTTTTTACAGCTTTTGTGGGAGGGGGAAAGGAGTACTGATTTTTATTGGTATCCGCTTCCACTTCTGCAATCTTCACTTAGGCAAGGAGGATGCCCCTTGTCCGACCCCCTCCTACAGCCTCCTTGGAAAGGCCATATGTCCCAGGAGGCTGCAGAGCCATTCACAGAGTGCCACTCAAGGATGTGCATGTGCAGTGTGGAGCAGGCTGTGGTTCTTCAGAAAACTACACCTGGCACCCATATTTGGTGGTGGTGATTGAGACCCACAGCAGTAAGAAGAACTGGATGCAGGAAGACAGTGTTGGACTCCGGCACAGGTAACACCTGTTTTTTTAAAGCAACAGCTACACAATTTGTAGCTGCTGATTTAAAAAAAAAAGAAAGATATTTGCTCTTTAACCACCTGCCAACTGCGCCATAGCCAAGTGACAGCTACAGCATGGTCATCCAGTTCTGGGAGGGCGTCATATGATGTCCTCCCAGAACCACGCCCCTTGCATGCCCTCTGCGGCACGCACCCGTTATGCTCTGTGATCACTGTGAACTTTTGACACAGCTGATCACAGATCAAGGGGAAGAGCCAATCATAGTGGCTCTTTACCATGTGATCAGCTGTGACCAATCACAGCTGATCAAGATGTAAACATAATTGCCCGTTATCGGCACTCCTTTCCTCATGCTGTCACAACGTGAGGAGAGAGCCAGTAACCGGCTAGTGTGAAAAGGGACGTCTGCACTGATCATCAGGGCACTGATCATCAACAGTGCCCATCAGTGCTGTCTAACAGTGCTCATCAGTGCTGCCAATCAGTGCCCCCTATCATTTCTGTTTAGAGTCGCCTATCAGTGCCGCTAGCAGTGCCCTTCAGTGCTGCCCATCAGTGCTACCTATCAGTGCAGCCTCATCAGTGCCTTCTCATCAGTTCCCACCAATGCCGCTTCGTCAGTGCCCATCAGTGCAGCCTATTAGTGCCCATCAGTGCCGCCTCATCAGCGCACATTAGTGAAGGAGGAAAATTACCTGTTTGCAATATTTTATAGCAGAAACTAAAAAAATAAAAAATATTTGGGCTTTTTTAGTTTGTTAAACAAAAAATTAAAAACCCAGTGGTGATTTAAAACCACTAAAAGAAAGTTCTATTTGTTTATGGGTAGATTAATGCATTTTTAATTTAAAATGCAACAGCGCTGAAAGCCGAAAACTGGCCTCGGCAGGAAGGGGGTAAAAGTGCCCAGTAAGCAAATGGTTATAAAACAGCATGTGATGTGAGTATTTCTATATGTTCGCAATACTGCTAATATTATAGCTTAACCACTTGCCGACCGCTCACATGGAGCATACTGCGGCAAAGTGGCTCGATATCGTCCAGCGACGTAGACCTAGGTCGCTGGACTCTTCTCGTGGGCGCCGCGCGTGCGCCGCCGGAGGCTCGCTCCTGCTGTATTCAGACACAGCGGGAGTCGGGCCAGGGGAGGAGAGGCGGTGATCACCGCCGCTCTTCCCCGATTGTCGGTGATCGAGTGAGGAGGTCCGCCCGCTTTGTTTACACAGGTGTGACAGGCAGGGACAGATTACAGGATTCAGCATAGCTGAACCTGCGATCTGTGCCTGTGTCACACAGTCCCCTCCCCCCACACATGTCAGTAAGCACCAGGCATATATTTAACCCCTTGATCACCAATAAAGTTAACCCCTTCCCTGCCAGTGTCATTATTACAGTAACAGTGCATATTTATAGCACTGATTACTGTGGTAATGTCACTGGTACCCCCAAAAGTGTAAAAAATGTCAGTTAGGGGTTCGATCTGTCTGCCGCAAAGTCGCAGTCCCACAAAAGAAATCGCAGATCGCCGCCAGATCGCCGCCATTACTAGTTAAAAAAAAACAATAAAAATTACATAAATTTCCCATAGTTAGTAGCTGCGATAACTTTTGCCCAAACCAATCAAAATACGCTTATTGCGATTTTTTTACCAAAAATATGTAGCAGAAAACAAATTGGCCTAAAATGTCAAAAAAATTAGATTTTTACATTTTTGGGGGGGGGGGGGGGGATTTCATATAAAAAAAAATGTGAAAAATATTGTTATTTTTTTAAAATTGTCGCTCTTTTTTTGTTTATAGCGCAAAAAGTAAAAATAGCACAGGTGATCAAATGAAAGCTCTATGTGTGGGGAAAAAAGGACATACATTTAATTTGGGTACAGTGTCATACGACCGCGCAATTGTCCGTTAAAGTAACGCAGTGCCGAATCGCAAAATATGGCCTGGTCAGGAATGGGGTAAAATCTTACGGTCTTAGAGCGGTTAAAAATACGCTCATTGAGAATTTTTTTGTCAAAGACATGTAGTTAAATACATTTTGGCCTAAATATATGACAAAAATTTAATATATTGGATATTTTTTAACTGTCAAAGTAGAAAAATATTGTTATTTTTTGAAAATTGTTGCTATTTTTTTATTAATATCGCAAAAAATGAAAAACGCAGAGGTAATCAAATACCACCAAAAGAAAGCTCTGTTTGTGGGGAAAAAAGGACGTAAATTTCGATTGGGTACGGCGTTGCATGACCGCGCAATTGTCAGTTAAAGTCGCACAGTGCCAAGTTGCAAAAAGTGGCCTGGACGTAAAGCAGGAAAATCCTCCGGTCCTAAAGTGGTTAAGAATGATGTTGAACATACTAGAAGGTCTAGAGAAATCACCAAGATCAGAAATGCTCCTAGACCGCTGAGACCTGCAGCTAAACCGGTTAAGATTGATGACGACCCCAAACAATGGAGCTTCTTGTCAGATTTTTCCAACGACTATAAGAGGGTTGAGGAAATCTTTAGACAACATTGGTCCATATTACAAATGGATAAAACGCTAGGCCCGGCTCTACCTGCTAAGCCATCATTTATTTACAGACGAGCTCCTAACTTTGGGGACCAATTCGTCAAAAAAGTATTAGACCCCCCTAATGTCTCCTTCTTCCCGGACATGAAGGGGTGCTTCACCTGTGGGAGGTGTAGAGCCTGTTCATTTACACCCACCAATTTCAGGAGAAGGGACTCATTCACTGTTCGGGCCATTAACAAAACTTTTAAAATTAAAAACTTAATTACGTGTGACACCACACATGTGGTCTATGGACTAATGTGTCCTTGTAATTTAGTTTATATTGGCCGCACCAAGCGAGCCTTAAAAGTAAGAGTGGGTGAGCACATCACTAACATCTTAAAGGGAAAGCGTGAACACAATGTGTCCGCACATTTTCGCCAGTTCCACCAGAGGGACCCTAGAAGTCTTCACTTCTGGGGGATCGAGCGTGTCACCCCGTCGTGGCGGGGGTCGAATTGGGTGAGGGAATTATCCAAATGTGAGACCAGATGGATTTTCCTCACCCAGGCCCTCGCACCGACGGGGTTAAACATTGAACTGGATTTGAATTGCTATATTAGCGATTCTTAACTTTCCCTTCCTTGGCATTCCTCATAATGATATTGCATTCTCTTCAATGAGGTTTTATTATTATTTATTTATTATTTGCTTTTCGTTATGAGGTTTTGTAAACTATTGCATTTTTATCTGTTGCAATTTATCCATCTAGTATTGTTTTATGATATTTTATTCTGGTTGTATATGCATTTTATCATGCATTATTTTATTATGCATTGTAATAACATTAGTGTATTACATTTTTATTTACGATATGTGTAGATTGCTTAGTGTATGTGTAGAGTGTCACTGGCAATGCGCTACAGATCCATATCGGCAAGGAGTGGTGCTGTATTATAGCTATTCCGCTCTAATTTCTCTTCCAATATATAGGGTTAAGATTACTCCTACTCTCTGTACTATTCTTAGAGCTAAATTAAATGTAGTAATCCTGTAAGGGATTACTCTTTGTTTATGTTGATGTCGGAAGTTCCGCGGCGTGGTGAGCTGGGTAACTTCCGGTTCTTTACCTCGTTGCCGATTGGACGTAGAGCGTTCCAGCAGGGCTACTTAGATGCCGGATGCTGTCGCTCTGGTCACGCCTCCAGTTGAAGTCGGACATGACGAAACCGGTCGGGGCGTGACCAGACGACACATCCGACATCACACGACGGTGGGGGGACCTACCCTGAAAGCATAGGGCTGGCGTGGAGTTAGCCCGGATGACTGGACGAGTTAGGTTTCCTTTTGCCAATAGATATGGGACAATACGCCATTTGATGTGCCTATACATGTGAGTGCAATATATTTTTTACTTTTTAATAAAGTGACTATAGTTACGTACTTCACTATGTGGGGCCATTCTTTCTCTCCATGATACCGCAATACCGAGGGAGTTTATACAAGCAATAGCTGTGGTGAACAGGTTGTGGCTCCATATCCATATAACACTTCTGCGCTGTTTGCTCTTGTGTGAGAACACCTGAGCATTGATTTCTGGTGAGTTGCCAATCTTACTATTACTTGGTGTGACACCTGGTGGTGGATGGTGATCCAGTAACTAACCTCACGCACCCTTGGATTTCATGGACTGAAGGGACATTATTCCTGAATCTTACTCTTCCTTTTTTGATTGTTTGTCAAGCAATATCTTGGCCAGTTCGCTTAAAACATTTTGAGTAATTTAACAGTGATTTCGTGCGCTACTTTCTTTTCCATTTATGTATCTGCAAATATTTTCCACTATTTGTTCAAGTAGCAGCATTACTTGTTTATTATAGCAGTTAAGAGACTGACTCCTCCTTAAGCGCAAAGATATTTTACTTGACATTGGGTGTCCAAGTTTATATATATTTTATACTAGAAGGTCTGATTTCGATTTTTTTCCTACACAACCTTGCAGATATTTAGAAGTGGTAACATTTTAAGAGATGCACAATCTGCCTCTTTTCTTTGCTGCTAAACTCAAACAGATGTTTTCCTCCCCACCTAATGCATTACATCTATTATTATGAGCCTAATATAGAACTAATTACTTAATGAGAAATAGTAATTATCTAATTCTAATACTTTTACCTAATGAAATGCAGATATAATTTGTGACATCAGATGATGACTCTGTTAGTGTATGAGTTGTTTTTGAACCTTAGCAATTAGGTATTGCATTTGGTAAACAGAATAAACACAACAATAAGGTCATTTTAAAGTCTTTTTTTTTTGTTTAAAAATGACAAACATGTCATTTTTACATACTCTGTGCAGTGGTTTTGCACAGAGCAGCCCAGATCCTCCTCTTTTTGGGTCCCTCACCGTCGCTCCTGGCCCCTCCATCCTGCTGAGTGCTCCCACAGCAAGCAGATTGCTATGGGGGCACCTGACCCGAGCCGCTGATCTGTGCATCTATTTAGACACCGAGCCCTTCTCCATTGAGGAGGAAGAGTCCCGGACAGCCGAGGCTCTTGTACAACATCACTGGATCAAAACAAATGTAATCATCTGTACTGGATGGTGGGCCAACTCAATATTGAACCCTACAAACTAGGACTGGGGTGCCGTTAAATTGCATGTGCGTGTAAAGGCAGGTGTTTCAATACTTTTGACAACATAGTGTATATTTATCTAGAAAAATGGTGACATGTTCAACACTTATTTTACCTGCTGTATTATTCTTACATTATAAGTTAGAGCTCAAATATGTTAGTCTTTCAGACAAGAAATATGGGAGGAGCCAGCGCTGATTTGTTCTTGAAGTTGCATTCTCTGGATCTGAAATACTCATGTTTAGTTATTACTTAGATTAGTATCCCAGAACAAGACTCTCCTCCAAGTCTTACACTTATCTCTAACCATAGTTGGAATGAATAATAACTGGACTTTCCATGAAAGAATGAAAGAATAGCCTGATTGGGAGAATTCCAGTACAGAGGCTCTGTGGAACCCAGTGGACAATACAGCGAAGAAGACAGTCAAGTGAAAAACTAGCCATACACTAGAAGAATTTGGGGCATGGCCTGGACACTGAAGCTTGCTCTGATACTCCATCTCTGATACGGTCCATTTTCAGCTTCTGAGGGAGAAGAACAAAGTTAAAATGGAGAAACCCAAGCGTGATCATTCTGCCACCCGCTCCCAATTACTACGGGACACAAGCACACAGCTCAGCGGCAACATCCCCAAGATTTTTTGATCCCCATCCAGCGATGCGGCCTCTTCTTCACAGGCCGCAGGATCCTCCAGGGCCATAAGTAAAAGCTCCACGAGATTCCCCAGCAAACAGCCTCCTGACTTACCTGCCCTTGCAACTAAATCTCTTAGCCTCAATTATCTCAAAACAGTAGCTGTAGACATAAAAGATAGACTTTCTGCAGGTATATCTGACCTCCATTTAGATATGCAAGCTGTAGCATCCCGGCTATAAGTTAAAGAGATCACTGACCGCCATGACATTTCCATCCAACGAGGCTCAGCAGACCCTAGACATTCACACTATGAGGCTAAGGGATCCACACAGACATCTACAGGACCTGGATAATAAAGGTCACCACCACAATATCAGAATTAGAGGCCACCCTAAAACGGTCTAGCTGGGTCATCTCTCACAAGCCACCCTAGCCATCCCTAATGACCTCCTAGGTAGATCTCTAGACCAATTGATTTGGAATGTCTTCATCGGGCACTTCGTCCCAGAGGCATAGACACAGATCTCCCTTGAAACGTTATAGGATGCCTTGTAAACTTCAAATCAAAAGAAGAAATTCTGAGAAAAGCATAAAACACAGGGGCGCATTCTGTACCATGGCACTGAGATCAAGTTGTACCATGATTTTTCACAAATTACCCTACAGAAGCTTAAAGATCTATGGTTTCTCTTAGGCATTCTCATGGAGAGAAAAATTCCTTACAGGTGGAAAGTTCCCTTTTGTCTAACCTCAGGATCGACGGGGCACACTGCACATCTACGTCACCCAGAAGACATGCAATCATTCTGTGAAAACCTGGGTATTCCTACCGGTCAAGATACCCGATTGGCATCAAGAAGGGCTTCCTTCGGCACATCGCCAAGAAGAACCAATGGAAGTCCATTACCACAGAGGCCCTTCCACTCAGAGAAGACACTGATCCTCTCCTCACTCCTCACCACCACCAGCCAACCGTCATTCACTGGAAGGAGGTAGCACCCATGCATCACCTGCTCACAGGAAAACCTGAAGAGACTAATCTCATGAATAACTGTCTAACCGAATCTTCAGGTTTTCTAAATTAATTGCACACAAGATTTCCAAATCTTTCCACCAACAGTGAGTAAAATCGTCTTGCATTGGATGGCTTCCCTTTTGCAGTTCGATTGCTTCACCCAAACTCTGACAAACTCTAGACTTTATGTTATCCCATCTTCGTCCAGTACTTTTCCTCACCCAGAACAGATATAATCTGTATCAACAGCATTAAAATATCAGTTCACTGATGTCAAGGACCCTGACTTTTCATAATCATCAACACCAAGAGCAGCAGACACTTTATAGGCTCCTAAGTCTTTAACTCTGATATATTATTACTTTACAAATCAACGGAACGTACTTAAATACTCAGAATCTCAAATGCCGTTCCACATTCTGGTCCTAGGATACAGCACTATTGCTCTCTTTCACACAACTTTATACCAAACCAATACTGCTCAGAAAACTCCTTAGGTCTCCCTACTCAAAATAGATAGACCACTGTGCTAAAATAGAACTGGCTGGAAGCACTTCAGTAAAGGCCCTTGGCTACTTACCTGCACCAACACCATAGACTCTACCCTTAAAGATCTCATCTCTCCTGGGTCTTTTGTTCTTATTTCATGCTGATCTATAGATTCCCTGCTCTTGCTCATTGACAACAAGTCAACTAAATCCCACACAAAGCCGCTGTATAATACAATGACAATGTCGTTCCATAGTTGCAACAAGAGTTTGACATTTTTTGTTATCCTTTTATTTCCTAGAGACTATAACACACTTTCTGGCCTTGTCAACACTGCGCAATACCTTACTAACTCTATAATTTAACAACCCAGCAAAGATACTCCGCTCAGTTCACAAAGAAAATGGTCAGAATGTCCCAACTAATATCTTTGGATTTTTGAATAAAAGAAGAAAAATGGGGGAATGGCGCTGCCTAGTGGGGGTGATATAAATAAGGGTAAAATGTATATAATATAATGATGTGTATAATATGAGGATAAAATATGAAGGAAAGCTAATGTACAGTATACAAAATATATAAAAGATATATAAATATTGTATCAAATAGTCAATAAAGTGACATGTGCATAAGTGCCCGTAGGGTACGTGTGCACATAAATGATAAATATATGAAAGTGACAAAGTGCTAAAAAATATAGAAATAACTGATAATATTGTAAACAAGGATAAAGATAAATATGAAGCAAAGCTAATGTACAGTATACAGAATATATGTAAAAAAAATATAAAAATTGTGAATAAATATTGTATCAAATAATCAATATAGTGGCATGTGCATAAGTGCCTGTAAGTGACATGTGCACATAAATAATAAATATACGAAAGTGACCAAGTGCTAATAAATAAATAACTATAAATACTATAAACAAGGATAAGGTGATATGGAGAAGTGGTAATGTAATAATCAACAGTAGTGACTTCAGTAAATATAAAAAGGCTGCTGAAGACGTATGCTTACGAAACGCGTACAGCGCCATCGCATCACTTCCGGTTCCGGTACTGGCGTGGAACGCACTGCATTCCAGACCTATCGTACACCGCTTGTTTGTATCGTTGGAAATGTGAGTATGCAATAACTTTTGCGCAAACCAATCAAAATACGCTTATTGCGATTTTTTTTTACCAAAAATATGTAGAAAACAAATTAGCCTAAAATTATAAAAACATTTTGATTTTTACATTGGGGGGGGGGGGGATTTCATATAAAAAAATGTGAAAAATATTGTTATTTTTTCAAAATTGTCGCTCTTTTTTTGTTTATAGCGCAAAAAGTAAAAATCGCACAGGTGATCAAATACCAACAAAAGAAAGCTTTATTTGTGGGGGAAAAAAGGGACATAAATTTAATTTGGGTACAGCGTCGCACGACCGCGCAATTGTCCACGACCTGCCCATGTTTGCTTGACCAAGTGTCAGCCGTCAGGTGTATCTTACAGCTGACTGACTTGGCCAGGGACGACACTACATTGCCTTCCACATGTTGGTATAGGGATGGCAGGGCCTTACGGGCAAAGTAATGCAGACTTGGCACTTGCCACAGTGGAACTGCACATTTTGCAAAGTCACGGAAGGGAGCAGACTCTACCAGGTTAAATGGTAAGAGCTGCAGAGCCAGTAGTTTTGCCAAACTACTGTTTAGACGCTGGGCATGTGGGTGGCGGGGAGTATACTTTTTTTTTCGTTCCAGCATGTGTGGAATCGAAATTTGCCGTCTAGATGTTACAGCTGGTGGTGTGCTGGAGATAGATGCGACACTGCCTGCTATATCATCATCCCTGTCAGTGGAGGCTGCCAACAGGTGATGAGTGACTATAGCAGGGACAGGCTGATGTGCAGGTGGAGCACGAGGAGGAGCGCGAGGAGGACTAGGAGGCCGACTGACCAATCTTTGGCCCTTTTGCGGGTTCTTCAAATGCTCCTGCCAACGGGCCAAGTGGTGGGTTGTCAAATGCCTGGTTAGGCAGCTTGTACCCAAGTAGTTGACATTTTTGCCACGTTTTATTCCTTTATGACAAATCTTGCAGATCGCAACTGTTCGATCTGCATGAGATGTCTCAAAAAAGGTCCAGCAAGAAGAGGTTTGTATAGTGGCCCGGGAGACAACAGGTGCGGCCTTAGATGGAGTGGGCCGTCTGCTCTCCCATCTTGCTTGCTCTGCCTCCTCCTCAACCTCAGACCCAACATCAGACTCCATAAAGGACTGAGCATCAGGCTGGAGTAGATGGCCGACACTGTGGTCAAACAGCTCAGCTGACTCCTCTGCCATCTCTGAAGTTGGGTCTAAGGGAGGACTTGAGGTGGACATGGACTCATCTTTATTTGTTCTGCCAACTGCAGAAGATTGACCACTTTTCTCTGCCTGGGTCACTGTAGTTGCAGATGATGACGATGATGAGGATTTGGTAATATAGTCCACCACCTCCTGTACGTACTGTGGACGTATAACTTGGCCACTGCGGGAGAACAATCGCAATGGTGGCCTGGCTGAGGACTGACCACCACATCCACCCTTGCCTCTAGACACCCTAGAAGCTGTGCCCCTTTCTGCAGCAGGGCCACGTATGCCTTTCCTTGGTCTACCTGACATAGTTGTCACTGAGGCTTTGGCAACTCTGCGTGGTGAAAAACGCAGCAAAGCAGATGTGTGTGACGCACAGTAGCAAAGCCTTTTGCACAGTGGACTTAACGCTTACAAGAACAGGCGTTAAGTTGTCACTGAGGCTTTGGCAACTCTGTGCGGTGAAAAACGCACACTGCTATGCGACCCAAAGTTGTCGCTAAATACAGCACAGCAGATGTGTGTGACACACAGTAGCAAAGCCTTTTGCACAGTGGACTTAACGCTTACAAGAACAGGCGTTAAGTTGTCACTGAGGCTTTGGCAACTCTGCGTGGTGAAAAACGCACACTGCTATGCGACCCAAAGTTGTCACTAAATACAGCAGATGTGTGTATTGCTGCAATGTATTTTGCTGACTAACAAGCACGTATACCTGCTGTAGATATATCAGCAGTGCAACATGCTCACTAGATGGAACCCTGACACTTTTACTATCCCTACAAAAACTAGATTGTTGAATCTTACTATAGTGGTATATAGTACCCTAACTACACTGCATATCCCTTTCCTCACACTAAAAGAACAGCTCCATACAGCAGAAGACAATTTCTAACTGACACTGTCCCTTTAAAAAACATTTTTTTCTAACTCAAACAAACAGCACAATCGCTGTATTTATAACTACACTGACTGTCTGTAAGCTGAATGCTCTTCTGCTGATATGGAGCTTTAGAAGCACTCGGCTATGCAGCAAACGATTTGTAATAAAGCAGGAGTAACAGAAATGCTTCCATTCTCTTCCACAGTCTCTGTATTACTGTGCTAGAGGTTAAACAGGGCTATGTTATATACTGGGGGGTGTATTTACTCCTGATTGGCCTCTGGTCCCCGTAGTCACTCCAATCACGTTCCTAGCAGACTCCTGCTCCCTCATTGGCTTTTGCTGACGTTTCTGGGCAAATCATGGGCATTCAAAGCCCACTTCCTGTCCCTTTGCATCTTGGACGGTTCTGGTGACCGAATACCGAACTTTTATCGCAAAAAGTTCGGAATTCGGCCGAATTTCGAACACCCAATGTTCGGGTCGAACCGATGGTCAACCCGAACCGTTCAATCATCCCTATTTGTCACTAGTCAAAGGGGCTATAAGTATGTCTCTTTCAGATTGAGAGAGTTGCGGTATTCCATTCTCTCTCAAGAAGGATTGAATGGCTTCAGGTGTGGGTGATACCTTGGAGGAATGGACATCAATATAAAAATCCCGAAAAATTGAGTTTGCACCACTCGATCCGCTATGTCAGCAATTGAGGCAATTGAGGATGAGCCTCTGTTGGATTTTGTTAGCATTGCTAACATATGCCCTGTATTCACCCCTTCCTCAAAGAACTTTTGTTGCAAAAATAAATCTTTATTTTCAGCCTTGGTCAATGCCAACTACTTAGCAAGTCGTTGGGCTTCTACCCATGTCCTCTCAGTACTAGAGGATGGGAGATCCACATATGCGGTTTTGGCTCTCTCGACCTCTTGCATCACCAACTGCTTCCAGGACTTGGTCTTGGTCTTAATGGAGGAGATGGCTTTTATAAAATGACTCCTTAGAAAAGCCTTCACACATCACAGACCATCCCTGAGGATGTGGTACCCTTGTTCACTTTGATAAAAGTGTACAACAAGTTTGGTATAGGGTCTGGGTCTGGAAATAACGCCAGCCAGAAGGGATTCATTTTCCAGAATGTCCATTTCAAAACGCCTGATGTCATAATGTGAGTACAGAGAGGTGAATGATCTGAGATGGTCCACGACTCATAGTGAGACAAAGTGATCAAAGGAAACATCCCTTCATTGCAAAGACCGAGATTGATTCTGGAGAGGCTTCTATGTGAAGCTGATTAACAGGGGAAAACCTTGAACTGTGGATTGTGCATACGCCAAATATCCTTCAACCCCAACTCCGCCAGAAGGCCAGCAAAAGGAGTCTGACTTCTCCTTGGTCCAAAATCATGGGATGAGACAGAGAATTTATCAAGGGTGACATCCAGAAAATTATTAAAGTCCACTGTGATGTAGGCTGGGACGTTTGGATGATGGGCCAAAAAGTTTGCAAGGGTATTAAGCACTTCCGTAGAGAAGGGAAGAGGGATGTATGTATTGACTAGTATGCATTCCAATCCATTTAAGTTGCATAATAAAAAGATTTAATGACCATATGGGTCAGAGACTGATATTGTACAAGAAAATGGTACATTTTGAAATATTAGGGTGAATAGGCAGAGTATGTAGAGTGAAATTGGTGGCTGAACATTCTTGTAGAAAATGGAGTAGTTTGACCTGAGCAGAAATGGGTCTCCTGTAAACATAATACTGAGGCACCTAAACGTTTAGCCATATGCAACACAGCAAGTTTTTTAACTCCACCACCCAGTCCCCTCACATTCCAACTAACTATCCCATGCACTTTAGACATTTTAAAGCTTTAAAAAAGATGTTATGAAGGTTAATCCAATCGATGCTCAGGTCCCGAATATTAAACAGCCCATACAAGTCCTGCTGAAAGAAAAAGAGTAAACTGTGAGTATGATACCATATTGAGTCACATGCCCCAAGTCCGGGGTCAGAAACACTCCCCAGTCCACAGGAACCTTCAAAGAGTGCTGCCTGATTACCTTCTATTGTAAGAACATAAAGGAAACAGAAAAGACCAACCTTGTCCACAATCCAAACTTCAGGTCATGAAAGTGTCCACATGGGGACCACATGGGGAAAGTGTCCACATGGAGACCAATAGCCAGGAGGATGAAACAGTTGGGCTACACTGCATAGCCATATTTAAAGGCATGGTGCGTATTTGTAGGAACCAAAAATGAAAAATCAACTACCCACACGTCTTGTACATAGATCTGCCTTAGAAGAAGAACGGTTGTGAATAATGCATTACTTTAGGTAAATGAGAACTTTAGAGAGAGTCGATTCAGGTATTTTTCCTGCGTTGCACAGCCGCTTCCCGAAGTGAGCGTTCCTCTCTGTCCAGCCATTGGGACACAAGGGAGGATTTATAAAAAAGTGAGCTTCATCTTTAGCAACCACCCGTAGGATACAGCATGGCATATTGTAAATTCAGGGCTGGAAGACATTTTTTTCACCTCAGTAAACTGTGCCCTCTGCTTTTGGACTTTAGGCGAGAAGTCAGGGAACAATGAGATCCTAGAGTTGCCAATCACCAGAGTGTCCCCCATAGATCTGGCTTTAGAAAGAATCACATCACGATCTTTGTAGTTGAGCATCTTAAACAGGAATGATCTTGGAAAACTGCCTGGAGGTAAAGGCCTGGGCGGGACTCTATGAGCTCTTTCCACTGAGAACATCGGCGAGAATGAGTCCCTTCCAAATACAGAGATTAGCCATTGTTCGACAAAAGCGACTGGGTTCTTCACTTCACTTTTTTCAGGACTACCTATTGCTCGAACATTGTTTCGCCGCAGCCTGTTCTCCATGTCATCAAGGTGAGCTGCATGTATAGCAGTTAGGGCCTGCAGATAGTAGATATCCTGCAGTAATGGCACCCAATCGTCTTCCAAAGTGCCCAGGCATCCCAGCAGAGCGTAGTAAGAGCCACCAGGATATCCCTTAGAGTGGGTTCTGAACCATCCAGGCTCCGGGCCTGCTCTGCATGGCCCGCCGCATTAGAATGAAGTGTACTCACTGTGTCCCATGAGGGCAGAGAGGTAGAGGAGTCTTCCAGGGGTACGGTGTCATCGGCTTTAGAGTGACTGCCACTGCGATCCTCTGAAGTGTCAGGCGGTTAGGGATCCTCCCGATGCTGCGGTTTAGCAAAAAACTTTTGAGCCGCCTCTTTGTACATTTCCTTGGCTGGTCTCTGGGGTACAGCACAATCTTGCCCCATGCTGTCTGAAGACATGCAGGATGTAGAGCCGCGTTTTGACATGCCGCCAAAGGTAGGGAGATGAATCGCCGGGTAGCTTAGAGCTTTAGCTGGCGTTTGATATAGAGGTTACGGCCGGGAGATGTGTATAACAGATGCCCAGAGGATTAATGCATGGATGTTCGGCGGAGCTAGCAGACCGCGCATCCTTCTACATTCGACCCCAAGCCACGCCCAGATCACTTTAAAAAACACACCCTAGTATTTCTAGCCATGGCTATCTTGAGTAAGGGCAAATGATTAATGTAGCATTTACTTCCTGGAATCTTAGCTCTTGGCTCAGGCACAGAGGCAGGAGGGCATGCCTCTTTGAGAAAGCCCCTCCTCAAGGTGAAAAAAAAAATGCCCAGGATGACTCCTGGGATGTATGACATAATTTTAATCTAGACCAAAAACCAGGAAGCAACTAAAGAATTGTAAAAAAAAAAAAAAAAAAAAAAGTTTAAAATGAATTTATATTAAAAGGTGCATACTACCTCTTACAGAAATGTCATGACTAAACATGAAAAAATGTAAAGGAAACATGCGAAAGAAACAGGGTCCATAGAGTCCATATATATTATGATAATGGGAAAGTCTTTGTAAAGTCCACAGCGGAAAGTATTAGAGCCGAAAAGGAATCAATCCCTTCACCTCACCATGTGAAACCTCTCCCCAGAGAATCGCACTTACCAGAAGACTGGCAAACAAACAGCCCAAAGACAAACAGGTTCCTAATCTCTAGTATCCGGACCACCGTCTCAGATGAAACACTCTCTGATGTATAAGGCTGCTCACCCGGACATGTAACACTCAGATATAGTGCATGGGAGGACACATAAAGAGCACATAGAGCAGTATTGCTAATGCACACATTTATTGAGCCCAACCCCCCTTCACAATTGCACTTACAACAAGACAAAGTAAAAGCAGTGTAGAATCATATGCATAACTGAAGACAGTGACAGCTACATTAGGTAGACTACCAGACCTCCGTCATACTCGTCAGTACCCGGAAGCCCACAGAATGTACCGAGCCTCCCACCTGGCGTCCTGCTTCCTAGGTGACCGTGTAGCTCGTGCCCTGACCGGTTTCGTCTTACAAGACTTCAGCAGTGGAAGCCTTCGCATGTTTCCCTTACATTTTTTCATGTTTAGTCATGACATTTCTCAGCGCTGCTTGTGTATATTGACCCCTATTCTAGTAAGAGGTAGTATGCACCTTTTAATATATGCGTTTAGATTAGGCAGCAGCTTTGTTCTATTGAGTTTTATTGCATCTTCTGTTTATTCATTTTTGCACAGTAGAGTGCTTAAGCGCTGGGTGATTGGGGGAGGTGTATCATCGCTTATCTCAGTCCTTCATATTAAAATTAATATATACAATATACATTCCCATGGCGTACCAACAGGGGGTGGGGGGGCCATCCTCCCCGGGTGCCACACATTGGGGGGGGGGTGTCAGGGAGCACCAGGGTGACACCCAGGGCCGGCCGCCAGACAGCCTCCGCTGCTCACTAACACAGGAGAGCGGAGCTGGAGGCACTGTCTGAAGCAGAACGGGAGAGAGAGAATCACCAGCACTGAATAAACAGAGGGAACTGTCGGAGTTAACTTTCTAAGTTAATGAACAGGTGATTGATTGCTAGGACCCCCTAGCAACCAATCACCTGCTGTTAACTAGCAAAGTTAACTCCGGCAGTTCTCGCTGTTTATTCAGCGCTGGAGATTCTCTCTCCCATTCTGCTTCAGTTCCTCCTGCTCCGCTCTCCTCCTAAAAGGGTGGAAAGGGGGGAGCTGGGGGGGAGGGGGCAGTGTAATGTAAAGGGTTTCATTGGGGGTGGTGGCTGTATAATGTAAAGGGTTCCATGGGGGGGCTGTATAATGTAAGGGGTTCCATGGGAAGCGGGGCTGTGTGATGTAAAGGATTCCATGGGGGGGGCTGTATAATGTAAAGGGTTCCACAGGGGGGCGGGGGCTGTGTAATGTAAAGGGTTCCATTGGGGGGGGGGTTGTATAACGTAAAGAGTTCCATAGGGGGGCGGAGGCTGTGTAAAGTAAAGGGTTCCATTGGGGGGGCTGTGTAATGTAAAGGGTTCCATTGGGGAGGGCTGTGTAATGTAAAGGGTTCCATGGGGGGGGCGGGGGCTGTGTAATATAATGGGTTCCATTGGGGGGGCTGTATAATGTAAAGGGTTCCATGGGGGGGCTGTGTAATGTAAAGCGTTCCATTGGGGGGATGTTTAATGTAAAGGGTTCCTTGG
Source organism: Pelophylax lessonae (assembly GCF_965119305.1). Classification (NCBI taxonomy): domain Eukaryota; kingdom Metazoa; phylum Chordata; class Amphibia; order Anura; family Ranidae; genus Pelophylax; species Pelophylax lessonae. The sequence goes on along the minus strand of NC_138775.1, from coordinate 110,218,420 downwards.
GGGAACAGGGGCTGTGTAATGTAAAGGTTCCATGGGGGGGCGCGGGGTATGTAATGTAAAGGGTTTCATTAGGGGGGCTGTATAATGTAAAGGAATCATGGGGGGGCGGGGGCTGTATAATGTAACAGGTTCCATGGGGGGGCTGTATAATGTAAAGGGTTCCATGGGGGGGCTGTGTAATGTAAAGGGTTCCATGGGGGGGTGGGGGTTGGGGGCTGTGTAATGTAAAGGGTTCCATGGGGGGGCTGTAAAATGTAAAGGGTTCCATGGGGGGCTGTATAATTAATATTATATAGGATTTATATAGCGCCGACAGTTTTACACAGTGCTTTACAACTTGAGGTTAGACAGTACAAATACAAACACTTTAATGCAGTAGGAATCAGAGGGCCCTGCTCATTAGAGCTTACAATCTAGAGGGAGGGTCAAGAGGTACAAGAGGTAATAACTGTGGGGGATGGGCTGATGGAGAAAATAAAAGTTGTCAGAATTAATAATTAATAATAATTAATAATATCTCGCTGTGCCTCCATTATGTCAGAATGTTTATACTGCTCTGAATTTACAGTGTCTATTTATGGTTAATAATAAGCAAAGATCTGTGCGAAAGGAGAATCTCAACTTTTTCCATAAATCAATATGTAGCGAGTTCTTTTTATTGAATAATTTCTTTTTAAAAGCATATACCAATCTTAGTGAAAACAGTCTACAGTATGGAATATATAAACGTTTTATTCACGAGACATGTAATCACGATAAATGATCAAACTTGAGATGACACAAAAAGATAACTTCACAAAAATACCAACTTCAAACAATAACTGCAATGTGATGTGTAGCTCAATAATCAAAGTGAAACTGAAACAGAGTTAAAGTGAAACGAAAGCAAGATTACCATTTCCCCAGATGTAGTAGAAACCATATTTATGTATACTATACAATCAGCCCACAATTGTCTGCGTAATGCACAACCTGATAATCACTTCACTGCAGATGAAGTGAGAATAAGCCATGCAAAACGTGAAACTAATACGCCAATATGCGCCTAATCTGATATTAATAAAAATGTTATAAAAACAAAAATGATGTCAAAATCATGTCATCAAATTAGAGAAAAATCTATATATGGTTTATACGGCTGGGATTGTATTTTCGTTTACCCTTTAAATATGAAATGTAAAACATTTAAGGAAGTACATAAACAATATTGAATAATAATCAAATAATTAGCAAGGCATAATTACCATATTTAAAATGGCCGCTAGCTTAGAATAGTAGTTACCAGGTTCCTTAAGATGGCTGCCTTTCCAAGATGGTGGCCAATTAGGGAGGAGCTTCGTTTGGCGTCCCTCAAAGGTTCAGATACATGGTGTATTGAAAGGAAGTCTGTGTAGATGAGTCTGTGCATAGCTGTTAGTAGTGTGTATGTTGTAAGTGTGATGTATATTGGGCAAAATGTGATGTGTGTCATGTGTCTCTCTCATCTGGGCTTTTATATGGTATAGAACAAAGGACTATTAAAATTACCATAAGTTAAACCCAGAGGGAGTAACATGATCATCATTGGTTGGAACATCTTATTCATTAACTGGTGATGTCATAGGGTGACACCTCTTGGTCAACCAGTATATTAAAATTAAATAAAGATTTCTCCATTTAAGACTATTATAAAACAACATAATGTAACCATGCTTTCATCTACTAAATGTCCATTTAATCCACCAGGTATCTGAATAGAGATTAATCTTGGTAACACCATTCTAATATTTAATATATCATTTTTAAAATATATTGGATTTTACTTTTTTAACCCAAGACTTCAATTACCATAGTCAGCAAAATGGCAGTATTGCATTGCACTTAGGTTCAGTATGACAGCATTATTTATCTTCAAATATACTTCGAACCTTTATATTGACCCATAGCTTACAACCAGACCTTCTAAATTAAACACCTGGCAAGGCCAGAAAAGTTTATGATGCTTTCTACGACTTACAATTTACAAATGTTTACTGAAGCCTCTCGACATACAGAGATGAGTCATCAAAATCAGTAAAGTTAGTTTTTAACTAAATATGAAACAATTGTAATATATAACAATTTTCTACATATCTATGTATGCTATTCATATATATATATTTCAGTGTTAAGATTCCTTTATATATGAGATATAACGTATCTGTAAATCCTATTTTTAAATGGGTTTAAGCGTAAGAAATTACTGACCAGGGTTTATGACTACCATACAGACAAGATTATCCTGGTATAGCGTCAGCTAGACTTTATCTTAAAGTTTAAACAGACTATTGTCAGCTGGACTTTATCTTAAAGTAAGTCAAACAGACTATTTTATTTATTAGCTCAACACAACCTGTCTGGGGTAAACTTGTTGAATAGCCACTTTTCCTGCATAGGCACTTTTCTGTTAAAGGATATTTTAACCATTTAGTAACCTGACAAAAATGGATGCTACTGCTTCATTTCTATGTAGATCAAAATATGACATTTCATTTCTATTTGTTAAATTTAACGTCCCCAAATAACCCTGACATATCCCCCCCCCCCTTCCTCCCAGTAGGTAGGGACCAACCTTAACTAACTGGGAGGAAGTTTCAGTTTCAGGAAAAAGAAAAATGTCCTTCCTCTTTTCTAAGAGAGTAGTTCATATTGGGGATTGGGCATTATAACTTTCAAGCAAAGCGATAAAATGAAAAAGCAGTTCCAAGTGTCAGTTCGTAGCGACTTTGCTATTGTTAGCTATGTCACAACTGTTCCTTGTTAGTCTTTTGAATTTCGATCTCTTAGTAAAGAAACTCAAATTTCCTTGAAATCTCCAACTTCAGCTTGCAAACTTTTGGTAGATATAGAAATTAACTACTGCGATGGTATTAGCAACTACCATTCAAAACGCAGTAAAACAACGTTGGCAAACAGGAATCCGAGAAATCTCCTTGAACGTGGATTGAACAATGAATGGCCTCAGCATGGTCTAGAGTGTCATACACTCAGACTGAGTTTTGCTCACATGTGCAATGCACCATTCTCACATCTCCTTCAACTGAAAACAGGAGGTAGTGCGATTCATCTAAATGGATTTCCTCGGATCAAATGCACAAAGATCTTTTAAAACAAATCTTCCTCTCTGTCAACAAGAATCTTGGGCGTCTCGCAGCATGATTCCTGAAGAGGTACTTGATTCAATGAGGGTTTCCGTCCTGAGCTGGGCTCCAAGGAGTAAGATGACCCATCCGATTGCCGCGTCTATGGTTAACATCATCGTCTGTACCAATCAACGACCTGGCATGGAAGGTTAATCTCCCTCTAGTGGATGAAATATACAGTATGAATATATATTCTCATCAATTGACATTTCAATGTGAGGTTGGTAATCTAAGCTTTCTCAGAGTTCTCCTTTATTCCATTGTGGGATCAGTCTTTTATCTGACCACCATGGAATGTGAGACTAACTGGGGCTCATTAACATGGGGATGTATTTATCGCCATGGATACCACACATTGAACAATTTTACAATGATACAATATTTTGTTTGCATTTACCTACTACATGGGAGGAAAAAAATATTATCTCCCCCTTTGGGGCATCAATGCAATTTATTGTATGCAACAAAACTACCTGGCATTGAGGATTCCTTCTTGGTTACCATATACAACCTTTAACCTCTTGACTTCATTGCGTCATTAGGGTTTGATCCAAGGTATCACCGTCATTGGCAATTTTTTTTTACATGTGCCCGCTTTGAGCGACCTGCTTGAGTCAGAGGGATGAAGTGACCACTGAAAAATAGTAGGGTAGTTAGTATCTAACAACCAAGATCCCCTTGGCAGAGATTTCAGGATCCTCAATACTGTGGCCTGGGGATAAAATGGTGTTAGAACCTCTGTCTCCTATGCATCCATTCAGTATATCCCTCTGATTCCTGCCACTTGGGCATTTAAAGATTTTGTGGCCTTTGGCTGGCCACAGGATTTGTTCCTAAAGAGAGCTGTTTTGGTTCTGGGCTGCAGCGCCCTGAGTGAACCAAGTGATCATCCGATCCACCTTTGCATCTACTCTGCTGAAAAACCTTTTCAGAATAGAATTATTGGCTCCACCTCCTGCGGTGCCTATGTCTCTCGGGTACAGACAGATGGGACAGATCCCTATCAGAACCATTTGCTCGGTTCTGGCGGGGTCTGGGCCTTAATGTCTCTTCATCTTCCCGAGGATTTTGGGGAACCCTAAGATGGGGCAAATCCCTATTTATTTGTGGGTATCCCCCCCTTTGTTAAGGATATTGGGCATAGCGAGGTTTCCCATCCTCAAGGGTAAATTGGGCTCTTTGGGGATACTCCCTAGAGAATCTTTTTAACCTTGGGCCCTTTCCCCTTGGAAGGAAATCTTGAAATGGCCTCTGTTCCCCCCTCCTTATTGGTGGGGTGTCCGGTGTCCTCCATGAGGTATCCGGTATAAAATAAAAATCTTGCTCCTTTTTTTTTTTTTTTTTTCTTAGTGTGAGGGTTTGAGGAGAAAGGTGTGTTTCTGCCACAATTTTGGTGACAGGCTCGCGCCTTCCTTTGTATTCACTGGTCTGTTGGATGGAGTACAAATTGTCATTCTCTTTTACCAACCATTCCAGTGAACACCCCAACTTGTAGTCCCTTGCCAAACCTATTATTATGTACATAGGTAATGCCTCAAAGCACAGGAATTTAAATTCCAGGTGGTTGTACTCAGGCTCCTTCATTGAAGGGTGTTAGGCACTTTTGAGTACAGCCAAAATTTAAATGGGCTTTGGTGCTGGGTACATTTTAAATTATATATAGCGGCTCTAGCAGCAGTAAGGGTTTTTTTTTTTTGCGTGGGCCGACTTTTAAATTACATCCTTGAGGCACAACACAGAAAGGCTGTTTTCATAGGCCTCAAGATGGTTAATAATGTCTAAGGACCCTTTTTAATAAACAAAAAAAAAATCGGGACAGTGCTCTTTTTTAAAAACATTTTTATGTTCTGGAGGTGTATGGTATCTTTTTAGGGGTGCTAGTCTTTTTGCAGTGACCTTGATATGACTCATACCTATTTATGTATGGCTGCCCAATTTCTGCCCTCCTATATTTAGAAGATGGCTGGGGTAGGATGTTGACTCTCTGCCTGTCTCCCCCCTCCTTGTCTGGGTCATAACCATCAGACTGGGAGTCATATCTGGGTTTATTTAAATATCTAATTTTTAATGCAGGACTGATAAGCATTACCCTTTTGTATGGACCCCATAACCTTTTGGAACTCTCATATTTATTTATTGATGAGTTCCTGTCCTTACCCGAACTGTTACATTTTTATTTTTATTTATTTATTTATTTTTAAATTTTCCACTGCTGGTTACTCGGCAACTTTTGCTAGAAAACATTTTACCTTGCTAAAAACTTCCTACTCATTGCATTAATGATTTACATTGCTCTTACAAATGTTTGCTTTCATTACAGCTTTTTTGATAAGACTTCTGCCACAGTTCTACTTCTTCTGCAGTTTCACGCTACATTCTCTGAACTGATGTGTCCCAATAGAGGTTACTTTCACCTGCTCAAGGAGATTCCTTATCTCACTTCCTTTTATTTGGAGTGGAGATTGGAACTTTACTAAATTCCTTTTTGCTGAGCCTTCTGGTGCAGTTCCTCACAGAGATACAGTAAGATTGGCCATGATTCTAAAAGTATGTGATCACGCTTCCTGACGTCTTTGGTGATAGATAAGCTATTGGTGAGTTCATACAGCGGGTTATCCTTTACCCATGTCAGATGCCCATTATTTGGCCCGACTTTTTCTGAGGATTTTGATATATGACTCTAACCAGCATTTACATATTTCACCATTTCAGACTCAGAGAGGTGTCTCTACATATTCTAGATCTGTGCCGAATCTACTGGGGCTGTGGGATTAACATCTTGCCAGAGTTGGCAGCATGAACTTTACCTTCTGTAGACATTTTTTTTAAGGCATTTCTATCAACATCACAATCAATAAAATAAATGAAATTTTTTTTTTTTGAAGTTATGAATTATGTCATCATGATCATAATTATGATTGGCATATGTAAGAAATTAATAATATCTCAGCAGTGCCTCCATTATGTCAGAATTAATAATTAATAATAATTAATAATATCTCGCTGTGCCTCCATTATGTCAGAATGTTTATACTGCTCTGAATATACAGTGTCTATTTATGGTTAATAATAAGCAAAGATCTGTGTGAAAGGAGAATCTCAACTTATTCCATAAATCAATATGTAGCGATTTCTTTTTATTGAATAATTTCTTTTTAAAAGCATATACCAATCTTAGTGAAAACAGTCTACAGTATGGAATATATAAAAGTTTTATTCACGAGACATGTAATCACGATAAATGATCAAACTTGAGATGACACAAAAAGATAACTTCACAAAAATACCAACTTCATCTCTGAAGGACGAGGCCCATATGGAGTAGGAGGGAGGTTGAGGTGGTGGTGGATGTGGCGGTGTCATAGGCGTGCGCACAGGTTATGCCGGGTGTACTTGGGCACACCCTAATCACCTAGGGCACATTAGCATTATCGCTCTGTTTGCCAGTGAGGAGATGGGAAAGATCTCCCTCGGACCTGCTCTGCTCTATTTCACTTTGCCAGCAGGGAGAGTAATGTATCGGGGCCATGTACATGTAGGCAAACACATGCATGTGTATTTAAACTTTGGGGTGCACACCCTAATGCAATAGGCTGCGCACACCTATGGGCGGTGTAGGTGGAAAAAGCGGTGGAGGAGGACCAGGGCCGGATTAAGAGCATCATGGGCTTGGTGCTGAGGATTTTGAAGGGCCTTAAGGGTCGTGCCTTGGCATGCACCCAGAGGAGGAAGGGTGCAGCCATGCATGCCTAATTCAACATGGGATGCTGTCTCTGAAGCCCATAAACACATCCATGCATCGGCAACTGTCCCTCCTTGTCCGGCCTTCGTGCTGTGTGGGGAGGTTCTGAGGGAGCTGCCTGGGGAAGCGAGCATAGAAGCCAGACTTCTGTGTTTACAAGTGACAGAAGAGCGGTAACAGTAAATATGGCCAACCCGGGGCCCATATAAAAGGTAGGGGCCTGGAGCTGCAGCTCCAATAGCCCCTACGTTAATCTGGCCCTGAGGAGGACGAGGTAGCCAACACTGCTTCTTTTCACAAATTTTAAATGAGGGTACACCCCAAAAGAGTGAGAAAGAGCAAAAATGGAACAATGGGTGGGCAAGGTACGGAAAAGTCCCGTGGGATCCATGCCTGGTTCATTTTAATGAACGTGAGCTTGTCCACATTGTCTCTGGACAGGCGGCTGCGCTTGTCTGTTATAACGCCCCCAGCCGTGCTAAATACCCGTTCAGATAATACACTGGCTGCAGGGCACGCCAGCACCTCCAAGGCGTAAAGGGCAAGCTCAGGCCATGTGCCCAATTTGGAGACCCAGAAGTTGAAGGGGGCAGACCCGTCATTCACTACATGTAGGCGTGTGCACACATACTGCTCCACCATGTTAGTAAAATGCTGCCTCCTGACGTTCCATATGAGCTGCTGGTGCTGCTGTTTGTTGTGGCGTGCTGACAAAGCTTTTCCACATTTCGGCATGCTAACCCTGCCTTCTGAGGTGCTGGCGGTGCCCTGGTTGCGTTGGCGACCTCTTCCTCCTCCTCCTCCTCTGCCTTGTGCTTCCACTGTGGCCCCGCTGTCAGGTGGGAATGCCAGCAGCATCGCGTCTACCAGCGTGCGCTTGTACTCGCGCATCTTGCGATCGCGCTCCAGTGAGTGAATTAAGGACGGTACGTTGTCCTTGTAACGGGGATCCAGCAGCGTGGCCACCCAGTAATCAGCACAAGTTAGAATGTGGGCAACTCGGCGGTCGTTGTGGAGACACTGCAGCATGTTATCGCTCATGTGTGCCAGGCTGCCCAGAGGCAACGAAAGGCTATCCTCTGTGGGAGGTGTATCGTCCGTGTCCTCTGTATCCCCCCAGCCACGCACCAGTGATGGCCATGAGCTGGCCTGGGTGCCACCCTGCTGTGAACATGGTTCCATCTCCTCCTCCAGCTCCTCCTCCTCCTCATCCTCCAGAACTGTGCCCCTGCTGGACAATTGTGTCCCTGGCGTTTGTGTGTGCAGGAACCCACCCTCGGAGCCCCTTGCGAATGACTGCCCTGAAAGCCTTGGAAATGTTACCTCTTCATCCTCCTCCTCCTCATCCTGTGCCACATCCTCTTCCATCATCGCCCGAATTGCTTTTTCAAGGAGGCATAGAAGTGGGATAGTTAAACTGAGAACGGCGTCATCGGCACTGGCCATGTTGGTGGAGTACTCAAAACAGCGCAACAAGGCACACAGGTCTCGCATGGAGGCCCAGGTATTGGTGGTGAAGTGGTGCTGTTCCGCAGAGCGACTCATGCGTGCGTGCCGCAGCTGAAACTCCACTATGGCCTGCTGCTGCTCGCACAGTCTTTGCAGCATGTGTAAGGTGGAATTCCACCTTGTGGGCACGTCACATATGAGGCGGTGAGCGGGAAGGCCGAAGTTACGCTGCAGCGCTGACAGGCGAGCAGCAGCAGGGTGAGAACGCCGAAAGTGCGCACAGACGGCCCGCACTTTCTGCAGCAGCTCTGACATATCGGGGTAGTTTTTAAGGAACCTCTGCACCACCAAATTCAGCACATGCGCCAGGCAAGGGATGTGCGTCAAACCGGCTAGGCCCAGAGCTGCTATGAGATTTCGTCCGTTATCGCACACCACCAGGCCGGGCTTGAGGCTCGCTGGCAGCAACCACTCATTTGTCTGCTGTTCCATGCTCCTCCACAACTCCTGCGCGGTGTTTGGTTTGTCCCCCAAACAGGCAAGTTGTAAAACTGCCTGCTGTCGTTTACCCCTGGCCGTGCTGAAGTTGGTGGTGAAGGTGTTACGCTGTCCGGATGAGGAGGCAGTAGAGGATGAGGAAGCGGAGTAGGAGGAGTTAGGAACAGGAGGCAAACTGAAGCGCCCTGCAATCCTCAGTGGTGGAAGGACATGCGCCAAATTGCTATCCGCCTAGGGCCCATCCGCCACTGCATTTACCCAGTGTGCCGTTAGGGAGATATAACGCCCCTGACCGTGCTTACTGGTCCACGTATCGGTAGTTAGGTGGACCTTGGCACAGATGGCGTTGCGCAGTGCACACCTGATTTTTTCCCCCCACTTGGTTGTGCAGGGAAGGGATGGCTTGCCTGGAAAAGTAGTGGCGGCTGGGCACGACGTACTGTGGGAGAGCCACCGACATAAGGTTTTTAAAACTGTGCGTCTCCACCAGACGGAAAGACAGCATTTCAAAGGCAAGAATTTTGAAATGCTGGCATTCAGGGCCAGGGATCACGGGTGGGTAGGGGGGTACTTCCTCTTCCTCTCAAGTGTTTGGGAGATGGAAAGCTGAACGCTTCCACGGGACATTGTGGAGATGGTTGGTAACCCAGGTGGTGGTGTTGCTGACAGATCCTCTGTTTGCGGGGTGGCAGGTGCTGGTATCACTACAGATGTGGCTGGAGCGGCCGAGACTGCAGCAGAAGAGGAAGCAGGATGAGCCAGAGACGTTTCTTGGTTTTGAAGGTGTCTACTCCACTGCAGTCTTAGATGCCTGATCATGCAGGTTGTGCTCAGGTTGAGAAGGTTTATGCCTCGCTTCAGGCTCTGATTGCACAGGGTGCAAACCACTCGTGTCCTGTCATCAGCACATTTTCTAAAGAACTTCCACGCTAGAGAACACCTTTGAACTGACTTTGGTGCGCTCGTTCCCTTGCTGCGTTGGGCAGTAGCAGGCATAGTGTCTAGGGCAGGGCCGCTCCGCTTCTGCACCCTGCTCCCTCTTCTGCTGTGCTGGTGGCTCTGTGCGACCACCGCCTCTTCCTCCAAACTACTCAGGTCACCTGCATGACGTTCATTCCATGTGGGGTCGAAGACCTCATCGTCCTCCACATCATCTTCCACCCAGTCTTCACCCCTGCCCTCCTTGTTGGTCTCCACAATGCTGAACGCCGCAGCAGTTGGCACCTGCGTTTCATCATCATCGGAGACTTGCTGCGATGGTCCTTGCATGTACTCATCTTGAGAAATAAGTGGTTGGGCATCGCTGCACTCAATCTCTTCCACTTCTGGGGCAGGGCTAGGTGGATGGCCCTGGGAAACCTTGCTGACAGAGTCATCAAAAAGAAGAAGAGACTGCTGTATGGCTTGGGGCTCAGACTGCTTGCCTGATTTGCAAGGGGGTGAGGTGAAAGACGGTTGGACATCGGCTGCAGGTGCCAACTCTGACCTTTCTGCAGTAGACTGGGTGGGAGACAATGTGAAGGAACTGGAGGCACTGTCAGCAGCAAACCAATCTACTATCGCCTCCACTTGTTCTGGCCTCATCACTTCTAGAGGCGTATGATGCCCTACCAAATGCTGATGCAGGTTCTGTCGCCTACTCACACTTGAGGAAGGTGTTTCACTTGTGCGTGTAGCTGGCACAGATCGACCACGTCCTCTCCTTGCAACAGGAGCTCTACCAGCAGTACCACGACCCAGGCCACGGCCCCTATTTGACGGTCTCCTCATATTTCTGTAATTTAAGACCTTGCCCTAGAAAGGTGTTTATTGAATAGCGGAACAAAACAACAACAGTATCGCACGGGTGTATCTCACAGTCAAATATGCAAACTATGCTGCAATTTAATGTTTTTTACCCCAAAAGGGTGTATATTGAATAGCGGAATAGGATAAAAAACGGTGTATCTCACACGTACAAACACAGACTAGGCCCGATTAAATTTTTTTGTACCCTAAAGGGAGGATGAGGAAGAGGAGTAGGAGGAGTTGGGAAAGGAGGCAAACTGAAGCGCCCTGCAATCCTTGGCGGGGGAAGGAGATGCGCCAAACTAATTTAAAAGGTGTATCTCACATGTAACGATACAGACTATGCCGTAATTAAATTTTTTACACTCCAAAAGGGTGTATATTGAATAGCGGAATAGGGAAACTTTTATAATACGGTGTATCTCACACGTACAAACACAGACTAGGCCCCGATTACAATTTTTTGTACCCTAAAGGCAGGATGAGGAAGAGGAGTAGGAGGAGTTGGGAACAGGAGGTAAACTGAAGCGCCCTGCAATCCTTGGCGGGGGAAGGAGATGTGCCAAACCAATTTAAAGGTGTATCTCACACGTACCGATACAGACTATGCCGTAATTTAATTTTTTACACTCCAAAAGGGTGTATATTGAATAGCGGAATAGGAAAAATTTTATAATACGGTGTATCTCACACGTACAAACACAGACTAGGCCCCGCCGATTACAATTTTTTGTACCCTAAAGGCAGGATGAGGAAGAGGAGTAGGAGGAGTTGGGAACAGGAAGCAAACTGAAGCGCCCTGCAATCCTCGGCGTTAGAAGGAGATGCGCCAAACAAATTTAAAAAGGTGTATCTCACATGTACCGATACAGACTATCCCGCAATTTAATTTTTTTACACTCAAAGAGGGTGTATATTGAATAGCGGAATAGGACAAATTTTACAAAACGGTGTATCTCACACGTACAAACACAAACTAGGCCCCGATTACAATTTTTTCTACCCTAAAGGCAGGATGAGGAGTAGGAGGAGTTCGGAACAGGCAGGAGGCAGACTGAAGCACCCTCAAATCCTCGGCAGTATGAGATGCGCCCAAAAAATTGGAAAGGTGTATCTCACACGTACCGACACAGACTATCACGCAATTTAATTGTTTATACCCAAAGGTTTTGATTAAATAGCGGAATAGAAAATATGATAAAAAAAAAAAGTGTATGTATATCACACGTACACAACCACACTAGGCCCCAATTACTATTGTTTGTACCCCTAAAAGGCTGGATGAGGAGTAGGAGGAGTATGGAACAGGCAGCACCCTCAAATCTTCAGAAGTATGAGATGAACCCCAAAAACTTGCAAAGGTGGATCTCACACGTACCAACACAGTCTATCCCGCAATTTAAATGATACCCAAAGGTTTTTATTGAATAGCGGAATAGGAAATATGATCAAAAAAAGTGTATGTATCTCACACGTACAGAAGCACACTAGGCCCCAATTACTATTGTTTGTACCCCTAAAGGCAGGATGAGGAGTAGGAGGAGTATGGAACAGGCAGCACCCTCAAATATTCAGAAGTATGAGATGAACCCCAAAAACTTGGAAAGGTGGATCTCACACGTACCGACACAGACTATCCCCCAATTTAACTGATCCCCAAAGGTTTTTGATTAAATAGCGGAATAGAAAATATGATCAAAAAAAGTGTATGTATATCACACGTACACAACCACACTCGGCCCCAATTACTATTGTTTGTACCCCTAAAAGGCTGGATGAGGAGTAGCAGGAGTATGGAACAGGCAGCACCCTCAAATCTTCAGAAGTATGAGATGAACCCCAAAAATCATTCAGCTCTGCTGCAGGCCACAATTTAATTTTTTTTATCCCAAGGCTGTATATTGAATAGTGGAATAGAAAAAAGTGTATGATTTTTGAAACCACTCAATATTAGCACATGTGAACTGAACGCAGCAGTGTATGATCAGTCACTCAGCACAGCACAGCTGAAGGAAAAAGGCTGCACACAGTGCCTGATAGAAAAATACTTTTCTCCCTCCTCCTCAGTGGGCAAAAAAGATTGTGTTCACTGCACCCCAAAAAGATTGTGTTCACTGTACCCCAAAAAGATTGTGTTCACTGTACCCCAAAAAGATTGTGTTCACTGCACCCCAAAAAGATTGTGTTCACTGCAGCCCACACACAGCAAAATGGATGTGGACCACTGACACCTGCCTATCTCCTATCCCACACCACACAGCAATATCGATTGTAGTTTGTAGAACACACTGTCCCTAAAAATCAGCAGACTCTCTCCCTAAAAGGATTGATAAGATCGTAGATCGGGACTGCAAAACCCACCCCACACAGCAATATCGATTGTAGTTTGTAGAACACACTTTCCCTAAAAATCAGCAGACTCTCTCCCTAACAGGATTGATAAGATCGTAGATCGGGACTGCAAACCCCACCCCACACAGCAATATCGATTGTAGTTTGTAGAACACACTTTCCCTAAAAATCAGCAGACTCTCTCCCTAACAGGATTGATAAGATCGTAGATCGGGTGACTGCAAACCCCACCCCACACAGCAATATCGATTGTAGTTTGTAGAACACACTTTCACTAAAAATCAGCAGACTCTCTCGCTAACAGGATTGATAAGATCGTAGATCGGGTGACTGCAAACCCCACCCCACACAGCAATGTCGATTGTAGTTTGTAGAACGCACTGTCCCTAAAAAATCAGCAGACTCTCTCCCTAAAATGCCTACAACTTGCCCTGCCTAACAAACTCCGACCTGTCCCTCAATTCTATCCGGACACAAATGTTTTTTTTTTCCTGTCTGTCCCTAATCAGCAGCCAGCACGTTGATGTGTGCTCTCTCCCTGATCTAAACAGCAGAATGACGCTGCAGCGGCACTGCCTCGAACTTATAAAGACTTGGTCACATGCTTCAGACGGCCAATCACAGCTACTGATACATTTGTAGGCATGGCTGGGATGGCTTAGGCACACCAGTTAAACGCTTGTTGATTGGCTGTTGAAAGCCCGATGCAGATGAAGTGAGAAGAAGCCATGCAAAACGTGAAACTAATACGCCAATATGCGCTTAATCTGATATTAATAAAAATGTTATAAAAACAAAAATCATCTCTTTAGAGAAAAATCTATATATGGTTTATACGGCTGGGATTGTACTTTCGTTTACCCTTTAAATATGAAATGTAAAACATTTAAGGAAGTACATAAACAATATTGAATAATAATCAAATAATTAGCAAGGCATAATTACCATATTTAAAATGACCGCTAGCTTAGAATAGTAGTTACCAGGTTCCTTAAGATGGCTGCCTTTCCAAGATGGTGGCCAATTAGGGAGGAGCTTAGTTTGGCGTCCCTCAAAGGTTCAGATACATGGTGTATTGAAAGGAAGTCTGTGTAGATGAGTCTGTGCATAGCTGTTAGTAGTGTGTATGTTGTAAGTGTGATGTATATTGGGCAAAATGTGATGCGTGTCATGTGTCTCTCTCATCTGGGCTTTTATATGGTATAGAACAAAGGACTATTAAAATTACCATAAGTTAAACCCAGAGGGAGTAACATGATCATCATTGGTTGGAACATCTTATTCATTAACTGGTGATGTCATAGGGTGACACCTCTTGGTCAACCAGTATATTAAAATTAAATAAAGATTTCTCCATTTAAGACTATTATAAAACAACATAATGTAACCATGCTTTCATCTACTAAATGTCCATTTAATCCACCAGGTATCTGAATAGAGATTAATCTTGGTAACACCATTCTAATATTTAATATATCTTATTTAAAATATATTGGATTTTACTTTTTTAACCCAAGACTTCAATTACCATAGTCAGCAAAATGGCAGTATTGCATTGCACTTAGGTTCAGTATGACAGCATTATTTATCTTCAAATAAACTTCGAACCTTTATATTGACCCATAGCTTACAACCAGACCTTCTAAATTAAACACCTGGCAAGGCCAGAAAAGTTTATGATGCTTTCTATGACTTACAATTTACAAATGTTTACTGAAGCCTCTCGACATACAGAGATGAGTCATCAAAATCAGTAAAGTTAGTTTTTAACTAAATATGAAACAATTGTAATATATAACAATTTTCTACATATCTATGTATGCTATTCATATATATATATTTCAGTGTTAAGATTCCCTTATATATGAGATATAATGTATCTGTAAATCCTATTTTTAAATGGGTTTAAGCGTAAGAAATTACTGACCAGGGTTTATGACTACCATACAGACAAGATTATCCTGGTATAGCGTCAGCTAGACTTTATCTTAAAGTTTAAACAGACTATTGTCAGCTGGACTTTATCTTAAAGTAAGTCAAACAGACTATTTTATTTATTAGCTCAACACAACCTGTCTGGGGTAAACTTGTTGAATAGCCACTTTTCCTGCATAGGCACTTTTCTGTTAAAGGATATTTTAACCATTTAGTAACCTGACAAAAATGGATGCTACTGCTTCATTTCTATGTAGATCAAAATATGAAATTTCATTTCTATTTGTTAAATTTAACGTCCCCAAATAAACCTGACAAAGTACAGTTGTTAGGTGGTTGCCAGATAGGTTTCTCTGAAGAGGTGTGTTTTCAGGGATCTTCTGAAAGTGGACAAAGTAGGAGATAGTCAGACAGATTGGGGTAGAGCATTCCAGAGGATGGGAGAGGCTCGGGAGAAGTCCTGGAGGCAAGCATGGGAAGAGGTTACAAGGGAGCTGGAAAGCTGGAGGTCCTCGGAGGAATTAAGAGAACGAGTTGGTTGGTATTTTGGGATCAGATTAGTGATATAGCTGGGCGCAAAGTTATGGATGGCTTTGTAGGTTATGGTTAGTAACTTGAATTTAATTTGTTGATTGAGTGGCAGCTAATGGAGGTATTGGCAAAGAGGGGTAGCAGACACAGAGCGGTTTGCAAGGTGGATGAGCCTGGCCTGGTTCACATTATACAGCCATGGGGTTCCATGGGGGAGGGGGGGCTGTATACTGTAAAGAGGACCATAGGGGGGCTGGATAATGTAAAGGGGTGCATGGGGGGCTGTGTAATGTAAAGGGGTCCATGGGGGAGCTGTGTAATGTAAAAGGTTCAGAGGTGTGAGGGGAGCTGTATAATGTAAGGGGGTTTATGGGAGGGCTGTATAATGTAAAGGGGCCCACAGGGGGCTGTGTAATGTAAAAGGGTTTAGAGGTGTGGGGGGACTTTGTAATGTAAAGGGGCCCAGAGGTATGGGGGCTGTGTAATGTAAAGGGAGCGATAGATGTGGGAGGCTGTGTAATGTAAAGGGGTCCAGAGGTGCGGGGGCTGTGTAATGTAAAGGGGTCCAGAGATGCAGCGGCTGTGAATTGTAAAGGGGTCAACCAGTGCAGCAGCTGTGAATTGTAAAGGGGTCCAGTGGTATGGGGGCTGTGTATTAGGTTCTAGTTTATTTAGCCTCTCAAAACTGTCTCCTTAGAAAATTGTTTAAAAATCTAAAATCAGACATTGCAGCCAATTAGCAGTAATGATCCGCCAAAGTAAAATATATTAATATATAAAAATTCATAAAAATGTATAAAAGCATACATATTCAAAGGGCAAATATATCTAAGAATAGACAGCAACAGGCAAACAGATCTAGATTATATAGCCTCTCAAAACTGCTCAAATCATGGTGTCTCCTTAGAAAAAAAAAGCCATCTTTGTCTCGCAAGGGAGGGGATCATGCTCTGCTTCAGTATGTCACAGTACATGTTGGCATTCATGGTTCCCTCAATGAACTGTAGCTCCCCAGTGCCGGCAGCACTCATGCAGCCCCAGACCATGACACTCCCACCCCCATGCTTGACTGTAGGCAAGACACACTTGTCTTTGTACTCCTCACCTGTTTCCTGCCACACGCTTGACACCATCTGAACCAAATAGGTTTATCTTGGTCTCATCAGACCACAGGACATGGTTCCAGTAATCCATGTCCTTTGTCTGACTGTCTTCAGCAAACTGTTTGCGGGCTTTCTTGTGCATTATCTTTAGAAGAGGCTTCCTTTTGGGACAACAGCCATGCAGACCAATTTGATGCAGTGTGCAGCGTATGGTCTGAGCACTGAAAGCTGAGCCCCCACCCCTTCAACCTCTGCAGCAATGCTGGCAGCACTCATACGTCTATTTCCCAAAGACAACCTCTGGATATAAAGCTAAGCACGTGCACTCAGCTCCTTTGGTCGACCATGGTGAGGCCTGTTTTGAGTGGAACCTGTCCTGGTAAACTGCTGTATGGCCTTGGCCATTGTGCTGCAGCTCAGTTTCACGGTCTTGGCAAGCTTCTTATAGCCTAGGTCATCTTTAGGTAGAGCAACAATTCTTTTTTTCAGATCCTCAGAGAGTTCTTTGCCATGAGGTGCCATGTTGAACTTCCAGTGACCAGTATGAGAGAGTGAGAGCGATAACACTAAATTTAAAACACCTGCTCCTCATTCACACCTAAGACCTTGTAACACTAAGCGAGTCACATGACACCAGGGAGGCATCATCAAATGGAAGGTGGAGGAGCACAAGGTCTCTAACATCCACCAGCTCCGTGATGTCGTCATGGAGGAGTGGAAGAGGACTCCAGTGGCAACCTGTGAAGCTCTGGTGAACTCTATGCCCAAGAGGGTTAAGGCAGTGCTGGAAAATAATAGTGGCCACACAAAATAGTGACACTTTGGGCCCAATTTGGACATTTTCACTTAGGGCTGTACTCACTTTTGTTGGCAGTGGTTTAGACATTAATGGCTGTGTGTTGAGTTATTTTGAGGGGACAGCAAATTTACACTCTTATATAAGTTGTACACTCACTACTTTACATTGTAGCAAAGTGTCATTTCTTCAGTGTTGTCACATGAAAAGATATACTAAAGTATTTACAAAAATGTGAGGGGTATACTCACTTTTGTGAGATATTGTATGTTCAAAGGCACAGGAAATGCTAATAGTGCCATTTTGTTGAAGACCAGGTAATGACCAAAGTTATTCAGTGGAACAACCACTGAAAGATAAAAATGTTGGTGTCCCCTAACCACTTCCCGACCACCCGCCCCCTTTTTACTGTTGCAGGATGGCTCTCCTGCACAAACCGACGTAGACCTAAGTCGGTCGCGCGCGGGAAGCTAGAGGGCGAGCGCGCATTGCCAGCCGCGTGCTCCCGCCCCCACTCGGCAGCGGGGAAGCCGATGCATGGGTCAGGCGGGTCCAATTGCCGCCTGACACCCGCGATCGCTCCCCGCTGAGAGAGAAGGACAGTCAGCTGTTGTAAACACAGCCAACCGTTCTTTTCCCTGAAATGATCATAGAGCCCATGTGATCCTTTTATATAGGCCACGCCCACCCCACAGTTAGAATCACTGCCATAGGCTCACATTTAACCCCTTGATCACGCACAGGGTTAACCCCTTCCTTGCCAATGGCATTATTACCGTAACAGTGCATTTTTTTAGCACTGATTACTGTAGTAATGTCACTGGTACCCCCAAAAGTGTCAAAAATGTCAGTTAGGGGTCCGATCTGTCCACCGCAATGTCGCAGTCCTGCAAAAAAATCACAGATCACCGCCATTACTAGTAAAAAAAAATAAATAAATAAATAAAAATGACATAAATCTTTCCCGTAGTTAATAGACGCAATAACTTTTGCGCAAACCAATCAAAATACACTTATTGTGATTTTTTTTTTGCCAAAAATATGTAGCAGAAAACAAATTTTTTTTGAGAATGTCATATAGTAGAATGGGAAAAATATTGTTTTTTTTTTTAAAAAAATTGTCGCAATTTTTTTTGTTTATAGCGCAAAAAAAAAATTGCACAGGTGATCAAATACCACCAAAAGAAAGCTCTATTTGTGGGAAAAAAAAGGACATACATTTTATTTGGATACAGCATCGCAAGTCCATGCAATTGTCCGTTAAAGTAAAGCTGTCCCGAATCGCACAATAGGGCCTGGTCATTAAGGGGGCAAATCCTTCTGGTCTTAAAGTGGCTAATGCAGGAAAAAGTGCATATCCTGTCTGAAAAATTCTCAGAAAACATATAAAATAAATAGCAAATAAGCAAAAAACTGATGGGAAAAAATTATATATATATATACAGTATCTCATAAAAGTGCGTACACCCCTCACATTTTTGTAAATATTTAATAATATCTTTTGATGTGACAACACTGAGGAAATTACACTTTGCTACAATGTAAAGTAGTGAGTGTACAGCTTGTATAAGAATGTAAATTTAAAATAACTCAATACACAGTCATTAATGTCTAAACTGCTGGCAACAAAAGTGAGTACACCCCTAAGTGACAATGTCTAAAAATGGGCCCAATTAGACATTTTCCCTCCCCGATTTCACTTGACTACTTAGTGTTACAAAGTCTCAGGTGTGAATATGGAGCAGGTGTGTTAAATTTGGTGTTATTGCTCTCACTCTCTCATACTGGTCACTGGAAGTTCAACATGGCACCTCATGACAAAGAACTCTCTGAGGATCTGAAAAAAAGACTTGTTACTCTACATAAAGATGGCCTAGGCTATAAGAAGATTACCAAGACCCTGAAACTGGGCTGCAGCATGGTGGCCAAGACCATACAGCGGTTTAACAAGACAGGTTCCACTCAGAACAGGCCTAGCCATGGTCGACCAAGGAAGTTGAGTGCACGTGCTCAGCGTCATATCCAGGGGTTGTCTTTGTGAACTAGACGTATGAGTGCTGCCAGCATTGTTGCAGAGGTTGAAGGGGTGGGGGGTCAGCCTGTCAGTGCTCAGACCATACGCCGCACACTGCAACAAATTGGTCATCCCAGAAGGAAGCCTCTTCTAAATATGATGCACAAGAAAGCCCACAAACAGTTTGCTGAAGACAAGCAGACTAAGGACATGGAGTACTGGAACCGTGTCCTGTGGTCTGATGAGACCAAGATAAACTTAATTGGTTCAGATGGTGTCAAGCGTGTGTGGCAGCAACCAGGTGAGGAGTACAAAGACAAGTGTGTCTTGCCTACAGTCAAACATGGTGGTGGTAGTATCATGGTCTGGGGCTGCATGAGTGCTGCCGGAACTGGGGAACTACAGTTAATTGAGGGAACCATGAATGCCAACATGTACTGTGACATACTGAAGCAGAGCATTACCCCCTCCCTTCAGAGACTGGGCCGCAGGGCAGAATTCCAACATGATTACCACCCCAAACACACCTCCAAGACTACCACTGCCTTGCTAAAGAAGCTGAGGGTAAAGGTGATGGACTGGCCAGGCATGTCTCCAGACCTAAACCCTATTGAGCATCTGTGGGTCACCCTCAAACAGAAGGTGGAGGAGAGCAAGGTCTCTAACATCCACAAGCTCTGTGATGTCGGCATGGAGGAGTGGAAGAGGACTCCAGTGGCAACATGTGAAGCTCTGGTGAACTCCATGCCCAAAAGGGTTAAGGCGGTGCTGGAAAATAATGGTGACCACATAAAATATTGACACTTTGGGCCTAATTTGGACATTTTCACTTAGGGGTGTACTCACTTTTGATTCCAGCAGGTTAGACATCAATGGCTGTGTGTTGAGTTATATTGAGGGGACAGCAAAATTATACTGTTATACAAGCTGTACACTCACTACTTTACATTGTAGCAAAGTTTAATTTCTTCAGTATTGTCACATGAAAAGATATAATAAAATATTTACAGAAATGTGAGGGGTGTACTCATTTTTGTGAGATACTGTACATAAAGTACTTTTTAAGAGAAATCTGTCTTTTGAATTTGTGTACCTCAATAAAAGGTTTGAAATTTTCAAAATGTAGCTTTAGGGGCAAATTTAAGACCCTTATTGAGCACTAATGTCTCATTTTTATTCAGTGTGGCCTTTCTAAGGTTACTGTCTATTGATTTTCCTTCCTCCTCATTTGCCTCTTTTTCTACAATGCTTCTTTTTCTCCCTGTTCGCTCCCCTAAAAAATAGTTATAACTGTTGTCAGGTCTTTGATATGTGTCTGAGGTGAGAGGCGTCACACAATGATAACTCTTGTTCTGAGGGGGTCTCTGAGGTTGATGGTGATTATTCTGTCCCCTCATATTGCAACCTCTAAAGTTCCCTCTCTTACCATTCCAGTTACTTCCAGAAGGGGGATACTGAGTGGAGTGGTATCCCTCCCGTCCCCACCTGCCATTATCGTAGTATAAATCATGGACCCTCCCTAGTTGGATCTAGAGGACCAGAATGGTAGTCTTGGGGTCCTAGGTTCTAATATTGTGTAAAACCAATAAATTAATACCCGCGCTGTGATGAATAAATAAGTGAGAGATAAAAATAGTGATAAAAATTAGGAATAAAACCTGAAGCTGCTGCTCACTAGGTAAAATACCAGAAAGATTAAATAAGGCGGCGCTAACAGGTATATGAAGTGTGAATAAGGTGCAAAAAAATCAATATATTATAACTACATGATTTGTGATCAAAATATTAAATACTTAAATAAATATAAAGTGCATTGGTGATCAACAATACAAGAATCAATAATTTCAAGTGCAAAAATATGATATATCAAATGTCCTTTGTGCAACCATATGCAAAGTGCAAAATAAATACAGTCCAAAGAAAGGTTTCTTCCAAAAGAAACTAAAGTGCTGGAAAGGTGCTCATATCCATATAAGTGCCCAGGTGCTCTTCAAGAAGGGTCCCCCTATGGGGGTGCACTCACCACAATTAGGATATCAGAGAGCCTTAAGCAAACATAGCTTTCCTTAGTCGGATGGTTGGATTGGGACCTCTTAATATGGGCTTCCTTTGTAATGCCTTGCCTTTCTCTCCCCTGTATGTATCTCCAGGCCCGTTGCTACAAGGCAGGCAAACCAAGCAATTGCTTGGGGCCCCGAGCTGGCCTGGGGCCCCAAGACAACAACTGGTTAGGAATAAATGCAACGACACTGTGTGAGGCTGTGAGCGCCCTTTTGATTGTCAATGCAGTAAAGTGCAATGACACTGTTATCGGGATCTCCCTCAAGGGGGCCCCTCTCTGTCTCAACAGGTTTGTAATAAGTCTGATAAGATCTGTAGACACAAGAGAGATCCCTGGCCTACCAGCTAGACTTTATGCAGAGTATGGACCAGCCCATGGACAGTGCAGACTGACAGCTCCTACTGTATACAGATAGCAGGGCTCTAAATGCAATTAAAATTCCTGCAGCAGGTGTGGATGAGTGAGGAGCAGATAGCATCAGGGTGAGTAGCTGCTAGGACCCTCTGCTTCTACATCTGCCGAGTGCCGACAGGTCTGAAAACTTCTTTCTTTTTTTTTATCTATCTCCCTTCTAATCTTAGTCTCTTTTTGTTTATATGTCCCCCTCCTCTCTCTCTCCTTTCTTTCTTTCTTTTCTATCCATCTATCTATATCATATATGTATATAGATAGATAGATAGATAGATAGATAGATAGATAGATAGATAGATAGATAGATAGATAGATAGATAGATAGATAGATAGATAGATAGATAGATAGATAGATAGATAGGATAGATACTTAAACTGTATGGCTATGCTGTGGTTCCTGTAGGCTTTGCGTGTGTGCGGGGGGTCAGGGGGGGCCTCCATGTCCATTTTGCTTGGGGCCCCCAAATTCCTTCAAACGGCCCTGTGTATCTCAAATGAAAAGGAAGGAGGCGACCATAGTGAAGCCCGTAAAGGTATTTATTGAATATTAAGCAAAAAATATTACTCACAAACGTAGGTTAATATTCGGCATGGATAAAGCAAATACACTCCGTGTTCCTCCGCTTCCGTGTACGCTGCCTGGCGTGCGTTCCACGTAGTGATGATGCTCATTTTATTTTTATATATATTTTTTTATTTTTATATTTTTTTCGTATATGGTTTTGCTCACAATTTTTTTCACATTAAATTTATTCATAGCTATTAATTTTTCATAATCATAATTTTTGTTCTTCGTATATCCCTACACTTTTCTACTGATATAAATAGTCATGTAGTAATAAGCACATTATGTATTAGATAAATTATGGACATATTTATTATTTTAATTAAGAATTTTAAAGTTTTTAAAGATTTTAACATGTAATATGGTTTTTTGGTAACAGGAAACGAGGTGGTAGTTTGAATTTATTTGCAGTATTTTTTAATTTATAAGACATTAATAAATATTTTTATCACCTATTTGATCCTTTTTCTAATTATGATCACGAACGTAGTTGTCATATTTCCCTATTTGACTTCTGTGGAGACACGATCAGTATGGGAATGGTAACAGGAAGTTCAGTGATGAATCGTTTACCAGCCCTCTACCTGTGATTGGCTGTCAGCAAAGCCAGATGAGTATAAATAGAAGCCGCCTTACCGGAATGATGTCTTTGATAACGCCCATTAAGGCGGGCGAAACGCGTCGACGCACTTCCGGGCAGCGGAGCATCATCACTACATCATTTCCTGTAACCATTTTTTCCTGGAACGCACGCCGGCAGCGTACACGGAAGCGGAGGAACACGGAGTGTATTTGCTTTATCCATGCCGAATATTAACCTACGTTTGTGAGTAATTTTTTTTGCTTAATATTCAATAAATACCTTACGGGCTTCACTATGGTCGCCTCCTTCCTTTTCATTTGAGATACATACAGGGGAGAGAAAGGCAAGGCATTACAAAGGAAGCCCATATTAAGAGGTCCCAATCCAACCATCCGACTAAGGAAAGCTATGTTTGCATAAGGCTCTCTGATATCCTAATTGTGGTGAGTGCACCCCCATAGGGGGACCCTTCTTGAAGAGCACCTGGGAACTTATATGGATATGAGCACCTTTCCAGCACTTTAGTTTCTTTTGGAAGAAACCTTTCTTTGGACTGTATTTATTTTGCACTTTGCATATGGTTGCACAAAGGACATTTGATATATCATATTTTTGCACTTGAAATTATTGATTCTTGTATTGTTGATCACCAATGCACTTTATATTTATTTAAGTATTTAATATTTTGATCACAAATCATGTAGTTATAATATATTGATTTTTTTTCACCTTATTCACACTTCATATACCTGTTAGCGCCGCCTTATTTAATCTTTTAATCTTTCTGGTATTTTACCTAGTGAGCAGCAGCTTCAGGTTTTATTCCTAATTTTTATCACTATTTTTATCTCTCACTTATTTATTCATCACAGCGCGGGTATTAATTTATTGGTTTTACACAATATTAGAACTTCTCTGGGATTTTAAAGATAGTATTGGCTTAGGAAGACTCCCGGAAGTAGCAGGTTGACAGTTGTTAACCTCCATAGAGTCATTGCCAAGAGAAGTTTCTTGCCCCTTAAAAACATTACCATCCTTATAGACTTGGCTGTCCCCTCACATATTTCTTTTTTTTCTTAACTCTTTAAATTTTTCAAAGACTTTTTTGATTTTTACAAAGACTACACTTCCTCAACGGTAAAGGAAAGCGGCAGTACTATTAAATAATTTTTCAAAAGTACTGATAGAAAACGGAAAATTGTATCATACTTACTGCAATTTTCCTTTCCTGGTGCCTATCCATGGCAGCATACCTGTGATAGAGCTCTGCCTTCAGGACTTGTGAATAGCTTAAAAGAAAGACGCCCCCTACTCCCAGCATTCTCCTGTGATATAGAATACAGAGGGAGGGAGCGTATGCTGCCATGGATAGGCATCAGGAAAGGGAAATTACAGTAAGTATGATACAATTTTCCGTTTTCCTGGCGCTTCCATGGCAGCATACCTGTGATAAATAACTAGCTGACAAAAGGGTGGGTAGAGCACAAAGAAATATTTTTTTTTATAGATGAAGAAAGGGCTTCCTGCATTGCCCTTCTTTCAAATTCTACAGTGGTGAGCGTTCCAAGGTCAACTCTATAATGTTTTATAAATGTGTGCTGAGACGACCATGTGGCAGCCCTGCAGATGGTATCCAGGGAGACGTTCACTCTGGCTGCCCATGAGGCAGAAATTTATATCGTTGAATGAGCCTTCACCTGCTTCGGAGGAACCATGCCTTTAGCCCTGTACACTTTATGTATTAGTTTGACAATCCAGGATGCAAGCTTCCTGCTAGAGGCTTCCTTCCCTCTGTTTTTTCTCCATGGGATAACGAACAGCCTGTTAGATGTTCTACATTTTTCTGTAGCCTCGAGATACTTCTTGAGGACTTTCGCTATGTCCAAGCTTGGGTCTATTTCTGACTGGAAAAAAAACTGGCAAGGCCCATGGTTCCCTGAGGTGACTTGCGGTAGTAACTTTAGGGGTGAAACCTTGAATAGGTCGCAATTCCACTCCGTCTGGAAAGAAAGAAACGTGCTCCTCTCCAATTCCCAGGGCTTGCAGGTCCGATACCCTATATAGGCCATTTTTAAGGATAAGTTCCAAATCAATATTTGTTTCATAGAAGCAAAAGGATGTTCCACCAAGGCTTCCAGGATTAGAGTTAGGTCCCATTTTGGAAAGGTGCATCTGACCGGAGGGCGTGACTTTAACACCCCTCTAAGGAACGTAATTACGAGAGGGTTGACCGCCCATCTTGAATTTGTTGCTGCTGATAATGCGACCACCTGGACCTTTAATGAACTGAGAGATGGAGATGGAGATGAGTAGATGGAGTTTGTGAATGGTTTCCTTGTTTGAAGGAGTGTCGAAATGACTTCCGGGGAACAGCCTAAGGCTTCAAACCTCCACCATTCAATTTCCACACCCATAGATCCAGTCTGTGTGGGTTTGGATGAGAGACTCTGCCCTGCTGTAGAAGTTGAGGGAACAGGGGAAATGTCAGAGGTGTGCTCACAGACAGCCGCTTGGCTAGTGGAAACCAAGGTCTCTTGGGCCAATTGTAACGCTCCGGCGTTTGTTTAGTGAACTGGATTTGCAGCTGCAGAATTTCCACTCAGTAGTCATGTAGAGATGTGTTGAATCACCATATCCAACTCTTCAGA
Organism: Pelophylax lessonae; assembly: GCF_965119305.1. Classification (NCBI taxonomy): domain Eukaryota; kingdom Metazoa; phylum Chordata; class Amphibia; order Anura; family Ranidae; genus Pelophylax; species Pelophylax lessonae. The sequence continues at coordinate 110,192,782 of NC_138775.1, read as the reverse complement.
CTCATCATTGTCACCCAGCCTGCCTCAGCATGCAAATATACAGACACTCAGATAAGATGTTCCTGGAGTGATAGGTTGTATACGATAGTATAGAGGTGATGTGCTGAAAGGACAGGCGTGAGTAGTGATAGCAATGATAGGCACTCAATAGTAATGTTCAGGAGTGTTAGCAGATGGTGATAGATAGTATGCAGATAGGTTAGCAATCATGTACAAATAACAGGTGGTAGGGGACAGCAGATGAAGTGTACAGGAATTGCTAACTCAGTGCAAGGATATAGATGGTAGTAGACTCAAGAGCTAGCAATCTATGTAACAGTGCAGATGATAGAAATAGTAATGCATAGATAGCAACAGTCTTTAGTATGCAAGAGTAGATAGTGTAAGTTGATAGGAAGGAATCCCCTGTGGGGTACTTATCACTTGTTGGTTTAGAGAGATGAGGGGTCCAGTAATGAGATAAGGATCAGTAGCGAGATACAGGAAATAGCTGGAGGCTTCGGCAGCGTCAGACAAGGCTGTATAACAAACGGTTTGCACGAACACCTTGTGAGTGAAAGCCGGCGATTAAAATAGCCGATCAGAGCGGCGCCTAGTGATGACGTCATTCCGGCTTAAAGAGATAGGCAGGTATATGTGTTCCACCTAGCTGAAAAGGTGGGACGCAATGCAGAAGAAATGGGCTGGAAGGGTACCGAAGGTACCAGAATCTTACAGTACCCCCCCCTTAAGGCCGGCTCCGGAAGGCCTATAGCACTGGTCTCTCCGGGTATTTGGAGTGGAACCTTCGTATAAGCCTGGGAGCGTGAACGTCAGAAGTATCCAACCAGGTGTCGTCTTGGGGTCCATAGTTTTTCCATCTTATGAGATATTGGAGTTTCCCTCTGTGGATACGAGAATCCAAAATCTCCTTAATCTCAAATTCTTCTCCTCCCTCAACTTGTACTGGAGGTGGAGGCGAGATGGTAGGTCTTATTCCTTGGTTGGGAACATGTGGTTTCAGTAGCGACACGTGAAAGATGGAGTGTATTTTAAGATCTGCCGGTAAGGTGAGTTGAACTGCAGCTCTCCCAATGAGCTTCTCAATTGGGAAAGGTCCTAGAAACAAAGGCCCAAGCTTCTTACTGGGGATCTTTAACCTTAAGTTTTTCGTAGATAGCCAAACGAGATCCCCAATAGCATATTGAGGAGAAGGTCTTCTACGGAGGTCGTAGTACCTTTTTTGTTGGCTATGAGCATGTGAGATGGTGGTGTTAAGTAAACCCAGAGAGTCTTTTATTTGGGTAAGATAGTCAGAGGCTACTGGGTTAATTGATGGCAGGATGCGTGGTGGAAGAAGTGTGGGATGAAACCCATAGTTTAGGTAGAATGGACTTTGCTTAGTAGTACTGTGGGTTGCATTATTGTAAGCAAATTCTGCCAGAGGGAGGAGGTCCACCCAATCATCCTGTAGGTATGAGGTGTAGCAACGCAAATATTGTTCAATGCACTGGTTGACTCTTTCAGTTTGTCCATTGGTCTAAGGGTGGTAGGGAGAAGTAAGTTTTCGCTCAATTCGTAGTATATGACATAGAGCTTGCCAAAACTTGGAGATGAACTGTGAACCTCGGTCAGATAAAAGAGTCTTTGGAATTCCATGTAGCTTGAACACATGTTTCACTAGTAATTCCGCTGTTTCCTTAGATGAAGGTAGTCTGCGAATAGAAATGAAATGTGCCATCGTTGTCAGATGGTCCACTGACACTAGAATGGTAGTAAATCCTTTGGAAGGTGGTAATTCTACTATAAAGTCTAAGGACACAACTTCCCATGGAACTTTGGGTATTGGTAGACTGCAAAGTAGACCAGATGGTTTTGTAGTGTCAATTTTGGACCTTGCACAGATGTCACATGAGGAAACAAATTTTTGTACAGACGTCTTCATATCAGGCCACCAAAATTGCCTGGTGAGCAAATTGAATGTCTTAGTCATACCCATATGTCCTGCCATGGGTACGTCATGTGATAATTCCAAGATCTTGGTACGCATACCAGGAGGTATGTAGAGTTTGTCGTTAAAGTAGAGGAAGCCTTCTGCATCAGCACTTAGTTGTGGTGGTGGTGAATCCAGTCCTATACTGTGCAGAATCTCTTCCTTCAAGGAACGAACAACACCAATAATACGGTCATGGGGTATTATAGGAAGTGAAGGGATTTCGGCGCAGTTATCTTCGGTTAGCCGTGATAGCGCATCCGCTTTTTTGTTTTTGTCTGCAGGCGTGTAGGTCACTAGGAAGTTGAATCTTAGGAAGAATAATGACCAACGTACCTGCCGGTGGGAAAGAGTCTTGTTGGTCTGAAGGTATTGGAGATTCTTATGATCTGTATATATGAGTATTGGCAATCGAGTACCTTCAAGTAAATGTCGCCAATTTTCTAGTGCCAGTTTTATGGCAAGCAACTCTTTTTCACCAACTGGGTAATTCACCTCTGGGCTACTTAGTGATTTAGAGAAAAAAAGCAACTGGGTGGAGTGGTGAAGTATTCGTTGGTCGTTGGGAAAGAACTGCTCCTACAGCCATATTTGACGCATCTACCTCCAGGATGTATTGGAGGGATGGGTCTGGATGGCGTAGTATGGGAGCAGAAGTGAAGCTTGATTTTAACAAGCGGAAAGCTTTATTTGCTTCTTCAGACCATTTGAATGGTTTCTTTACACTTGTAAGTTGTGTGAGCGGTCTCACAATAGAAGAGAAGTTCTTGATGAACTTCCTATAGAAGTTTGAAAATCCAAGGAATCGTTGTAATGCCTTACGAGTTGTTGGTACAGGCCAATCCAGTATACACGATATCTTGCTCATATCCATCTTGATACCGTTCTTAGATATGATGTATCCTAGGAATAGTACTTCTTCCTTATGAAATAGGCATTTTTTCAATTTTACGTATAAATTGTGTGCGAGTAATCTGGATAGCACAAGTCTTACATGTCTTACATGTTCGGACAAGGACTGAGAATAAATGAGTATATCATCCAGATATACCACAAAACAAACATCAAGTAAGTCTCTGAAGATGTCATTTATGAATCGCTGAAATGCTGCGGGAGCATTACACAACCCAAAAGGCATCACTAGATATTCGAATAATCCGTATCTGGTTCTGAATGCCGTCTTCCACTCATCCCCATTACGGATTCGGATGAGGTTGTATGCCCCTTTTAGGTCCAATTTTGAAAAGTAGGTAGCTCCGCGCACTTGTTCAATGAGTTCGGGAATGAGGGGTAAAGGATAGCGATCCTTTATCGTAATGGTATTTAATTGCCTATAGTCAATAATAGGCCTGAGACTTAAATCCTTATTGCGGACAAAGAAAAGTCCTGCAGCTGTGGAAGAAGTAGAGGGTCTAATAAACCCTTTCGCTAAATTCTCATCCAAGTATTTCTTGAGATGAGAAAGTTCATCCTGAGAAAGAGGATAAACATGACCGAAAGGTAGTTTACTATTAGGGAGTAGATCAATAGAACAATCGTAGTCCCTATGGGGAGGCAATACTTGAGCATTTTTCTCAAGGAAGACTTCTGATAGATCCTGATAACATGGTGGTGGTGAAATTTCATCTGACACCATGGACAGGATTTTTTTTATATGATTGGAGGTTACACGTGGTCTCGCAGTAGTGAGAGGGGAATGTTAGAGTCTGTGTTTTCCAATCGATGGTTGGTTGATGTATGTGTAACCAGGGAAGTCCCAAAATAATGGGGAAATGTGGTGATGGTAATACATCAAAAGTGGTGGTCTCAGCATGAGACTCGTTAGCAGTAGCAAGGAGTGCTTGTGTCTGATTGGTAATTGGACCAGAAGATAACGGAATACCGTTAATAAAACTAACAGAGACAGGTTTAGATTTTGAAATAATAGGTATTTTATTTAAAGCAACAAAACTAGTGTCAATGTAGTTCCCACAAGATCCTGTGTCGATCATAGCCTTGTTGGTGATCCTATTGTGATCCCACTGTAAGGTCAAATGAATAAAAAGATAGGGATTAGAAAAAGAAGTCGTTAATCCCCCCAGCAAGACATGTGAACACTCACCCTCTTTTTTGCGGACAAGGGGACAGACGCTTATCAAATGATCCGGGGAGGCGCAGTACATGCAGAGATTTTCAGATCTTCTCCTGGCTCGTTCAGTAGACGATAATGGTGGGCGTTTGGTTCCTACCTCCATAGGAGTAGGGTCAACGGGCGAAACCCGAGAAGGATTGGATAATGGTACTCCCATTTTCTCAGCCTTTCTTTCTCACAGTCGCCTGTCAATATTAATGTTGAGTTGTATTAAGGCATCCAAAGTGCCAGGTAAATCCGCTCGGGCGAGCTCGTCTTTAACGGCTTCTGATAACCCGAGTCTGAACTGGGTTCGCAAAGATGCATCATTCCACCCTGAATCAAGGGTCCATCTTTTGAACTCTGCTACAAAGTCTTCAACAGGTCTCCTTCCTTGTTTTAAAGCCCTCAATTGGCTGTCAGCAGTACTCTGCCTATTTGGGTCTTCATATAAGCTAGCGAGTTCTGCTAAGAATAAAGGATAGGAGTTAAGAAGAGGGTCATCTTTCTCAAAGAGAGAGTCTGCCCAAGCCCGTGGATCACCCGACAAATATGAGATAGTGGTGCAGACTTTAATTTGGTCTGTAGTGTAAGTACGAGGTTTTAAATTAAAAAGCAATTGACATGCGTTTTTAAATTCACGAAATTTTTTCCGATCACCTGTAAACACTAGAGGAGGGTTTATTTTGGGCTCACGAGGTTGAGCAGCAGTGAGCTGTGAAACAAGGGCTATCTGCTGTCTCAAAGTCTGATTTTCATTTTTCACTTTGGCAAGGGAAAGGATTAATGCATTTACCTTTTGTGTTAGTTGTATCACATGAGTGGCTAATTCTGCTGAATCCATTTTTTTTTCTGGTTCGTGCAATCTGTAACGCTCCAGCGTTTGTTTAGTGAACTGGATTTGCAGCTGCAGAATTTCCACTCAGTAGTCATGTAGAGATGTGTTGAATCACCATATCCAACTCTCCAGACTCATCATTGTGGCCCAGCCTGCCTCAGCATGCAAATATACAGACACTCAGATAAGATGTTCCTGGAGTGATAGGTTGTATACGATAGTATAGAGGTGATGTGCTGAAAGGACAGGCGTGAGTAGTGATAGCAATGATAGGCACTCAATAGTAATGTTCAGGAGTGTTAGCAGATGGTGATAGATAGTATGCAGATAGGTTAGCAATCATGTACAAATAACAGGTGGTAGGGGACAGCAGATGAAGTGTACAGGAATTGCTAACTCAGTGCAAGGATATAGATGGTAGTAGACTCAAGAGCTAGCAATCTATGTAACAGATGATAGAAACAGTGCAGATGATAGAAATAGTAATGCATAGATAGCAACAGTCTTTAGTATGCAAGAGTAGATAGTGTAAGTTGATAGGAAGGAATCCCCTGTGGGGTACTTATCACTAGTTGGTTTAGAGAGATGAGGGGTCTGGTAATGAGATAAGGATCAGGTAGCGAGATACAGGATCAGTAGCGAGATACAGGAAATAGCTGGAGGCTTCGGCAGCGTCAGACAAGGCTGTATAACAAACGGTTTGCACGAACACCTTGTGAGTGAAAGCCGGCGATTGAAGTAGCCGCTCAGAGCGGCGCCTAGTGATGACGTCATTCCGGCTTAAAGAGATAGGCAGGTATAAGCGTTCCACCTAGCTGAAAAGGTGGGACGCAATGCAGAAGAAATGGGCTGGTAGGGTACCGAAGGTACCAGAATCTTACACCAATAAGGGAGAATTGCCAGGATGTGTACTGGTTCCTTCAGGAGCCTCAGGAAGAATTTTAGAATAAGAGGGCGAGGTGGGAAGGCATACCCTGTGTCTAAGTCCCAGTTGCATGTCGGAGCGTCAACTGCTTCCACCTGGGGGTGTGGAAACGGGAGATAAATCTGGGAAGCTTGGTGTTCCGTGGTGTAGTGAACAGATCCACCTGAGGATATTTCCAGTGATTGGCAATCTGGTGAAATATATGCGGATGCAGGGCCCATTCGTTCTTGTTCAGACAAGATCTGGAGAGAATGTCCTCTTGATTGTCTAGCCTGCCCGGGAGATACACTGCTCTGAGGTCAAGGAGATTTCTCTCTGACCAGAGCATGATCGGTTCTACTTCTGACAGATCGGGTGAACAGATTATTGGGTGGGGCTGGGGAAGACCCAGCTGTCATGGTACACGTGGGTACCAATGACATAGGCAGAGGAAGACAGAGAGTCCTAAACGATTTCAGGGACTTAGGCGCTAAGTTGAGGACTAGGACCTCCAAGGTAGTATTTTCCAAAATACTACCTGTACCTCGAGCCACACCAGAGAGGCAGCGGGAGATTAGGGAAGTTAACGAGTGGCTGAGGAGCTGGTGTAGTAAGGAGGGTTTCGGGTTCCTGGAGAACTGGGCCGACTTCTCAGTCGTTCACCGGCTCTTTGGTAGGGACGGATTGCACCTAAATGGGGTGGGTGCAGCCGTACTGGGTGCGAGGATGGCCAAAAAGTTAGAGGGGCTTTTAAACTAGGGAATGGGGGGGAGGGTACAGATGTAGAATTAGCCAGTGGAAAGCAAGTTTCAGAGGGCAGAAATGGGGGCATTAGCGGTAGGGTGTTCGGAGCTCCTATACCCAGGGTGGGTACAGGGAAAAATCAAGAGAGCAGCCTAAAAACATCAAAATTACGAGGCTTATATACCAATGCCAGAAGCCTGGCCAACAAGATGGGAGAGCTGGAGCTGCTGATGTTTGAGGAGGACTTAGATTTTGTGGGGATAACTGAGACTTGGTTTGACAGCTCTCATGACTGGATGGCGACCATTCAGGGGTATTCCCTCTATCGCAGAGATAGAGAGGGTAAAAAAGGGGGAGGGGTATGTTTGTATATTAAGAACAGTATACAGGTAAATATGAGGGATGATATTAATAATGGAGCTATGGACGAAGCAGAATCCCTATGGGTAGAGCTTCAAAGGGAAGGCACGGTGGGGAAGGTAATATTGGGCGTATGCTATAGGCCCCCAAACCAGAGGGAGGAGGGTGAGGTGGACCTCATGTTACAGATAGGATTGGCAGCAAGGATGGGAAATGTCATTATAATGGGGGACTTTAATTATCCTTATATAGACTGGGCAGAAAGAAGCGCGCATTCAGCCAAGGCTCGGCAGTTCCTAAATGTTTTGCAGGACAATTTCATGGGTCAGATGGTGAATGCACCAACAAGAAACAATGCGGTACTTGACCTACTGATTACCAACAATACAGACCTGCTCACGGATATAGAAATACGGGACTACTTAGGGAACAGTGACCATAGGTCAATTGGTTTCAGTATTAACTACAGTAATAGGAAACACAAGGGTAATATAAGGACACTGAATTTCAAAAGAGCCAATTTCCCTAAACTGCGCTCGCTGCTAGAAAATATCAAATGGGATAGAACCCTGGGAACAAAGAACACGGAGGAAAAATGGGAGTGCTTCAAGAGCATACTTAACAAGGGGGTGGGCCAGTGCATTCCACAGGGAAATAAATTTAAAAGAGCAAAACTAAATCCTGGGTGGCTAAACTCCAACATAAAAATGTATATTAGAGCTAAAGAAAAGGCCTTCAAAAAATACAAGACTGAGGGGTCATTGGCAGCATTTAAGCACTACAAAGAGTGTAATAAGAAATGTAAAGATGAAATCAGGGTGGCTAAAATAGAACACGAGAGACATATAGCGGAGGAGAGTAAAAAGAACCCCAAGAAGTTCTTTAAGTATATAAACAGTAAGAAAGCGAGGCCAGAACACATTGGCCCCATAAAAGATGATAAAGGAAAAATGGCCACTGAGGACAGAGAAAGTGCCGCCATGGCTAACAGAGGATAGACTTAGAGCTAAACTAGAGAAACTTAACATAAATAAATCCCCGGGACCAGATGGCTTGCACCCAAGGGTTCTTAATGAGCTCAGCCAGGTGATTGCCAGACCATTATTCTTGATCTTTAAGGATAGTTTACAGACAGGTATGGTGCCAGCTGATTGGAAAAAAGCCAACGTGGTACCAATATTTAAAAAGGGGCCGAGATATATCCCGGGTAACTATAGGCCGGTCAGCCTAACATCAGTAGTCTGCAAAATTTTGGAGGGGATGATAAGGGACCACATACAAGACTTTAGTAATGAAAACGGTATTATAAGTAGTAATCAGCATGGATTCATGAAAAATCGTTCATGCCAAACCAATCTTTTAACCTTCTACGATGAAGTGAGCTGCCACTTAGATAAAGGTAAGCCTGTGGATGTGGTGTATCTGGACTTTGCAAAGGCCTTTGACACCGTTCCCCACAAACGCTTACTGTACAAACTAAGGAAGGTAGGTATGGACCATAAGGTGAGTACCTGGATAGAGAACTGGCTCCAGGGGAGAGTCCAGAGGGTGGTGATTAATGGGGAGTACTCTGATTGGGCGGGTGTGGAAAGTGGGGTCCCCCAGGGTTCTGTCCTGGGACCAATCCTGTTTAATTTATTCATAAATGATCTAGAGGAGGGGATATCTAGTACAATCTCAGTATTTGCAGATGATACTAAATTAGGCATGCCAATATCTTCTATGCAGGATGTGGAAATCTTGCAAGCAGACCTGAACAAAATAACGGGGTGGGCAACTACATGGCAGATGAGATTTAATGTAGAAAAATGTAAAGTAATGCACTTGGGGGCCAGAAACCAGAAAGCAAGCTACTCACTAGGGGGGGAACCTCTGGGTGAGTCTAGGATGGAAAGGGACCTGGGGGTACTGGTAGACAACAGGCTTGGAAGTGGCATGTAATGCCAAGCCGCTGCAAGCAAAGCCAACAGAATACTGGGTTGTATAAAAAAGGGGATTCACTCCAGAAATAAAGAGATTATTCTTCCACTCTACAAGACTCTGGTCCGGCCACATCTGGAGTATGCTGTCCAGTTCTGGGCACCGGTCCTCAGGAAGGATGTGCTGGAACTGGAGAAAGTCCAGAGAAGGGCAACAAAAATAATTAGGGGAATGGAGGACATCAGCTATGAGGAAAGACTACAAGCACTGAACTTATTCTCTCTGGAGAAGAGACGATTGAGGGGGGATATGATATCAATGTACAAATACTGTACTGGCGACTAGGGTTGAGCGAACACCTAGATGTCCGTGTTCGACGGGTTCGGCCGAACTTTAAAAAAAAGTCCGGGTCCGTGTCCCGGACTTTTACCGAACTTTTCCCGGACACCGAACCCCATTGAAGTCAATGGGGACCCGAACTTTAAGGCACTAAAATGGCTCTAAAACACCAAAGGAAAGGGCTAGAGTGCTGCAAATGGCAGCAAAACGTAATTAAGAGCATGGCAAGTGCTCTGCAAACAAATGTGGATAGGGAAATAACTTAAAACAACAAAAAAAAAACAGAAAAATAAAACAATGTTCTTCTTCATCTCTGAAGGACGAGGCCCATATGGAGTAGGAGGGAGGTTGAGGTGGTGGTGGATGTGGCGGTGACTAGACATATGCCGGTTTTCGGTAATTCGATATATCGCGGTATTGCATAGCCACGGTATTGTTATTGTGGCATTTTTAAAATACCGAGTTTCTCTGTCAAGTCTGCCTGACTTGTGAATTGATACATTTCAGTGAGCTGGATGACTCATTCACTCACTCACTCAGCTAACACCTTTCAGCATTAAGTCTCCTAACTATAAACAAAAATGATTACATTTGTATCTTTTCCTTCCCTCTGCCAGGGAGAAAGGAAGTTTAACCTCTTAAAGACTGGATCTTTTTCTGACACTTGCTGCTTGCAAGTTAAAATCAGTTTTTTTTTTGCTAGAAAAGTACTTAGAACCCCCAAACATTTTATATATTTTTTTAGCAGAGACCCTACAGAATAAAATGGCGATTGTTGTAATATTTTATGTCACACTGTATTTGCGCAGCAGTCTTTCAAACGCAATGATTAGACTTTAATGAATAAAAAAAAAAAAAAAAAAACGTAACAGTAAAGTTATCCCAATTTTTTTTTTTTTTGTTACACAGAGAATCGTGAGAGAATCGTGATCTTTATTCCAAGCTAAAAAATCGTGATTCTCATTTTGGCCAGAATCGTGCAGCTCTAATAAATATATATATACACACACACACGCCTAGCAGCCCACATTACATTATTATATAGCCATCAAGCAGTGTCTGGCCTACCTGGTGATGACTGGTCCTGGCGCTCTGATCCGATGGCCTGGTCTTTAAAGGGGCAAATCCTTGCGATCCAGAAGTGGTTAAACCTGCAGGAGGACCGGTGTTTTTATCTATTAATGACTTTACTATTGCTTTAGGCCTGGTTCACATGTATGCGGGTTGGTGGTTCACATGTATGCGGGTTGGCGGTTCACATGTATGCGGGTTGGCGGCCCACATTTGCACAGGCATAGCAGCCCATTGATTTGAACGGGCTGCTATGCCCTCATTTTCCGCAGAAAAAAGGTGCATGCAGCATTTTTTTTAAATTCAGTGGCCTTGAAATCCATCCTGCTTTTGCACCATGCGACTAACCTGCAGTTCCTGCTCTGGCAAGCTTTCTGCATTTTTTGTATACGTGGGCACGGCATTTAAAAATAAACAGTTTGCGTGTGCAGCAACGGCAGGTAAGTCGCATGGTGCAAAAGAAGGATGGATTTCATGGCCACTGCATTTTTTTAAATTCTGCATGCACCTTTTTTCAGCTGAAAACGCAGGCATAGCAGCTCAAGCCCATTCACATCAATGGGCTGCTATGCCTGTGCAAATGTGGGCCCCCAACCCGCATACATGTGAACCAGGCCTAAAGCAATAGTAAAGTCATTAATAGATAAAAACACCGGTCCTCCTGCAGGTTTAACCAATTAATGACTTTACTATTGCTTTAGGCCTGGTTCACATGTATGCGGGTTGGGGGCCCACATTTGCACAGGCATAGCAGCCCATTGATGTGAATGGGCTTGAGCTGCTATGCCTGCGTTTTCAGCTGAAAAAAGGTGCATGCAGAATTTAAAAAAATGCAGTGGCCATGAAATCCATCCTTCTTTTGCACCATGCGACTTACCTGCCGTTGCTGCACACGCAAACTGTTTATTTTTAAATGCCGTGCCCACGTATACAAAAAATGCAGAAAGCTTGCCAGAGCAGGAACTGCAGGTTAGTCGCATGGTGCAAAAGCAGGATGGATTTCAAGGCCACTGAATTTTAAAAAAATGCTGCATGCACCTTTTTTCTGCGGAAAATGAGGGCATAGCAGCCCATTCAAATCAATGGGCTGCTATGCCTGTGCAAATGTGAACCACCAACCCGCATACATGTGAACCAGGCCTAAAGCAATAGTAAAGTAATTTATAAACAACACCTCCTTCAGGTTTAACCACTTCTTGACCACAAGGATTTGCCCTCTTAATGACCAGGCCATCGGATCGGAGCCGAGCGCCAGAACCAGTTATCACCAGTTAGGCCAGACACTGCTTGATGACCTATTTTAGGCCTGGTTCACAGAGTCTGTACTGACTGACTATATAATAATGTGCATAAGTGAACCAAAGCCCCTAAATTCAGCAATGAAATTGAAGTGAGGTGGAAATTTAATAATTTAAATTTAATAATAGAATACCGTGATAATACCGTATACCGTGGCAAAACCTTAATCAATTAATCGCAGCATGAAAATCTGATACCGTCACAAGCCTAGCGGTGACATAGGCGTGCGCACAGGGTGTGCTGGGTGTGCCTGGGCACACCCTAATCACCTAGGGCACATAGCATTGCCAGTGAGGAGATGGGAAAGATCTCCCTGGGACCTGCTCTGCTCTATTTCTCCTTGCCTACAGGTACATGGCCCCGATACATTACTCTCCCTGCTGGCAAACACATGCATGTGTATTTCAACTTTGGGGTGCACACCTTAATGCAATAGGCTGCGCACACCTATGGGCGGTGTAGGTGGAAGCGGCGGTGGAGGAGGACCAGGGCCGGATTAACAGCATCATGGGCTTGGTGCTGAGGATTTTGAAGGGCCTTAAGGGCCGTGCCTTGCCATGCACCCAGAGGAGGAAGGGTGCAGCCATGCATGCCTAATTCAACATGGGATGCTGTCTCTGAAGCCCATAAACACATCCATGCATCGCCAACTGTCCCTCCTTGTCCGGCCTTCACGCTGTGTGGGGAGGTTCTGAGGGTGCTGCCTGGGGAAGCGAGCATAGAAGCCAGACTTCTGTGTTTACAAGTGACAGAAGAGCGGTAACAGTGAATATGGCCAACCCGGGGCCTATATAAAAGGTAGGGGCCTGGAGCTGCAGCTCCAATAGCCCCTACATTAATCTGGCCCTGAGGAGGAGGACGAGGTAGCCAACACTGCTTCTTTTCAAAAATTTTAAATGAGGGTACACCCCAAAAGAGTGAGAAAGAGCAAAAATGGAACAATGGGTGGGTAAGGTCGGTATCCATTGCTATTCTGCATAAGGTACGGAAAAGTCCCGTGGGATCCATGCCTGGTTCATTTTAATGAACGTGAGCTTGTCCACATTGTCTCTGGACAGGCGGCTGCGCTTGTCTGTTATAACGCCCCCAGCCGTGCTAAATACCCGTTCAGATAATACACTGGCTGCAGGGCACGCCAGCACCTCCAAGGCGTAAAGGGCAAGCTCAAGCCATGTGCCCAATTTGGAGACCCAGAAGTTGAAGGGGGCAGACCCGTCATTCACTACATGTAGGCGTGTGCACACATACTGCTCCACCATGTTGGTAAAATGCTGCCTCCTGCTAAGACGTTCCATCTGAGCTGCTGGTGCTGCTGTTTGTTGTGGCGTGCTGACAAAGCTTTTCCACATTTCGGCCATGCTAACCCTGCCTTCTGAGGTGCTGGCGGTGCCCTGGTTGAGTTTCCACTGTGGCCCCGCTGTCAGATGGGAATGCCAGCAGCATGGCGTCTACCAGCGTGCGCTTGTACTCGCGCATCTTGCGATCGCGCTCCAGTGAGTGAATTAAGGACGGTACGTTGTCCTTGTAACGGGGATCCAGCAGCGTGGCCACCCAGTAATCAGCACAAGTTAGAATGTGGGCAACTCGGCGGTCGTTGTGGAGACACTGCAGCATGTAATCGCTCATGTGTGCCAGGCTGCCCAGAGGCAACGAAAGGCTGTCCTCTGTGGGAGGTGTATCGTCCGTGTCCTCTGTATCCCCCCAGCCACGCACCAGTGATGGCCATGAGCTGGCCTGGGTGCCACCCTGCTGTGAACATGGTTCCATCTCCTCCTCCAGCTCCTCCTCCTCCTCATCCTCCTCATCCTCCAGAACTGTGCCCCTGCTGGACAATTGCGTCCCTGGCGTTTGCGTGTGCAGGAACCCACCCTCGGAGCCCCTTGCGAATGACTGCCCTGAAAGCCTTGGAAATGTTACCTCTTCATCCTCCTCCTCCTCCTCATCCTGTGCCACATCCTCTTCCATCATCGCCCGAATTGTTTTTTCAAGGAGGCATAGAAGTGGGATAGTTAAGCTGAGAACGGCGTCATTGCCACTGGCCATGTTGGTGGAGTACTCAAAACAGCGCAACAAGGCACACAGGTCTCGCATGGAGGCCCAGTTAAATTAAATAGCGGAATAGAAAATATGATCCAAAAAAAGTGTATGTATATCACACGTACACAACCACACTGGGCCCCAATTACTATTGTTTGTACCCCTAAAAGGCTAGATGAGGAGTAGGGGGAGTATGGAACAGGCAGCACCCTCAAACCTTCAGAAGTATGAGATGAACCCCAACAACTTGGAAAGGTGGATCTCTCTCACACGTACCGACACAGACTATCCCGCAATTCAATTGATCCTCAAAGGTTTTTATTGAATAGCGGAATAGGAAATATGATCAAAAAAAGTGTATGTATCTCGCACGTACACAACCACACTAGGCCCCAATTACTATTGTTTGTACCCCTAAAAGGCTAGATGAGGAGTAGGGGGGGTATGGAACAGGCAGCACCCTCAAACCTTCAGAAGTATGAGATGAACCCCAACAACTTGGAAAGGTGGATCTCTCTCACACGTACCGACACAGACTATCCCCCAATTTAACTGATCCCCAAAGGTTTTTGATTAAATAGCGGAATAGAAAATATGATCCCAAAAAAGTGTATGTATATCACACGTACACAACCACACTGGGCCCCAATTACTATTGTTTGTACCCCTAAAAGGCTAGATGAGGAGTAGGGGGAGTATGGAACAGGCAGCACCCTCAAACCTTCAGAAGTATGAGATGAACCCCAACAACTTGGAAAGGTGGATCTCTCTCACACGTACCAACACAGACTATCCCCCAATTTAACTGATCCCCAAAGGTTTTTGATTAAATAGCGGAATAGAAAATATGATCCAAAAAAAGTGTATGTATATCACACGTACACAACCACACTAGGCCCCAATTACTATTGTTTGTACCCCTAAAAGGCTAGATGAGGAGTAGGGGGAGTATGGAACAGGCAGCACCCTCAAACCTTCAGAAGTATGAGATGAACCCCAACAACTTGGAAAGGTGGATCTCTCTCACACGTACCGACACAGACTATCCCGCAATTCAATTGATCCTCAAAGGTTTTTATTGAATAGCGGAATAGGAAATATGATCAAAAAAAGTGTATGTATCTCGCACGTACACAACCACACTAGGCCCCAATTACTATTGTTTGTACCCCTAAAAGGCTAGATGAGGAGTAGGGGGGAGTATGGAACAGGCAGCACCCTCAAACCTTCAGAAGTATGAGATGAACCCCAACAACTTGGAAAGGTGGATCTCTCTCACACGTACCGACACAGACTATCCCCCAATTTAACTGATCCCCAAAGGTTTTTGATTAAATAGCGGAATAGAAAATATGATCCAAAAAAAGTGTATGTATATCACACGTACACAACCACACTAGGCCCCAATTACTATTGTTTGTACCCCTAAAAGGCTAGGAGTAGGGGGAGTATGGAACAGGCAGCACCCTCAAACCTTCAGAAGTATGAGATGAACCCCAACAACTTGGAAAGGTGGATCTCTCTCACACGTACCAACACAGACTATCCCCCAATTTAACTGATCCCCAAAGGTTTTTGATTAAATAGCGGAATAGAAAATATGATCCCAAAAAAGTGTATGTATATCACACGTACACAACCACACTAGGCCCCAATTACTATTGTTTGTACCCCTAAAAGGCTAGGAGTAGGGGGAGTATGGAACAGGCAGCACCCTCAAACCTTCAGAAGTATGAGATGAACCCCAACAACTTGGAAAGGTGGATCTCTCTCACACGTACCAACACAGACTATCCCCCAATTTAACTGATCCCCAAAGGTTTTTGATTAAATAGCGGAATAGAAAATATGATCCCAAAAAAGTGTATGTATATCACACGTACACAACCACACTAGGCCCCAATTACTATTGTTTGTACCCCTAAAAGGCTAGGAGTAGGGGGAGTATGGAACAGGCAGCACCCTCAAACCTTCAGAAGTATGAGATGAACCCCAACAACTTGGAAAGGTGGATCTCTCTCACACGTACCAACACAGACTATCCCCCAATTTAACTGATCCCCAAAGGTTTTTGATTAAATAGCGGAATAGAAAATATGATCCCAAAAAAGTGTATGTATATCACACGTACACAACCACACTAGGCCCCAATTACTATTGTTTGTACCCCTAAAAGGCTAGGAGTAGGGGGAGTATGGAACAGGCAGCACCCTCAAACCTTCAGAAGTATGAGATGAACCCCAACAACTTGGAAAGGTGGATCTCTCTCACACGTACCAACACAGACTATCCCCCAATTTAACTGATCCCCAAAGGTTTTTGATTAAATAGCGGAATAGAAAATATGATCCCAAAAAAGTGTATGTATATCACACGTACACAACCACACTAGGCCCCAATTACTATTGTTTGTACCCCTAAAAGGCTAGGAGTAGGGGGAGTATGGAACAGGCAGCACCCTCAAACCTTCAGAAGTATGAGATGAACCCCAACAACTTGGAAAGGTGGATCTCTCTCACACGTACCAACACAGACTATCCCCCAATTTAACTGATCCCCAAAGGTTTTTGATTAAATAGCGGAATAGAAAATATGATCCCAAAAAAGTGTATGTATATCACACGTACACAACCACACTAGGCCCCAATTACTATTGTTTGTACCCCTAAAAGGCTAGGAGTAGGGGGAGTATGGAACAGGCAGCACCCTCAAACCTTCAGAAGTATGAGATGAACCCCAACAACTTGGAAAGGTGGATCTCTCTCACACGTACCAACACAGACTATCCCCCAATTTAACTGATCCCCAAAGGTTTTTGATTAAATAGCGGAATAGAAAATATGATCCCAAAAAAGTGTATGTATATCACACGTACACAACCACACTAGGCCCCAATTACTATTGTTTGTACCCCTAAAAGGCTAGGAGTAGGGGGAGTATGGAACAGGCAGCACCCTCAAACCTTCAGAAGTATGAGATGAACCCCAACAACTTGGAAAGGTGGATCTCTCTCACACGTACCAACACAGACTATCCCCCAATTTAACTGATCCCCAAAGGTTTTTGATTAAATAGCGGAATAGAAAATATGATCCCAAAAAAGTGTATGTATATCACACGTACACAACCACACTAGGCCCCAATTACTATTGTTTGTACCCCTAAAAGGCTAGGAGTAGGGGGAGTATGGAACAGGCAGCACCCTCAAACCTTCAGAAGTATGAGATGAACCCCAACAACTTGGAAAGGTGGATCTCTCTCACACGTACCAACACAGACTATCCCCCAATTTAACTGATCCCCAAAGGTTTTTGATTAAATAGCGGAATAGAAAATATGATCCCAAAAAAGTGTATGTATATCACACGTACACAACCACACTAGGCCCCAATTACTATTGTTTGTACCCCTAAAAGGCTAGGAGTAGGGGGAGTATGGAACAGGCAGCACCCTCAAACCTTCAGAAGTATGAGATGAACCCCAACAACTTGGAAAGGTGGATCTCTCTCACACGTACCAACACAGACTATCCCCCAATTTAACTGATCCCCAAAGGTTTTTGATTAAATAGCGGAATAGAAAATATGATCCCAAAAAAGTGTATGTATATCACACGTACACAACCACACTAGGCCCCAATTACTATTGTTTGTACCCCTAAAAGGCTAGGAGTAGGGGGAGTATGGAACAGGCAGCACCCTCAAACCTTCAGAAGTATGAGATGAACCCCAACAACTTGGAAAGGTGGATCTCTCTCACACGTACCAACACAGACTATCCCCCAATTTAACTGATCCCCAAAGGTTTTTGATTAAATAGCGGAATAGAAAATATGATCCCAAAAAAGTGTATGTATATCACACGTACACAACCACACTAGGCCCCAATTACTATTGTTTGTACCCCTAAAAGGCTAGATGAGGAGTAGGGGGAGTATGGAACAGGCAGCACCCTCAAACCTTCAGAAGTATGAGATTGTGTTCACTGTACCCCACAAAGATTGAGTTCACTGCACCCCACAATGATTGTGTTCACTGCACCCCACAAAGATTGTGTTCACTGCACCTCACAAAGATTGTGTTCACTGTACCCCCCAAAGATTGTGTTCACTGCACCCCACAAAGATTCTGTTCACTGTACCCCACAAAGATTGTGTTCACTGCACCCCAAAAAGATTGTGTTCACTGCACCCCAAAAAGGATGTTGTTCACTGCACCCCAAAAAGGATGTTGTTCACTCCACCCCAAAAAGATTGTGTTCACTGCACCCCACAAAGATTGTGTTCACTGCACCCCAAAAAGATTGTGTTCACTGCACCCCAAAAATGATTTTGTTCACTGCACCCCAAAAAGGATTTTGTTCACTGCACCCCAAAAAGGATGTTGTTCACTCCACCCCAAAAAGATTGTGTTCACTGCACCCCAAAAAGATTGTGTTCACTGCACCCCACAAAGGATTTTGTTCACTGCACCCCAAAAAGATTGTGTTCACTGCACCCCAAAAAGGATGTTGTTCACTGCACCCCAAAAAGGATTTTGTTCACTGCACCCCAAAAAGATTGTGTTCACTGCACCCCACAAAGGATTTTGTTCACTGCACCCCACAAAGATTGTGTTCACTGCACACCAAAAAGGATTGTGTTCACTGCACCCCAAAAAGATTTTGTTCACTGCACCCCAAAAAGATTGTGTTCACTGCAGCCCAAAAAGATTGTGT
Source organism: Pelophylax lessonae (assembly GCF_965119305.1). Lineage (NCBI taxonomy): Eukaryota > Metazoa > Chordata > Amphibia > Anura > Ranidae > Pelophylax > Pelophylax lessonae. The sequence continues at coordinate 110,174,472 of NC_138775.1, read as the reverse complement.
TCACTGCAGCCCAAAAAGATTGTGTTCACTGCAGCCCAAAAAGATTGTGTTCACTGCAGCCCAAAAAGATTGTGTTCACTGCAGCCCAAAAAGATTGTGTTCACTGCAGCCCAAAAAGATTGTGTTCACTGCAGCTCACACACAGAAAAATGGATGTGGATCACTGACACCTGCCTATCTCCAATCCCACACCACACAGCAATATCGATTGTAGTTTGTAGAACACAGTTTCCCTAAAATTCAGCAGACTCTGTCCCTAACAGGATTGAGAAGAGATCGTAGATCAGGATTGAGTGCAGACCCCACCCCCCACACAGCAATATCGATTGTAGTTTGTAGAAGACACTGACCCTATAATTCAGCAGACTCTATCCCTAAAATGCCTACAACTCGCCCTGCCTAAACACTCCGACCTGTCCCTCAATTCTATCCGGACACAAATGGTTTTTTCCTGCCTATCTTTCCCTAATCAGCAGCCAGCACGTTGATGTGTGCTCTGTCCCTGAATCTAAGCAGCATAATGACGCCGCTGCGGCTGCCTCGAACTTATAAAGACTTGGTCACATGCTTCAGACGGCCAATCACAGCTACTGAGACATTTGCAGGCATGGCTGGGATGGCTTAAGGCACACCAGTTAAACGATTGTTGATTGGCTGTTGAAAGCCCGCCATGAAAAGAGCGCCAAAGCATGCAAAACCCGGAAATAAAACGACCGAACACGGATTTTTACCCGAACATACAGTAAAGTGTCCGTGTCCGTGTTCGGGTACAAAAAATCCAATTATTCGGTACGAACACGAATAATACAGTCCGTGTTCGCTCAACACTACTGGCGACCCTAGCATAAGGAACAAACTATTCAGAGAAAGGAGATACAATAAGACACGTGGCCACTCACTAAAACTTGAGGAAAGGCGGTTTAACCTTAAAGTGCGTAAGGGGTTCTTCACTGTAAGAGCGGTAAGGATGTGGAATTTTCTTCCGCAAGCAGTCGTATCAGCGGGGAGCATTGATAGTTTCAAAAAACTATTGGATGGACACCTTAAAGACCACAACATACAGGGGTATACAACGTACGGTTAAAAGCAAACACACACACACATCATAGGTTGAACTGGATGGACTTGTGTCTTTTTTCGGCCTCACTAACTATGTAACTATGTAAAGAAGCAACCTGCTGCGAGTCCCGCCCTGTTTTTGAATATAGGAGACTGCTGCCCTATTGTCCAGTCGTAGAAGGACTCTCTTGCCTCTGATGTGGGGAGCTAAAGAGGTTAAGGATAGGAATGCTCCTCTCAACTCCAGGATGTTCGAGACTAGACTCTTGGCTTGAAAGGACCATCTTCCCTGGACCTCAATTTCCTCGCAATGGGCTCCCCACCCTTTTCTGCTGGCATCTTAAGTAATTGTGGTCCAGGAGAGGGAACCCAACTATCGCAATTTGGAGAGGTTCTGAAGCTTCGTCCACCAATGAAGATTTCTGCGCATGCATGGTGTTAAGAGGATGGGCTGTGAGAGACATTGTTTCTTCCAATGTTTAAGGAAGCCGGTCTGAAAGTACCTCAGATGCAAACGTGACCATGGCACTATCGGAATGCATGCTGACATTGATCCTATGAGGCTCCAACAGAGAGAAGCTGTCAGGCGGGGATTGTGCAAATGCTTGAGCCTGGCTCCCACCGGGAGTGTTTGGGCCTGCCCTATGTCAAAAGGATTTTGTTTTATCCTGGGGGGCGGAGAAAAGTTTACTTTTTCTTGTCCCCAGAAAGGAAGACTGGGTACCCCTCCAGGTTTTCCGGCCATCTCTATTTTGTCTAAAATTTCTTCACCTGGATTGTTGAAATCTAGAAGAGAAGTTTCTGGATCTCCCGACCCATCTGTCTTTTGGAAGTAAGCCTGACTTGCCACCAGTCACTCTGGAGATTGCTTTGTCCAATCCCTCCCCAAACAGTGCCTTCCCATCAAAGGGAATCCTGCACCAGTTCTGTTTTGAAGCAATATCCACTGCCCACGGCTTTAGCCATAAGGCCCTTTTGGCCATGACTGAATTGCTCTGGCTGAGCAGCGAATGGTGTCAATTACTGCTTCTCCAACAAAATTGTCCGACATCTTCAGCTCATCCAGTGCCTTTATGATGTCTTGATTTGGCATATCTCGTCTGATATCCGACTCTTATGTTTTCTGTCCAGGCTTTTATTGCTGTGGACACTGAAGTACAGTAACGGTGATTGCTGGCTTACATGCTGCACCTTAAGCTAGATAGCTCCTTTTGAGATCCAGATCCTTACACCTCTCTAAAGGATCTTTAAAGGATGAATCTTCCATAGGAAGAGTAAAGCCCCGTACACACGTACTGATCGTCGGCCGAACGCTCGGCCGTCTTTTGTCCAGGGCTGTCGTGTCTGTTGAAAACTGCAAAAGACTGCACACAAATTTTGTCGGCCAACAACAGCCAACTGCAGAAGTGATGTCATGTGATGGTTAACTTTCCTTGTCTTTTTTTCTTTTCTGAGCATGCCCAGTCTTGCTAATCTGCTGTCTGCCGGCCGAAATCTGTACTGACTGGCGAACAATCGGCCGTTCTGGTGTTGGCCAACAAAAATTTTAATGCCTGCACACCTGATTCTGTTCGGCGGAAAATGCGATGTCGGCTGTCGGAAGCATCATACTAACAAGCCTAAAAATTGGCCGAATATTTACAGCCGACAATCGGTACGTGTGTACGGGGTTTACATTCTTTGCTAGTTGGGTCACTGCTGCTTCCACCACTGGCATCGAATTCAGGGGCTCAGAATCAGCTGTTTTCTATCACTCCTCCTCAATCACCTCCTTTTCCTGAGAATGTGGTTCTGGCCCTGTGCCCTGAAGGGGGAATTGGAATGCTGGCCATAGAGGGGCCTGGCACCTATAGATCAACATGCGTTGCCTGCGGGTCCTGAGGTATTGCCTGAGCAGGCATCATGTCAGCCAGTTCAGGAAGAGAATCTTTCATGGTCTGTTTCAAAAGCTTGGCTACTTGTAGACTTTCTTGGTCTTGGTCAGCTGCATATTCCTTAAAGCAGCTCTGAAAGACCAGCTTGTTAGGTAGGGGTGTGGCGTCACAGGCCCAGCATTTTTTCCTCACCGAACACGTATGAGGAGAGGGAGAGCGATAGCTCCTATGAGATCTAGATCGACCAGAAGATCTATGTCTAGATGAATGCGACCTGTGGCCTGGACTGCGTTCACGAGGATAAGCATAATGTCCGGATGACTTTCTCGATCTCTTTGAGTAAACAGGGCTAAAAAATATCGAGAGAGAAATGTGTTTTTTTTTAAAAAAACACATTTGTCAGTGCGCTCTTTTGATACTCACGCAAGGATGGTCCTATACCTAATAGACATTCGCAGATCTTGATCATGAGATGAATGGCTCATGTTGGCTATAGCAAGAGGATCAGCTGAAAATAGGGAGGAGGAAGAAAGCTTCAAAATCAAAATAAAAAAAAAGATATTCTAATGCTCTTTTTTTTTTTTCTTTTACGAAATACCAGAAAAAGACGTACTTGGCCAACGACACGACCTGACGAGGCTGCGCACAGTTTGCCAGCAAGCCTCAGACTGATTAATCAGAATTTATAGGAAAGGGGAGGGAATGAAATCCCTGGGACCTGCTCTTACCGGAAAAAAGGCAATATTTGTTTGCTGGGTTCTTTTTTTATAAACTAAAAATGGGAAGGCTTGTTTCATTAATATATATATATATATATATATATATATATATATATATATATATATTAATATATATATATATATATTTTAATACACACACATTACATATCTATATATACACATACCATATATTGTGACGGTATGTGAGGTGAGGTAGTCGATAATCGGTATATCTCACCTAGCATACGTTCGGTAGTGAGAGGCTGAACCGGAATTCGGCCCAGGTTTTTCCAGCCTCTGTGACAGGCTAGGTTCCAGTCCAGAGATTGTGGGTCACCTGAGTCCATGCTCAGCTGGACTTTAAGTGAACAGGAAGAGAGCACAGGAATGCTCTGGCCTGAGACTCAGAAGGGAATCTGAGAGAGGAGCTCTGTTTGGACTTTAAAAGAAAAGGTTTGCTTTACCATGTGTTTTTGTGGGTGATGGGGACCAGCCCCACACCGTATAGTGAGAAAAAACTGCTGTTTAGTTTAGCGCCGAACGGCAAGGATTTATTTTACTATTTTTTTTTTTTTCATATTTGCAAACCTCTGCTAAATAAAGCTGGCAACCCACCAGACTTTAAAGAAATTACCTGCATGCTGGCCTTACTTTCCTGGAAAAGGTGATCCCTGTGAGCTAATCTCCCACAACACATATTATATATATATATATATATATATATATATATATACACATACATACACACACACATATCTATATACTGTACATATACATACATTTTATTTTATTTTTTTAAATAAATAATCCTCTGAATGAATGGAGGAAGGAAAATCTGCACCCCAAAGAACACCTGGCTGGCTGGTAAAGAGAAAGGGGAAAATTAAGCAGATGGAGGGGAAGGAGGGATGCAACAAAATGGAACAAACTCACCTGGAGAGGAGGGAAAATAAATGTAGATACCTGAAGAAAGATAGCAGGGGGGGGGGGGGAGTCAAAGAATGCTGATCCTGCTGCTGCTGCTGCCATCAATGCCAATCACAAAAAAGCTCTTTATGCAAAAGAGTTTATGGCAGACTGCATTCCTCATTAGAAAACTCTGCATACCCCAAAAGATCTGCAGAAGGGGTTCCCAGACTTTTTAGCGCTAAGATCGGCCCGAGTACAGGTACTGCGCTTGGGAGAAGCTTAACCCAGCAGAAGCTGCCAGATGGTCAGCAGGTAAGGACATACTGCAAACTCTTCACCAGTCAAGAAGGTATGAGGAAAAAAGGAGAATGCTGGGAGTAGGGGGCGTCTTTCTTTTAAGCTATTCACTAGTCCTAAAGGCGGAGTAGAGGCGGAGCTCTATCACAGGTATGCTGCCATGGAAGCGCCAGGAAATAGCTATATCCCCCTCTCTAGCTGCCATAATCCTATCTGGCTTAAGAATATCCCTAAGGGACAATTTGTCCGAATGTGGAAGAACTGTTCTGATTTATCAGACTATTTCTCACAGAGTAACATTCTTAAGGACAGATTCCTGCAGAAGGGGTATGAGGAGACTGGACTAGATGCAGTGATTCAACAGTTAGCACAGTTTGATAGATCTTCTCTGCTTGTAAAATAGGAATAAAAGTGCCACATCGTTCTTGCCCTTTTATCTCCAGCTTCTTCATGCAACATTGGCAGGTTAAGAGAATCTTCTAGTGTCACTGTAGACAGTCTAAAGTATTTAGTAAGAGGCATGGTGAGTTTTTTGAAGTTGTAATTTTTTCCCACAATTCTTGGGAAAATGAAGAAATTTATTTTTTTTACACAAAATTGTCATAATAACAAGTTATTTCTCACACACAGTATATGCTTACTTGCAATTACACCCCAAAATACATTCTGCTACTCCTGAGTATGGTGATACCACATGTGTGAGACTTTTACACAGCCTTGAAACATATAGAGGCCGATGACAGGTACTTAGGTACTCTGATGACAGGTACTTGGGCACTCTGATGGGCTGGTGACAGGTACTTTGATGAGTACCCGAGTACCTGTCATCGGAGTACCTGAGTACCTGTCATCGGAGTACCTGTCATCAGAGTACCTGTCATTAGAGTACCTGAGTACCTGTCATCGGAGTACCTGTCATGGGAGTACCTGAATACCTGTCATCGGAGTACCCGAGTACCAGTCATCAGAGTACCCAAGTACCTGTCATCAGAGTACCTGTCATCTGAGTACCCGAGTACCTGTCATCAGAGCACCCTTCATCAGAGTACCCGAGTGTAACGTACTCTGGACACCCTGACTGGGTATCTCTGCCAAGAAGCTGCTTCCTAAGCTCTGGAACACGAGATCCATGAATCTGGCTATAGTTACCCCGAGAACTAAACAGTACAAGTTTTGAAGTCAACCAGAAAATAATCTGTTTATTGAAACACAGGCACAAAGAGATATACACTGTGGGACAATTCCTCCTCCCCCTTAGCAGCCAATCCACATACACATATACACCCCATAATAAGTTGATCTTAAGGCAGACAGAAACAATAGAACAATGGGATACAGGTACTTAACAATAACAAACCTCACACACCTCACTATCTATAAAGGGTCTATGAGACACTCCTGCAATATTCTAACAATCTCAAAAATAAAATTGTCTATCTCTATATATCTCTCGAGGGACATTGTCCAGAAATATTTTTGTCCTAAGGAAAAGAAGCCCTTCACTCTTTCAACACAAACCACACATACAGAACCCAGAATAAAACGGGGTAACACCAAATGCTAAGTCCGGTGTGGTTGTAGAGCGAGTCTGACTAGTGCAGACCCAACTGGGGTTCTTGGTCACCCTGTGCCCCTAATAGACACAGAGTGACTTACACATAAGAGGGGCTGGGGAAGCTGGACAAGGAGTCTCCCAACCCCCCTAAAGGAATCTGGGTTCCGCAAGACCCCCAACCAAAGTGACTCACGTCACATATCTCCCCTTTCAGCAGGAGACTAACACAGAAGGAGACCCCAAATGGCTTGACTTCGAACTTAGTCTGTAGTTCCAGTCCCCCAATGTCTGTACCCACACAATACCCCAAACAAATTGTCCAGAACAGATCGTTACTCACCCAGCCAACCTCTGCCTCTCTCGTAGAACACAACCCCTGCTGGGGAGAACCGTGGACTAGCACTTCTCCCTGGAGTCCATTTAGCAGCTGGAGAGAAGAAAAGGTGGCTGGGCTCACTCCATCATCCTGTTGGGGCTGGGCCGATTGCCCAGCATCCCTGGGGTATCCAGGTCGAGACCGTAGTCCCATCCATTTTTCCTCGATGAAAATCCACCAGTGCTTTTACAACAAGCCTGACATCCAAGCCTGACATCCTCCTGTCCCAATGGCAGACCTTTTTCTGGGGTTGTGTTAGTGGAAACTGAAGTCCCATCCACTACCACAGGAAATCCATCTTCTATTAGTCGTAGTCAGAGGCCAGCAGCACTCTGCCCTGTTGCCAGCTCTTCTGCTAGATTGCTGTCAGTGAATACCACAGACCTATCCACTGTTACCAGCTCAATCTGCAGTTGTGAGGTGCCGATTGCATTCTCTCCCGCTCTCCCTGAAGCTCCTGCAGAGTTGATTGTTGTGGGCAGAGGCCAGTAGCGTTCTGCCCAGTTGCCAGATGTTCCACTGGGAAGTAAATTGAAACATCGGTGGTCAACAGCGCCATGCTCTGAAGTCAGCTCTTCTGCTGCAGGTTCACCGGGTTGTTCCTCCTCAACATAAATGTCTATTAAATCCCCAGTCTCTGGTGGTGTCTGGGCCTGGGCATCAACATTCACCATCTCCTGTCTGTGGAACCCAGAAGATGTTATCGGTGCTGGGCAGAGGCTAGCAGAGCTCTGCTCTGTTGTCAGCACTTCAGCTTCGGGGACAGAAAACTCTGGAGTTTCCACTGCCGCCTCTAAGGCATGCTGCTGAACGTGTTCTAGCAGTTTCCTGTATGCCCTTTCCAGATGCTGGTCTTTCGTTAGCAAGTGTTCTAGATCAGGTTTAAGCTCTAAGACCCCTGTGAGACCAAGCATAGCCTCTCTGCATTCTTGCAGGTCCTCAAGGGTAGGTTCCCCTTCATCACCAAGCATAAACACATCTGTAAGGCTCTCCCACAGCAATCCAGGGCCACCAAAGTCATATCCCTCTGGAGAGCATTCTGATGTCTCTCCTAAATATTTCTGCTCTGCGTGCCATTGCAGAGCCCGATACTGATTGTCCAGCTCTATCTCCTGCTGGACCAGCCTGTCCAACTTGGATATCCATTGCTCCTGGGGCCACTCTCCCAGGAATGCTATCCACAACTCCCACTGGTCACTGGCCCATTCCCCTGGGGTTGGAAAGCACTTGCCCTGGTATATACCAGCAAGCTGGAGGGCTCCAATCCAGAGTTCCACCCAAATATGCTGCCTGATCTCCAGGTATTGATCTGCAGATACCTTTCAGGGGTATACTTAAAGGGAAAATCACAGCACCCCCTCAAACTCTGATGCCAGGTCCATATCTCGTTGGGTCGACCAAAGTCTGCTATCCCGATCTTGGATCCCAGTGGAGGTGTGGATGTCCAAGACTGCAGAAGGCATTCCACCGCTTGCCACAAATGTAACGGACTCCGGACACCCCGACTGGGTATCTCCACCAAGAAGCTGCTTTCTAAGCTCTAGAACACAAAATCCATGAATCTGGCTATAGTTACCCCAAGAACTCGACAATACAAGTTTTGGAGTCAACCAGAAAATAGTCCCCCTTATCCCCCTTAGCAGCCAATCAACATACACATATACATCCCATAATAAGTTGATCTTAAGGCAGACAGAAACAATAGAACAATGGGATACAGGTACTTACCAAAAACAAACCCCACACACCTCACTATCTAGAAAGGGTCTCTGAGACACTCCTGCAATATTCTAGCAATTTCAAAAATAAAATTGCCTATCTCTATATATGTCATTGGGTAACGTGGCAGAGCCTGACGTAAGAGGAGTGGCTTACCGTGTAACTGGCGTGGCACAGGTTCACCAGAGGCGCGGAGTCTAAGTGGTAGCCGGTTTTCACCAGGGCCCCAGATGGTGGGGATGGACTTGGCTGCTTGCTAACACCAGGTCGCGGCCCCCCGGATTCCCTGGGAGAGCCAGGAACAGGTCCAGGACCAATAGCCGGTAGCAGGTAAACAGATCAGGACGAGACAGGAGGATAGTCAGGACAAGCCAAGGTCAGGGCGGGCAGCAGGTAATCAGAATCCAAAGACAACCCGGGTCAGGTAAACAGGAACAGCAGATATAACAGGCACAGGATACAGGAGAGCTGAAGACAACACAGAAATCACTTAGAGTGACAGCTGTGTTTAAATAGGCTGTTTTGGTGCCAATTTGGTAGCCTCTAACTACACTGAGGTAGCCTCGAACTCTGCCGAGGTAGCCTCGAACTCTGCCGAGGTAGCCTCGAACTCTACCGAGGTAGCCTCGAACTTCCACCAAGGTAGCCTCGAACTCCATCAAGGTAGCCTCGAACTCCATCAAGGTAGCCTCGAACTCTACCAAGGTAGCCCCGAACTCTACCAAGGTAGCCCCGAACTCTACCAAGGTAGCCCCAAACTCTACCAAGGTAGCCTCAAACTCTACCAAGGTAGCCTCAGCGCATGCACATAGGCGTTCGCCGGTTAGCAACGCCAGTGCGCCTGCGCAGGGTATTGAGTCCCTGACATTGCCCCCCCTTAAGGGCAACCTCCGGGTGCCCAAAAGGTTCCTTTTGTGGGGATGGTTGCGGAAAAAATTCCGGATTAAGTCCTGGGCATGGAAATTCTGTACCGGTTCCCAGGAATTTTCTTCTGGGCCGTAGCCCCTTCACTTAACCAGGTATTGTAGCTGGTTCCTCCGCCTTCTGCAGTCTAGGATGGCCTCCACCTCAAATTCTTCGTCCACATTGATGGTGACAGGAGCAGGTGGTTCCGAACTTCTACCAGGAAAGGAATCAGGTACTGCAAGTTTCAAGAGTGAAACGTGGAAGATTGGATGGATCTTGAGGGAATCAGGAAGCGTCAATTTGTAAGATACCTCATTTAATTTTCTCCTCACAGGGAACGGGCCAATAAACTTGGGTGCCAGTTTTTTGGAAGGGCATGCCAATCAGAGATTGGTGGTGGCTAACCATACCCGGTTTCCAGGCTGGAGAACCAACTCACCTCTCCTTTTGTCAAAGAACTCTTTATTGGAGGTCTGAGCCTTGGTCATGGCATCCTGTTAGACTTTGTTGTTCTCCTTAAGGAACTCCAAGATATCCTGGACTGCTGGCACTGTAGGTTCAGGAATAAAGCAGGGCAAGAAAGATGGGTGAAACCCGTAGTTAGCGTAGAATGGGGACTGACCTGTAGCCGAGTGTTTGGCGTTATTGTATGCGAACTCTGCTGATGGTAGTAGCAAGACCCAGTCATCTTGAACAAAGGTGGTGAAGCATCGGATATATTGCTCGAGGGTCTGGTTGGTCCTCTCAGTCTGCCCGTTAGTCTGGGGATGGTATGCGGAGGACATTGACAGCTTGATTTTCAGTGAATCACATAAAGCTCTCCAGAAGCGAGAAGTAAATTGGACACCTCTATCCGACACAATGTTCATTGGGACCCCGTGGAGTCTTACGATTTCTCTGATGAAGACCTGCGCCATCTCAAGCGTGGAGGGTGTAGCTCTTAGTGGTATGAAGTGAGCCATTTTTCGACAGACGGTCTACTACCACGAAGATTGCAGAATAAACATTTGATGGAGGAAGTTCCACAATGAAATCCATGGCAATCATCTTCCATGGTCTGTCAGGGACTGGTAGTGGTCTGAGCAGGCCCCATGCCTTATTTCGGGTTGCCTTGCTTCGTGTGCAGACAGTACAGGAGGAAACATATTGTTTACAACACTTCTCCAAGTCGGGCCACCAGAACGTGCGCTGCACAAGATCCAGGGTCTTATGGATCCCGAAATGACCAGCCATCGGGTGGTCATGACACAGTCCTAGGATGGACACACAAGCACTTTCTGGAATGAAAATTTGATCCCCTCTCCATAGCAGTCCATTTCTGGGTACCAGTGTAGTTCCAGCAGGATGGGGAGCATTTACTGTGGCTTGTCTCAGAGCAGTAAGAAGGTCAGACTGTAATAGTAGAAAGTTACCTTGGGTTAAGATGGTGTCAGGTACAAGGATTTCTTTAGAACTGTCGTACATTCGAGAGTGTCACGGAACCATGAACCAGACGTACAACAACAGATAAGTGAAAATAAGAAGGCTTTATTGAAAATCAAGCTGTAAAGCAAAAGTCCAAATGGATGGCAAAACCGAAGCAGAGTCTTTGCGAAGCCAGAGGTCAGGAGCCAGGAGGGTAGTCAGACGAAGCCGGGATCAGGAACCAGCAGGGTAATCAGACGAAGCCAGGATCAGGAACCAGAAGCAGCAGCAGTCTTAGAAGCATGTGAACACAGGAGGACCAAGCAAGGAACTGAAGCCACAGACCTCCTATATATACGAGCTAGGCATCCAGCTCCTCCCAGTGGGAAGGAGGAGCCGCAGAGTGGGAGGCTACAAGAAACCCAGAAACCAAGATGGCCGCCAGCACATGTCAAACGAAGGAGAACAGCAAGAAGGTAAGACCCTGACAGTACCTCCCCCTCAAGGGCCCCTCCTCCGCGGAGTAAAGAACGGTTTCTGAGGGAAGCGTGCGTGGAAGGCACGGAGCAAGGCAGGAGCATGGACATCTGCGGAGGGAACCCAGGAACGCTCCTCTGGACCATAACCACGCCAATGAACCAAAAACTGCACCCGACCGCGGACCAGGCGTGAGTCCAGGATATTGCTCACCTCATACTCCTCACGATTGCCCACTTGGACCGGACGAGGCCGAGGAACCGAGGAAGTGAAACGATTACACACCAGTGGCTTCAACAGGGAGACATGAAACACGTTGGAGATCCGCATGCCAGGAGGAAGCGCAAGGGCATAGGCTACCGGGTTTATCCTGCGAAGCACTCGGAAGGGACCAACAAAGTGAGGCGCCAGCTTGGGAGTGGGCACTCGAAGGTTGAGGTTGCGGGTGGACAACCATACACGGTCTACGGCCTGGTAGGAAGGAGCAGGCGCTCGTCTGCGATCAGCCTGGAGTCTCTGGCGCTGCGCAGAGACCTCAAGGGACTTCTGGATCTGTACCCAAGAAGCACGTAGGACGGAAAGGTGATCCTCCACAGCCGGAATATCCTGGGAAGAGAATACCTCCGGTAACACGGCAGGTTGGAACCCATAATTGGCCATGAAGGGAGACGTCCCAGAGGAAGAGTTCACCGCCGTGTTCCTGGCAAACTCAGCCCAAGGCAGGAGGTCAACCCAATTGTCTTGGTGATCGGAGACATAGCAACGAAGGAATTGCTCCAAGGCCTGATTGGATCGTTCTGCGGCCCCATTGGACTGAGGGTGGTAGGCCGAGGAGAAGGAGAGAGGAATCCCCAACTGGGAGCAAAAGGCGCGCCAGAACCTGGACACAAACTGACTCCCCCGATCCGACACAATCTCCTTGGGCAAACCGTGCAACCGGAAAACCTCCCTGGCAAAAATCGTGGCCAACTCCTGTGCAGAGGGTAACTTCTTGAGAGGAACACAGTGGCACATTTTGGAAAACCGATCCACAATCATGAGAATGACCGTATGGCCTCGGGATGCAGGGAGGTCCACAATGAAATCCATCCCTAGGTGTGACCATGGGCGCTCCCCGGTGGCTATGGGTTGCAGAAGGCCCAACGGAAGGTGCCGAGGGGACTTACTCTGGGCACAAACGGAGCATGCCGCTACATATGCGGCGATGTCGGAACGTAGGGAAGGCCACCAGAACAGACGTGAAACAGCCCAGGACAGCTGATTCTTTCCAGGATGCCCCGCGGTCTTGGAGTTATGGTAGGTTCGCAACAACCGAGTGCGCAACTCCTCAGGCACAAAACATCTGCCGTTGGGTCTCCCAGAGGGAGCACCAGATTGAGCCGCCAAAATCTGCTCACCCAGGGGAGAGGTCAGGCTGGTGCGAATGGCGGCCAGGATCTGATTCGGAGGTATGACCGAAGTCGGAATCGACTCCTCCCTGGACAGGTCGGAGTACTGCCGTGATAAGGCATCTGCCCTGATGTTCTTGGAACCGGGTAGGTAGGAGACCACGTAATTAAAACGTGACAAGAACAGAGCCCATCTGGCCTGACGTAGTGTCAATCTCTTGGCCTCAGAAAGGTAGGTCAGATCCTTGTGGTCCGTCAGGATGAGGACCGGAACCACCGAACCCTCGAGCAAGTGCCTCCATTCTTTAAGGGCCTGCACGATGGCCAATAACTCCCTGTCACCAATCTGATAGTTGCACTCCGCGGAAGACAGTTTCCGGGAGTAAAACCCACAAGGAAGCAGAGGACCCTCTGGTGTTCTACGCTGAGACAGAAGGGCGCCTACTCCCGTCTCAGACGCGTCCACCTCGAGGACAAAGGGCAACCCAGGGTTGGGATGCGACAGAATCGGAGCCGACACAAAGGCGGACTTTAGAGCCTCAAAAGCTCGGATGGCCTCGAGCGGCCAGACCTGGGAATTACTGCCCTTCCTGGTCAGATCCGTGAGAGGCTTGGCTAGCATGGAAAAGTCCCTGATGAACTTCCGATAATAATTGGCGAAGCCCAAAAAGCGCTGCAGGGAGCGAAGACCACTGGGCTGGGGCCACTGTAAGACAGCCGAAACCTTCTCAGGATCCATGGAGAACCCCTCAGCGGAAATGATGTAACCTAAGAAGGTTACCTGGGATCGGTGAAATTCGCATTTCTCAAGCTTACCGAACAGCTTGTTCTCTCGTAACCGTTGCAACACTCGTCTGACATCCAGAATGTGGGTCTCCATGGATTCAGAATATACCAAGATGTCATCCAAATAGACCACCACACACTGCTGCAACAGGTCACGGAAAACATCGTTGATGAATTCCTGAAAGACTGCGGGCGCATTGCACAACCCAAAGGGCATAACCAAGGATTCATAATGACCGGTCCTGGTGTTAAACGCGGTCTTCCACTCATCGCCCGCCTTGATCCTTACGAGGTTATATGCCGCCCTCAGGTCGAGTTTGGTAAAGACCGTGGCCCCTTTAAGGCGATCAAACAGCTCGGAAATCAAGGGTATCGGGTAAGCGTTCTTGATCGTGATGCGATTGAGACCCCTGTAATCGATGCAAGGCCTCAACTCACCGCCCCTCTTTTTCACAAAGAAAAATCCAGCCCCTGCCGGGGACGAGGATTTGCGAATGTGTCCGCGCGAAAGCGCCTCCTTCACGTACTCCTCTATGGCCTCATTCTCCGCTACCGACAGTGGATAGACCTTGCCACGAGGAGGAACGGCACCAGGTTGTAACTCGATGGCACAATCGTATGGGCGGTGCGGAGGTAGGGCAACCGCGCGCACCTTATCGAATACATCCCGGTACTCCTCGTATTCAGGAGGCAACAGAGAGTCCGAGGAAGTACACAGCAACTTGACAGGCCCATGGATGCAACTAGCCCCACACTGTGGTGACCACGAGAGGATCTCGGCCGATCTCCAATCGAAAGTCGGATTATGCTTCTGGAGCCAGGGGTACCCCAAGACCACCGAGTAGTGTGGAGACGAAATAACCTGGAAGCAGACCGACTCTCTGTGAACGGCACCAATGGCTATCCCCACTGGAAGGGTCTCATGAGTCACGTGTGGCGGCAGAAGGGGTCTGCCGTCTATCGCCTCAAGAGCCAGTGGAGAACCTCGGGCCTGCAGAGGAATGGAATTGGCGGCAGCGAACACACTATCAATGAACAAACCACCAGCACCAGAGTCCACCAACGCCTGGGTCGTCACTGAGCCCCCGACCCAGGAGAGGACAACAGTGATCAGTGGTTTGTCAACACGGGAAACCGGGGACGAGGAGACTCCACCCAAGATCTGCCCCCGACAGGATCTCAGGTGCGAGCGTTTCCCGGACGGTTCGGACATGCCAACCGAAAATGCCCACCGAGACCACAGTACATGCATCGGCCCTCGCGTCTCCGGAGTACCCTCTCCCCCTCGGACAGGCGAGCAAAGCCCAGCTGCATGGGTTCATCCCCAGCCAAGTCATCCCCAGGAGGCGTGGGAGGAGAGGGAGGCACGGGTGGGACAGCAAAGGTAGGCGCCAATCTGTTAGGAGGCCTCCGCAGACTCTCCTTAAAGGAAGGTCTCTCCCTGAGTCTGGTGTCAATCAAAATCAGGAAAGAAATAAGAGACTCGAGCTCCACTGGTAGGTCCTTAGCTGCAACCTCATCCTTCAAGGCATCCGAGAGACCATGAGAGAAAGCAGCGACCAGAGCCTCATTATTCCAGCCCACCTCTGCTCCCAGGGTACGAAACTCAATGGCGTATTCAGCTACGGATCGTGAACCCTGTCTGATGGACATAAGGAGCTTCGCAGCAGAGGCAGCACGAGCCGGCACATCGAATACCCTCCGAAGAGAAGCAACAAAACCGGAAAACTCGGCAACCACCGGATTGTTGTTCTCCCATAAAGGGCTGGCCCAGGCCAAGGCCTTGTCCGAGAGCAGCGAAATTAAGAAGCCCACCTTTGATCTCTCAGTAGGAAAGGCATGTGGCAGCAACTCGAAATAAATGCCCACCTGGTTAAGGAAACCTCGGCACTGAGTTGGCTCTCCCCCAAAGCGCTGTGGAAGGGGGGCAGAACCGGTCATACCCCAAAACACCGCAGGCGCAACAACAGGTGTCGGGGTAGACTCTGGCGCAACAACCGGAGCGGCAGTAGGAGCGGGCCCAGGAGCGACAACCGACCCATCGGCAACGGGAGCGAAATGAGCCGTGCGTTCAAGCAGGATTTGCGACGCCACGGCGAACTGACCCAACAGGTGATCCTGCTGATCAAGTCTGGCAACCAGCGTGGGTAGCGAGGATGGCCCTGTACCGTCAGAATTCATGGCTTGGTCCTAATGTCACGGAACCATGAACCAGACGTACAACAACAGATAAGTGAAAATAAGAAGGCTTTATTGAAAATCAAGCTGTAAAGCAAAAGTCCAAACGGATGGCAAAACCGAAGCAGAGTCTTTGCGAAGCCAGAGGTCAGGAGCCAGGAGGGTAGTCAGACGAAGCCGGGATCAGGAACCAGTAGGGTAGTCAGACGAAGCCAGGATCAGGAACCAGCAGAGTAATCAGACGAAGCCAGGATCAGGAACCAGAAGCAGCAGCAGTCTTAGAAGCATGTGAACACAGGAGGACCAAGCAAGGAACTGAAGCCACAGACCTCCTATATATATGAGCTAGGCATCCAGCTCCTCCCAGTGGGAAGGAGGAGCCGCAGAGTGGGAGGCTACAAGAAACCCAGAAACCAAGATGGCCGCCAGCACATGTCAAACGAAGGAGAACAGCAAGAAGGTAAGACCATGACAGAGAGAGCGCATCGGGTTTCGTATTCTTGGAACCTGGTCGGTACGTTATATGGAACGTAAATCTGGAAAAAAAAAGTGCCCACCTTGCTTGGCAAGGTCTCAGGGGTTTGGCCGTCCTCAAATACTCCAGGTTCTTATGATCCATGTAGATGAGTATGGGATGTGCCGCCCCTACCAATAGATACCTCCACTCCTCCAGGGCGGTCTTGATGGCAAGGAGTTCCCGATCCCCTACATCATAGTTCCTCTCCGCAGGAAAAAAGCTTACGGGAGAAGAAAGCTACCGGATGAATCGGGTCCTTGAGACCTTGACGCTGGGAGATGACTGCTCCTACTGCGATTTCCGAGGCGTCTACTTCAAGGATGTAAGGCAGGGCGGGATCCGGGTGGCTGAGGATAGGAAGTGAAGTAAACAGCTCCTTCAGGGCTGTAAATGTGACTTGCGCCTCGGGAGACCAGTGGAAGCGGGTACCTTGTTTAGTGAGCAGGGTAATAGGGGCAATGATGGAAGAGAACCCCTTGATAAATTTCCTGTAGAAATTTGCGAATCCTATGAAACGCTGAATCCCCTTTTTATCCATCGGTGCGGGCCAATCCAGGATGGTGGAGACCTTCTGAGGGTCCATTTTGACCCCTTCAGAGGAGATTATTAACCCGAGGAATTGGATACTCTGCTGTTCAAATTCGCATTTCTCTGGTTTTGCGTAGAGCCTGTGTAGCCAGAGTCGGTGGAGTACCTTTTTAACATGTTCTCAGTGCTGGGCCAGGGAGGAATAGAAGACCAAGATATCGTCCAGGTAGACAATTACAAAGATGTCCAGATAGTCTCTGAAGATGTCGTTGACGAAGTACTGGAAGGTGGCCAGGGCATTGCAGAGCCCGAAAGGCATCACCAAATATTCATAATGTCCGAATCGGGTGCGGAATGCTGTCTTCCATTCGTCCCCCTCCCTAATACGGACCAAATTGTAGGCTCCCCGCAGGTCCAGTTTGGTGAATACAGAGGCAGTTCTTAGTCTCTGGAAGAGTTCAGGAATCAAGGGTAGGGGGTACAGGTTTTTGACTGTAATTTTATTTAGCTCACAGTAGTCTACACATTGCCGAAGTGAATGGTCTTTTTTCTCCACAAAAAAGATCCCAGCTCCTGCCGGAGAAGTAGAGGGTCGGATGAATCCCTTCTCTAGATTCTCCCTCACATTGTCTTTAAGGGTACCCAATTCTCATTCCGATAAAGGAAAGATACGTCCGAAAGGGATCTCGGCCCCCGGAAGAAATTCAATTGGACAATAATAGGGGCGGTGGGGGGTAAGGTCTCAGCCCCCTGTTTACTGAAGACATCCAAGTATTCGTGATAAGATACTGGGACAGAGGAACCTATCTCCTTATCAGCGTCCATACAGAGTAGGGTGCTAGCAGCACTATGGCGTACTGGCAGGCAATGATTCTGGCAGTAAGGGGACTGGAATTTGATGTCTCCAGAAGTACAATTAATCTGCGGGTTGTGCGCCTGCAACCACGGTAACCCGAGAATAACAGGAAACAAGGGAGAAGAAATGGCATCCAGGCACAACAACTCCTTGTGCCCTTTGAGAGTGGCCACAGGCAATGGAGGGGTTTCTTGGGTTACTGGCCCAGACTTGATGTGGGACCCATCCGCTAGGAAGATGGAGAGTCCCTGCGACTTGGGTCGAAGTGGGATGCGTTGATGAGCAGCAAAGGTAAGGTCAATGAAGCAGCTGCATGCCCCGGAATGAATAATAGTGGTGACAGGGATCAGGCCTTCTGGGAGCTGAAATGAGATAGAGAGAGCCAGGTGAGTGGTATTGTTGACAGAAACTGGATAACTTGAGGGGGATATGGAAAGACACTTACGCATCTTTGCTGGGCATGAGCATACAAAGTGTCCGGCCTCTCCGCAGTACAGACACAGGTTGTTCTGATGTCGTCATGAGCGTTCTTCTGTTGATAAGGAAGGACGCATAAGCCCAAGTTGCATCGGCTCTGATGTATCTGATTCAGGAGTAACCGGAGCAGTGTTGCTGGAACAGGCACCGGAGGAGAAGGTGTGGACGGGATTAGGAACCCGTGGCAACATCCAGACTGGGCGGGTCTGCTGCGTGGACCTCTCTGCTCTACGCTCACAGAGCTGGCGGTCTATCTGTATGGCCAGGGTGATTAATGCCTCCAAGGTCTCAGGTATACCCACTCGGACCAGTTCATCTTTCAAGTTTTCTGAAAGACCCAGGCAGAACTGATGTCGTTCCAGTGAGTGTCCGTACTCCAACGCCTGAAGTCAGTGACGTAATCCTCTACGGCTCTATGGCCCTGTTGAAGTGAAGTGAGGGCGGATTCTGCGGTAGCAGTGCGCTGCGGATCTTCGTATAACTGCGCCATTGCGTTAAAGAAAGCCGAAATGGAGTCCAGCTGGTTACTGCGCTCTTCAAGCAAGCGGCAAGCCCAGGACTGAGGTTCACCTTGAAGCAGGGATATGATGAACCCCACTTTGGTTGCTTGCAAGGAGAAGGTTCGGGGTTGCAGGGAGAAGTACAGCTTGCAGGCATTGCGGAAGGCTCTAAACTTGCTCCGATCCCCAGAAAATGTTTCCGGCGTAGGGATCCTTGGCTCAGGAGGCAGCAACACCCCCCTCGGACCGGTGGGATTCCTGGAGGGAGCCATGGAAGCAGCAGAAACTATAGGGTCCGTGGAGAGGGTTAGGGACTGAACACGCCCCTCCAGCTGGGTATAGTCCTCTTGCAGGGACTTAACGGCTTGGGTAAGGGCCACAAGGTGCTGGCAGATATCGTCCAGAGGAGAGGCTCCTCTAGCAGGCTCAGTCATGGCTGTGTTGTACTGTCACGGGGGAACGTGGCAGAGCCTGACGTAAGAGGAGTGGCTTACCGGGGTAACTGGCGTGGCACAGGTTCACCAGAGGCGCGGAGTCTAAGTCTTAGCCGGTTTTCACCAGGGCCCCAGATGGTGGGGATGGACTTGGCTGCTTGCTAACACCAGGTCACGGCCCCCCCAGATTCCCTGGGAGAGCCAGGAACAGGTCCAGGACCAATAGCCTGTAGCAGGTAAACAGATCAGGACGAGACAGGAGGATAGTCAGGACAAGCCAAGGTTAGGGCGGGCAGCAGGTAATCGGAATCCAAAGACAAGCCGGGTCAGGTAAACAGGAACAGCAGATATAACAGGCACAGGATACAGGAGAGCTGAAGACAACACAGCAATCACCTAGAGTGACAGCTGTGTTTAAATAGGCACCAATTTGGTAGCCTCGAACCACACTGAGGTAGCCTCGAACTCTGCCGAGGTAGCCTCAAACTCTGCCGAGGTAGCCTCGAACTTCCACCAAGGTAGCCTCGAACTTCCACCAAGGTAGCCTCGAACTTCCACCAAGGCAGCCTCGAACTTCCACCAAGGCAGCCTCGAACTTCCACCAAGGCAGCCTCGAACTTCCACCAAGGTAGCCCTGAACTCTACCAAGGTAGCCTCGAACTCTACCAAGGTAGCCTCAGCACATGCGCATATATCTCTTGAGGGACATTGTCCAGAAATATTATTGTCCCAAAGAAAAGAAGCCCTTCACTCTTTCAACACAAACCACACATATACTGTGGTCTATCTAGAAAGGGTCTATGAGACACTCCTGCAATATTCTAACAATCTCAAAAATAAAATTGTCTATTTCTATATATCTCTCGAGGGACATTGTCCAGAAATATTATTGTCCTAAGGAAAAGAAGCCCTTCACTCTTTCAACACAAACCACACATACAGAACCCAGATTAACCGTGGTAACACCAAATGCAAAGTCAGGTGTGGTTGTAGAGCAAGTCTGACCAGTGCAGACCCAACTGGGGTTCTTGGTCACCCTGTGCCCCTAATAGACACAGGGTGACTTACACATAAGAGGGGCTGTGGATGCTGGACAAGGAGTCTCCCAACCTCCCTAAAGCAATCTGGGTTCCACAAGCCCCCCAACCAAAGTGACTCACATCACGCTGAGTACCTGTCATCAGAGTACCCGAGTACCTGTCATCAGAGTACCTGATGGGCTGGTGACAGGTACTCAGGTACTCTGATGTTCTAGTGACAGGTACTTTGATGGGCTAGTGACAGGTCCTCTTTATTGGGGGGGGGGCAATCAGTGTGTTTGGTGTGCACTGTAATTGGTAACTAGCTGTTACCACAATCTCCTCCTCACACAGGATCGGTGTGTGAGGAGGAGAGCCCGGTAACCGCTAGTTACCGGGTTTGTTGACATTCTGTGACCGGATGTGATTGTACACAGCCGGTCACGTGGTAAAGAGCCAATTTCATTGGCTCTTTACCCAGATCGGGGATGGACACTCTCCATCCCCAATCACTGCTCTGCGCACCACGCAGGAGTGGTGTGCACAGGGACAGTGCATGTGGCCGGCTGTGATTGGACACAGTCGGTCACATGTTAAAGAGCCATTTTTTTATTGGTTCTTTACACTGATCGGGGATGGGTTGTGTCTCAAGGGACATGGGAGGCATGGGAGAGAGGTGAGAACAGGCAGACATCATATGACGTCCGCCCGGAGGGAGAAGACATTTATATTTCTGCCGGCATCATTTTCAAATGCGCAAGTAGGGAAGAGCTAAAACAAATCCTCCCAGACAAACCTCAAATAGTTTTTAGGAGGGCCCTAAATTTGAGGGATAAGATTGCACCTAACATCATGAATTCCCCACAAAAAGTTGAATTCGTTGGCAACATGAAAGGCTTTTACCCAAGTAATAGGTGCATCATGTGTGGTGTCAGTGGACAAAGACATGGAAAGCAGACAAAATTCACCTCCATCATAACAGGTAGACAATATGAGATCAATCAATTTATTTCTTGTGATTCTATCCATGTTGTGTACCTTTTAAAATGTACCTGTGGGAAACAGTACCTGAGTAAAACCATAAGACATTAAAGGGATAGGCTGAGAGAGCATGTCCACAATATCAGATGTGGATATAAATATCATAGTCTCTCGTCACAATGCAGAAAGTACCATGCCAGAAACCCTAAAGATTTAAACTTTGCTAGTATTGCTAAAGCAATCTTACAATGGAGAGGTTGTAACAAGAATCGAGGGGTATCCAAGTCAGAAGTTTGGTGGATACATGGATAATATTGAGTGAGTATCATCAGCTTTATTGATAAGAAATAGATCTGTCTGCCTGTTACTGTCTATTTTTAGCCCTTCGAATATGCACGTTTTTATACATTTTTATGCATTTTTATGTATTAATATACTTTACTTTGGCAGATCATTGTTGCTCATTGACTGCGGTCTTATTTTAGATTTTAGTTTTTTATATATATAATTTTTTTAAATCAGTTTTTTGCTTATTTGCTATTTATTTTTGATGTTCTCCAAGAGTTTTTAAGACAGGATATGCGGGAGATGTGCTGGAGGGGTCCCAGCCCACCTTGGGACATATCTTGATGGCTGTACAGAAGTGCACGGCTTCCGTGAATGTTGTCAAGGACAGATTGGGGGGTCTCACGGAGGAGGTGGCCCTTTTTTGCGGCAAGATCTACAAAAAATGCGGGAACGCACCACTGCTGCTGAAAGTCGCATCTGCGACCTGCAGAATCAGATGCCCACATTACTCTCGGAGTCCAGGGAAACGGCCAGGCTGGCTCAGGCTAATAGGAATAAAACGGATATTGAGAATCGCCTGCGCAGAAATAATGTCCGCATAGTGGGGCTCCCGGAGAAGGTGGAGGGACGGGACCCCACTGATTTTGTTGAGACTTGGCTGTGCGATACTTTTGACCGGGCCTCCTTCTCCCCCCTATTTGCTGTGGAAAGGGCGCACCGGGTCCCCACTAGGGCCCTGCCTGGCAATGCCCCCAGGCCAATGCTTGCAAAAATACTCCATTACCGTGACAGGGAGAAGATCCTACGGCTGGCCAGGGAAAAGGCGGATATACGTTTCAATGGGGTCAGAGTGTCCTTCTACCCTGATTTTTCTGCCGAGGTACAGAAGCAAAGAGCAAAATTTATTGAAGTAAAGCAGCGGCTCCGCCGCCTGGGTCTGGTGTACGCCATGCTGTATCCAGCTCGCTGACACGGCTGAAGGAAGGGCACACTTTTTTGATACGGCCGCGGATGCGGTGAATTGGCTGGACGTGCACAAGCCCGCTCTCCGTCGCAGGCGCCCTGAAGATCCGGGAGACTGAGTTGGGGTGGTGGCGTGACGGGTTCCTGATGAGTGTGGGGTTTTGCTCTCCTCTACAAGTGACTACATGTTGGATTACAAATTGACCCGGCCGGGGACGTTTACAGTTTACCGTTTGGAAGATGAAGCTCTACGCAAGGCATGCATATCTGGATTTTGCTATATCTGCCCACACTGCTGGTGTGGCTTGTTGTGATTTTTTCGTACGGTTGTGCGTTTTTGGGCGGGTGGACACCAATGGACTGTCCGGACACTGTCGGGTTCACCGCTCATGGGCTGCCCGCCCGTTTTCAGTTTTGTGACGAAGCGCCGTTGTGCCTTGCTGGACTGAGATTTTTCATTCTACTTTCTATTTTTGTTTTTGAGAGATCTTCACCCACATCGGACTTCTTGGCTCCTATGCTTCCGCACCACTTGCCTCTTTTACTTTTGTTGCTGGATGTCGCTCCCTGCTCTGCTGCACAGTGGAGGTACAGGTGGGCCGAGGCCCCACAATGTCTTTCTCTTTCGTCATGGCTGGAGTACCTGTAATTTCATGGAATGTCCGTGGCCTTGGGTGCCCAGTAAAACGGGCTATGATTGCTACACAGTTGAAGAAACACCACCCAGCCATCATAGGCCTCCAAGAGACACATCTGCAGGGGGACACTGTGAGCTGTTTGCGATATTCTTGGGTGGGGTGGGGATATCACTCCACCCACTCCACGTATTCCAGGGGAGTCAACGTTCTGATCCACCGGGCGCTGGCTTTCCGGGAACTGGGGGTGCAGGTGGACCCTGAAGGGAGATTTGTTTTTTTGCATTGTGTACTGTTCCAATTTACATGTGTGTTGGCGGTGGTTTACATTCCGCCCCCGTTCTCATCTTTCGTTCTTAGGGAACTGCTTAATTTCACACTAGACAAAATGGGCACCCCACTGATTGTGGTGGGGGATTTTAATGGTATCTTGGATCCCGCCCGGGATAGGCATCCGCCATCCCCCTCTCCGATGGCTGACAGGGGCACTGCCCTTTCACGCTTCCTGGAGGAGGTGGAATGGTCGGAGGCCTGGCGTTTGAAGCATCCCGGAATGGGTCAGTTTTCATGTTTTTCTAAAACGCACTCCTCCTGTCTAGGATTGATCTTTGTGTGTGTAATAGGGCCGCCCTCCCTGTTGTTGAGGAAACGGAATATGCCCTTAGGGGAATCTCTGATCACTCTCCGCTGGTGGTTCAGCTGGCGGTGTGCACCCGGGTGGCCTTAACTAGGGCCCCCTGGAGGTTCAAAGCGTTTTGGCTGAAGCTGTTCCCACAAGACAACGGCATTGCTGCTGCCATCGGGGAGTTCTTTGAGATCCACGACCATCACGGGGATGCGCTGGCGAGGTGGGATGCCTTCAAGTGCTTCCTCTGTGGGGTGTTGATTACCCAGATCCGGAAGGTTCAGACGGGGTCTAAGCAATTTGAAGAACAGTTAGCAGGTAATGCGAGGAGGTTGGAGGAGGATTATATTGTTGACCCTACTGAGGAGAAGAGGGCTGCATGGCTCTCGGCTCAATCGGTATGGTTGGGGGAAGTCCGCTCTAAAGTGGACAAGAAACGCTTTTTCAGCAAGACCACATTTACGAAGAGGGGGAGCGGACAGGCCGCTTGCTGTTTCGTTTGGTGGGGGCGCGCCCTTCGGTTCCCCCTATAGCAGCACTTCGATTACCAACAGGGCAGCTGGTGAATAGGCAGGAGGAGATTATGGCGGAACTTACAAGATTCTACACTGACATTTATTCCACGAGGGTAGCGTACTCTTCAGAGGAATTGCAGGAGTATTTGGGTACCATACCATTCCCGAGACTCACGGCCGAACAACGGGAGGGGCTTGAGGCACCCATCATGGTGGATGAGTTGGTGGAGGCATTAGCCCTCTTTCCGGGAGCCAAGGCGCCCGGGGATGATGGCCTCCCCGTTGAGGTTTATCAAACCTTCTCGGGGCTGCTGATGCCGAAGTTGCTGGAGGTGTTCCGGGCTGCTAGAGCGGCTGGGGCACTTCCGGAGTCCATGTCTAGGGTGAGCATTGTGCTTCTGCTCAAACCCGGGAAGTCACCCATGGACCCGGGATCGTACAGACCCATTTCGTTGCTCCAGGCGGACGTCAAATTGCTAGCTAAGGTTTTGGCAAGGTGGGTGAACTCGGTGATCACTCATATTATTCATGAGGATCAGGCGGGTTTCATGCCCAATAGGTCCACGGCCCTTAATCTTAGACGACTGTTCGTTGCGATTCAAACGCCTGCGGATAATGTGGGAGAAAGAGCATTGTTGTCCTTGGACGCCAACAAGGCGTTTGACAGCGTGGAATGGGGATATCTGTGGGCGGTGATGGAGGCGTTTGGCCCAGTGTTTCTGTCATGGGTGCGGCTGCTATACCATCAGCCCCGGGCTTCGATACGAGAGGGAGGTAGGACATCTGAGGGCTACAACCTGGGTAGAGGAACGCGGCAAGGTTGCCCGCTTTCCCCTCTGTTATTCGCACTTGCAATTGAACCCCTTGCGACGCGTATCAGACACAAGGACTCCATAGTGGGATTCAAATACGGCCCTCTCCAGGACAAAATACTCCTATACGCGGATGACATGCTCCTGACCTTGGGGGACACGGGTGGCTCCCTACGGCGATTATGTCTGAGATCACTGAATTCGGGAGGTTTTCAGGCCTCACCATAAACTGGTCCAAATCGGCGCTGCTGCATTTGGATGCGAACCCCGCTCAACCATTGGACTCTCAATGCCCGGTCCCGGTGGTTGATAAGTTTAAATACCTGGGGGTGGTGGTATCGGCGGACCCAAATCAATATAGTGTGCTCAACATTAGCCCTCTTCTTACGCGATTCCGGGATAAAATTAGGATCTGGACTAAGCTTTGGCTGTCACTGGCGGGACGGGTAAACCTTATAAAATGATCTTGATGCCACAGCTGTTGTACTTCCTGCACAACTCCCTGATTGTTATTACCCTGAAAACTTTTTGTATTGTAAATACCCTCTTCCGATCCCTTCTGTGGAAGGGAAAGGCGGCTAGGATCTGCTTGGAGCAGCTGCAGAAGCCCAGGGATGGGGGGGGGGCCTTGCACCTGCCCAACCCCTGGCTGTACTATCTGGCATCCCAGTTGCAACACCTGGTAGGCGCGCTGTCGGGGACTCCGACTGGTGCAGCGTTAACAGTTATGCAGGAATTTACGGGGGCTGGTGGGGTGCCGGAGGGTGTGGAGGCACAGCTGTTCACCAAACCCAATCGGCGATACCCGACGTACCGTCTCTTACAGAAGATATGGGATAAGACTAACCAGATGCAACAAGTGACGGGATATACCAAATTTAGTCCAATCTGGGGCAACTGCGCTTACCCGGAACTGTGCAAATTAGATTAGGCGGACAGATGGAGGGCTTTGGGGGTGACACATTTGCGGCATGTCCTCAACGGAGGAGTCTTGCTACCATTTGCGCAGTTACAGGAACGATTCTCCTTACCCGACCACATGAAATTTTACTACTTACAGTTACAACATGCGCTGCGGGCTCAGGCTGCCACGGGACAGCTCCACATGTCACCTACTCCTATATTCTATCTCATGCAGCAGTTTGCTGACACTAAGGGGTTCATATCTAGCTGCTATACTGCCCTGCTGAGCGCATACTTAGAAAAATACCCCAGCAAAGCCTGTGACCAATGGAGCACCGATGTGGGAGAGATCCTGGGTGAGCAGTGAGAGGAGGCCCTAGAATCAGTCCGCACGTGTTCTCTGAATATTTCCCATCAGGTATCTCAATTATACATATTACTTAGAGTCCCCCATACTCCTCTGAAACTGTATTCTATGGGTGTCCATGACGACGACATGTGTGGTCGTTGCCGAAGGGAGGTGGGTGACTTGATTCACCTGATGTGGCGCTGTCCAAAGCTGCACAGGTACTGGACTGCGGTGCGCTCTGCTATTAATAGTACCCTGGGAACAGATATTCCTGGGGATCCTAAACACTGATCAAAAACGAAGTGATTTCCAGTCACTACTTACCAACCAGCCAGCAACCAGCCAAATTAACCTGTCTAACAGTATGCGTTAAAAACAGGGGTTTCGTTGCACACATTTGCAAATACATGCTTAAGCTGCAGGCCGCGCCAAGGCACCCTGATATCTGCAGTCCCTAACTCTACCTTTAAAGAGTCTCCACAATGGGAGCACATGCATTCTGATGAGATTGATGGAGGACAGGTGACTGGAGGGAGCCCACCCCTCCTTAAAGGTGCAGGGTCACACTGAACACCCAGCACATAGCACAATGGCAGCGAAGGTGTCAGTGCGTTGCCTGACCAATATAAACGTTATACGATATTGCAAAAAGTGGTCACCTCCTCCACCTATAACTGGTCTAGATAGTAAGGAGCACTGGAAGGGCAAACGCAGATCAAAAACGAAGGGATTTCCAGTCACTACTTACCAACCAGCTAGCAACCAGCCAAATTAACCTGTCTAACAGTATGCGTTAAAAACAGGGGTTTAGTTGCACACATTTGCAAATACATGCGTAAGCTGCAGGCCGCGCCAAGGCCAGTGTTGCTCATCTTACTTTAAAAAAGTAATTAGTTACAGTTACAAATTACTTCTCCCAAAAAGTAATTGAGTTACTGACTCAGTTACCACATTGAAAAAGTAATTAGTTACTCAGAAAAGTAACTGCGACTTTTTTTTACTATTCTATAATGCAATTACGTTCTATAAGATCTTTAATAGTGGTGGCGGTGTGGCACACTGTGGGGGTCTGTGTCCTCCTGACTGTGAATAACTGTATTTTGTTTTGTTTTTTGGTACCTGCTGCCTGAAATGGTGGTAGCAGTGTGGTGGTGGTGTGGAACACTGGTGTTAGCGGTATGGCACACTGGTACTGGGACACTAGAGCAGGGTCCCCATAGATCCCACTTTAGAGCAGGCCAGAGTCATCATCAATCCCCCTTTAGAGCAGGGTCCCCATAGATCCCCCTTTAGAACAGGCCAGGGTCCCCAGAGATCCCCCTTTAGAGCAGGGTCCCCAAAGATCCCCTTTAGAGCAGGCCATGCTCCCCATAGATCCCCCTTTAGGGAGGGGTCCCCATAGATCCCCCTTTAGAGCAGGGTCCCCATGGATCTATGGGGGCCCTGCTCTAAAGGGGGATTTATGAGGACTCTTTTCTAAGGGTGGATCTATGGAGACCCTTCTCTAAAGGGGGATCTATGGGGACCCTGCTCTAAAGGGGAATTTATGAGGACCCTGCTCTCAAGGGGGATCTATGAGGAACCCTTTCTAAGGGGGATCTATGGGAACACTTCTCTAAAGGGGGAATCTATGGGGACCCTGCTCTAAAGGGGGATTTATGGGGACCCTGCTCTAAAGGGGGATCTATGGGCACCCTGCTCTAAAGGGGGATCTATGGGGACCCTGCTCTAAAGGGGGATCTATGGGGACCCTGCTCTAAAGGGGGATCTATGGGGACCCTGCTCTAAAGGGGGATCTATGGGGACCCTGCTCTAAAGGGGGATCTATGGGGACCCTGCTCTCAAGGGGGATCTATGAGGAACCCTTTCTAAGGGGGATCTATGGGAACCCTTCTCTAAAGGGGGATCTATGGGGACCCTACTCTAAAGGGGGATTTATGGGGACCCTGCTCTAAATAGGGATCTATGGGGACCCTGCTCTAAAGGGGGATCTATGGGAACCCTTCTCTAAAGGGGATCTATGGGGACCCTACTCTAAAGGGGGATCTATGGGGACCCTGCTCTAAAGGGGGATCTATGGGGACCCTGCTCTAAAGGGGGATCTATGGGGACCCTACTCTTAAGGGGGATTTATGGGGACCTTACTCTAAAGGGGGATCTATAAGGACCCTGCTCCAAAGGGGATCTATTGTGGCCCCAGGGCCTGTTTTAAAGGGGATCTAGGGGGACTGAGTTCTAAAGGGGATCTATAAGGGACAGATCCCTCTTTAGAACAGGGTCGCCATAGATCCATCTTTAGAGCAGGCCAGCGTCCCCAAAGCTCCCCCATAGATTCCCCTTTAGAGCATGCCAGGCAGGGTTCCCCATAAATCCCACTTTATCATGGTATGGGGGGGAGGGCACTGAGTCTGACTGCAGTGCAGAACATACATGGCATGGGGGGAGGGCAGGGCACTTTCTCTGACTGCAGCACATACATGATGTATGTGCTGCAGTCAGAGACAGTCCCCATGCCATGTATGTGCTGGTGCTGCAGCCAGAGACAGTGCCCTCCCCTCCCTCGCATGTCAAAGCCACCCCCCAAGCACACACCTGTTGTAAGCACTTGTTGCACGTCCTCCTCCTGTCTGGAAAGCAGCTGCCTCCTCTCCTCTGAATAGCTGAGCCGGCTGTCAGCCTGTCACACTCACACAGGCAGCTTCATACTTGCAGTCTCTGTCTCTAATGCCCCATACACACGTGCAGATTATCTGCAGACTTTTGTCTGCAGACTTACCAAAACCATATAATATGAGGTCAAACCTAAACACTTTCAATTTGTATGCAATCCGGCAGGCCCTTGCACTACATAGAAAAGGTAAGTTTGCAGACAAAAGTCTGCAGATAATCTGCAGGTGTGTATGGGGCATTACAGGATGAGTTGAGAGCAGAGCTGATTGCCGGCCGAGGACTGAGGGAGGATAATAGATCTTTTCCCCAGAGAAGGCATTCAAGGCAAAGTGCAGGCAGGGACACATTGCTGATCGATCCCTGACCATGTCCTTGTCCGAGTCTCCTCCTCTTCTCTTTCCTGTACTGCAGACAGCGGTCATAGAGGAGAGGGGGAATTACAATTACATCTACTGCCATCTAGTGGCGGTAGATGTAATTGCGGTAACGCAGCCAAAGTAATTTGAACGGCATTACCTTGAGGGGACGAGTAGTCAGTTAGATTACTCGTTACCCTCAAAAGTAACTGCGTTAAGTAACGCCGTTTACTTAAACGCAGTCACTTACATCACTGGCCAAGGCACCCTGATATCTGCAGTTCCTAACTCTACCTTTAAAGAGTCTCCACAATGGGAGCACATGCATTCTGATGAGATAGATGGAGGACAGGTGACTGGAGGGAGCCCACCCCTCCTTAAAGGCGCAGGGTCACACTGAACACCCAGCACATAGCACAATGGCAGCGAAGGTGTCAGTGCGTTGCCTGACCAATATAAACGTTATACGATATTGCAAAAAGTGGTCACCTCCTCCACCTATAACTGGTCTAGGTAGTAAGGAGCACTGGAAGGGCAAACGCAGATCAAAAACGAAGGGATTTCCAGTCACTACTTACCAACCAGCCAGCAACCAGCCAAATTAACCTGTCTAACAGTATGCGTTAAAAACAGGGGTTTAGTTGCACACATTTGCAAATACATGCGTAAGCTGCAGGCCGCGCCAAGGCACCCTGATATCTGCAGTCCCTAACTCTACCTTTAAAGAGTCTCCACAATGGGAGCACATGCATTCTGATGAGATAGATGGAGGACAGGTGACTGGAGGGAGCCCACCCCTCCTTAAAGGCGCAGGGTCACACTGAACACCCAGCACATAGCACAATGACAGCGAAGGTGTCAGTGCGTTGCCTGACCAATATAAACGTTATACGATATTGCAAAAAGTGGTCCTAAACACCGCCTTCTAGGCATTCTGGACCAACATGTGGAAGACAGATATCTGCGTGAGGCGGCCTCCCACGCCCTGTTCCAGGCTCGCTTACTAATATTGCGACTATGGACTGTGCCTGAGCCTCCGACTTATCGGATGTGGTTAGAACAGGTAGGGGGCAGAATGAATCTCAGAATGGAAAAGGTTATTTACCAACACAGGGGATCTCCACAAAAATTCTCAAAATTTGGGGTGCTTGGTTGAATTGCCCGGGAATGGCCCCTACTGACCTCATCCTGGACTGTTTGATATCTTAAATGTGTAACTATGGGTCGGGACTGCCGGGGGAAGATTGCTTGACGCTCTGGGGGTGGATTGGAGGACTGTAATAATACTGATACTGTCTCAGGCACGGTTGTTGGGGGTTGTCTGCTCTAAAGGGGTTGTGTCGTATTTGTTCTGTAAGCAATTTTGTGAGGTACTGGTGCTTTTATGTTTTTATGCTTGTACCGTATATTGCTGTTTTACGATGGTGCTGTGAATTTCTCTCAATAAAGATGTTTTCTGATTTAAAAAAAATAAAATAAAAGACAGGATATGCACTTTTTCCTGCATTAGGGGACACCAACATTCTTATCTTTTGGTGGTTGTTCCACTGAATAACTTTGGTAATTTCCTAGTCTTCAAGAAAATAGCATTATTGGCATTTCCTGTGCCTTTGAACATAGCTATAATGGTGGCTGTGTCACTTCCTGTCACCGGGAAAATGACCGACTGATCATTTCCTGTCTGCAAAGGAGACACTGTGATTTGAGCAGTTTTTAGAGGCTATATAAACTAGATCTGTTTGCCTGCTGTCTATTCTTAGACATATTTGCCCTTTGAATATATATGTTTTTATACATTTTTATGCATTCTTATGTATTAATATATTTTACATTGGCGGATCATTACTGCTCCTTGACTGTGATGTCTGATTTTAGAATTTTAGATTTGTAGACAATTTTTCTAAGAAGAAACTGTGATTTGAGCAGTTTTTGAGAGGCTAAATAAACTAATTTGATGTCTGACACTAGAGAACCCCTTGACAACGTCCTATTGGATGAAACGCGTTGGAAAGGAGACACTAGTGCTAACGTCAGGCCACTGTCTGATACCGGGTCGGTAGTGGCACCCATTGCCATATGGTTTTTTGATTAATTTTATTTTGGCTTTTAACATACACATCCAAGAAATACTACACTATGGAGACTTCATCTGGCTCCCAGTGGGCTTTATTTACCACAGCTACATCTGGATGGTGCAAGTTGCTCAACAGCTTTGCAAGTTGCTTCTGTAAAGGCAGCCAGCTTTGCAAGGGATGATTGTCCATTTCACAGGGGTGTAGTGGATGATTCTGGAGCACTGTACTGGATTACTTCTTCACTTTTCAAGTCACCATTATTTTTTTGTGCACATCTGTGCACTGAACTTTTTGCTTTCACCAAAAAGTTTATTTTGCTGATCCTATCATGGGACTGTGCATTGAAATCTATATATTTCACTATATTGGTTTTTTTAATGTTCATTTTCATTCAAGATTGGACTTATATTTATACATTCTTTTCACTTTAGCACTTATTTGGACTTTATTTTAATGTGTTTATAACACAGTATTCACATTTCATTGTTGTTCATTCACTTTTGGCGCTACACACTTTTTCTTAAGATTATTTATAAGTTTGTTATATTACATTTCTGTGTCAGCTGCCACCCCACCACACCTTTTTAATTTATGTAAACGCTCTTGTTCTTTGAATGTTGATGGTCTCATTCCAGCATCCTGGTTTTGACAATGATGCATCCTTGTCTGTCTGTTCACCTGTAGGGTGAATAAATGGCCAGTCTGTTGTGTGGAAACTAAACCTAATTTAAGCTATCCAAGCCTGCAGTCTCATGCTTGTGATATTGCATTTGTAACACACACTCCAAGCTCTCTGTTTGTCTGCCCTGCTCTACTGTTTGGATTCCCTCTTTGACAACCTCGGATCTGATATCCACTACTCTCTGAACTTAGCCTGCCTTTTGACTATGGATTTTACCCTGACTATTCTGAACCCTGCATGCCTTGTACCTGGACTGTCACTGAACCACTCTGCCTGTCTGCCTACCAAAAGTACCTATTTGCTTTGCTCAGTTCACACCTGCCCCTGCTTTGTAACCAGGCACTATAGAATTGTTTATAGTTCCAGGGGGAAACCGAGTACTGATAGGCCTGCTTGCCTTATGGGAAAGGGGGCTGCTATGAGTGAAGAACACAGAAGCTATCTATAGTGTCTGGCCACCTGCGTTAGGGGTAAGCGTGAACCTCTTCATCAGGCAGCAGTGACATAAAAGAGAAAACAGAAAACAGACACATAGTAAAAACCAAGAAATCACCCGCATTAAAATAAATAATAATATAGTCAAAAGCTGCTGACACTACAATCCTGGTCAAGGAACATCAAAATATTAACACACAAATGCAGCTCTTAAGACCTCTTAAAAAGTCCAATATGCAAATCATAAGCAATGTTTCAGAAAATAGTCCATAAATGTGCAAAAAATGCATTCAGAGAAGTGTTGAGTCACAAAGACATTACCCCAAAAGATGAACTACTTGTACAAGAGTAGTCAAAGCTTAGGCAGATTTCTCCACTGCTATGGCATCAAGGATCTTCAATAAAATGGCATATACCACCATACATAGACTCTCATGATAGCTCTATGTAAGGATAAGCAGAAAAGAACCTCATTGCACAGTATTACTTATAAGTAATTATTTATTGGTAAGATCCAAAATACTCACAAACAGAAGAATAAAAACCACATGTAAGTCCTCATATGATAGCTGATCTTTCCATCCAACAGTATGGCCAATCTTGCCCTATGTCTTACTTCTCGTGAACCTTAAACTCTTTGCTTCTCCTATGAACTTCCCGATTTAAGCCATATCTCTGCACTTGCGGTTTGCCAATTATTATGCTCTTTTCAGCCAGTATCTCAATCTTGTCACTCCTGGTGATATCCTTATCTTCGTTACCATATGCTACTGACCTTTGAAGCCAGTGAAGGAGCCCTGCCTGGCCTTGCTGGCTCAGGGAGCTCCACACCATCCACAAGGACCCCAGCCAAGTCAAGAGCCAGGAGGGAATCAGAGGCTTCCCAAGGAGAAGGTTCTGATATGGAGGTGAGTGCACCACCAGCCCTGCCACCAATGTTGCCTCCTGCAGAGGATTCTATGCTATTTTTTCCCACACCTGACCAGCCTATATCATATACAACCATGAAAAGCATGCTGCTTTCCTTGAGAACATCTCTGCAGGCCGATCTGTTCTCCTACATCCAAAAAATCTCTGCTGACATTCAAGATATAGGTGACAGGTTAGACCGTGTTGAAAACAAAGTAGGGGAACTAACCAAAATGTTTACCACTATGATTGATGCCTACGAGGTCCAGAAGAATGATATTGCTTGGCTTAAGAACAAAATCGCAGATTTAGAGGATAGATCCCGCTGTAACAACCTGAAGATTTGTGGTGTACCAGAGACAGTCACCTCTTCTCAACTTCCTCACTTTGTAAGAGACCTATTCCAAGCCATTGTTCCTTCACTAACCTCCTGCAGACCTGACAATCGACAGAGTCCACGGTATCTTGAAACCACACTTTCTCCTGTCTAACATACCACATGACATCCTGCTATGGGTCCATTTCTTCCAAGCAAAGAAGAGAATACTCAAAGTCTTTCGTAAAAACGACCGCCTTCCAGAACAAGCCGCAGGATTGCAAGTTCTCCC
Source organism: Pelophylax lessonae (assembly GCF_965119305.1). NCBI lineage: Eukaryota > Metazoa > Chordata > Amphibia > Anura > Ranidae > Pelophylax > Pelophylax lessonae. The sequence goes on along the minus strand of NC_138775.1, from coordinate 110,140,688 downwards.
AGACCTCTCTGTGCCAACGTAAGAACATGGACACCATAACAAAGGCCCTACGTATTCACTCACTGAGCTACCAATGGAAGCTGCTGATCACAAGAGAAGGCTCTACCATTACTGTCAACAATCTAGAAGAGGGCCTCTGCCTGCTCAGAGAGTGGGATATTCTTCCTGAACAACCACATGCGTCAACTTCCAGCCCCTAAACATCACCGCTAACTGAAGAATGGCAAGTCATCTCCTGCAAGCGGGGGCAACAAGCCACGTCAACCTGAATGCCCCAGGATGCACTTTAATATGCCTACATCTAATCAGTAAAGATTCCCGGCTATCAGAACTTGCTATGAACCCATCCTTTTGTTTTCCCCCAAGTTGTTGCAGCATGTCTGCGCTCAGTCCCATGGGATCCTTTTATATTCTTCTTAGTTTTGCTGCCACTATCTCTTCCAGTGTTGTGCTTTCCCCAGGTCGGCTCCTTCCCCGGGTTTATTGTTTGACAGTTCTCTTTTGTCCCTTATCCAGCCTCGCCATCACAGTGCTCGACAGCATAATCTGGAAACAACCCTCAAATGCTCCCATTTATCTCAGCAATCCACAGGCAAGCCATCCTCTCACATGAGTCACACCATCTCACACCAGTTCTTGTTCACTGATAACAATTACATTTGTCTCAATTAATGCCTGAGGTCTCAACCACCCGGCCAAAAGGCATTCCTTTTGGCGTCAGGCAGGCAATTTAAAGGCAGATATCCTTTCTGTCCAATAAACACATTTCCAGTCTGATGCTACCACAAAGTGCATACACAGGGACATTCCCCATATCTTTTACACTAGTTAGAACTCCAAAAAGAGAGGAGTACTCCTTGCAATTAGAAATTTGGTCTCATTTACTTTACATTTATAGTTTATTGACCCTCAAAGCCGCTATATAATCTTAACATGTGACATCAACAACAGACTCCTCACCCTGGTGATTGCAACAACACCAAACATCTCCACTTTTTGTGAAAAATCTTCAAGGAAATAGCTAGGGTCAAGCCGGGTAACCTCCTTATATGTGGAGATTTCTTTTTTTTTTTTTTTTTTTTTAATAATTTTTATTGAATTTTATGCAAATATAACAACATTGTAGTACGATAGAAGTATGTGGCATACAAATGCTTACATCAAAATAAAACAATAGCATGGAATGTGAAACATCTTATTGCTGAAACCATGTGAACTACGCATTATGAACAACAGTTCAATCAGTACTTTTGTAAAAAGGGTATCAAATGTTTCCATAAAGAGCCTATCAGAACATGTAATGAATATGATATGACAAATGTGTGCACACGCCCCTCCGAGACACCTTAACAGGAGCACTTTTTGCCCCGAGGGAGCGTCCGCCACATGTTTTCGCTACCTTTATCAAACATTGCGGAGGATCATTATACAGATGCCAGAAACGCCTCCCAGAGGTTCCACCTGTCTTTAAATTGTTTATAGTTGTGCGTGGAGCACGATAATATCTTTTCACGCTCATAAGATTTTTTCACAATCTGAATCACCTCCTGACGTGATGGAGAAGCAGTGTCCTTCCATTTACGCGCTATTGTCAGTCTAGCAGCATACAGAATGTGCTAAAAATATGGAACAGTTCACGAATTTGTGTGTCATCCTTACGCAGGGGCCATGCTAATCTTCTCTGTATCGTTCCAATTTTAGTATATGTCCTGCTGAAGCGAGGACATATGTGGAGATTTCAACATCACAACATACCCCTGCTTGGACCTATCTGTATCCCCTTAAAGGGGCTCCCCAAGTCTACAGACATTGTCACAGGAAGAGGATCTGGTGCTGCCTACCCGCCAGTGAAAAAATTTTTACTTTTTTCTCGCCAAGGCATTTGTCTTATTCCCATATAGACTTGTTTGTTACTGATAAATGGTTGCTTCAGCAGGTATCCTTTTCCACTATTCCAGATATTACGTGGTCTTACGCCCCTATTTCTATCTCTCTGGTGGAAAAGTATACATGCCCCCCAGTTAGTGTTTGGAGATGCAATAATAGAGTTCTTCAATACCCTGGCAACAGTGAATTGCTCTCTCTGCATCTTAGGGATTACTTTAACTTGAATGACACTATTGAAGTCAATGACTTTACACTATGGAGTGCCCATAAGGCTTTTATGTGGGGTATCATATTGAAACTCTGTGTCCGTGCCAAGCGCGATTTTAACTCGCGCTACAACCTTCTACTGAAATCTATACATGACCTAGAGACTAAAAATAAATCCAAACCCACGAAAGAGACCTCCGACTCGCTGCGCTTAGAACTTAGCGAGTTACTGCAACTCCAACATGACAAACATATGGGATTCCTGAAAGTACAATTTTATGTCCACAACAACAAGACAGGCACATCTTTGGCAAACAGGTTGAAGGCACAGCATATCAAGAGTAAAGTCTCACAGATCAAGCACCCAAACACCAATCAAATTTTATATAACCCTCAATCCATAGCTGATGCCTATAGCTCTCTTTACAATTTAAAAGAAGATCCATCCACCCCCAACCTTCAGATTCCACTTTCACAGCTTTTCTGTCTCCTATAAATGTACCCTTCCCGACTTCTGAACAGTTGGAGTCTCTTAATGCCCCCTTCGCCACAACGGAAATAATCAAAGTGATAAAATCCTTGCCTGCAAATAAATCCCCGGGACCAAATGGACTGACCAACGAATATTGTCAACTTTTTGGAAATACCCTGGCCCCTTACATGTCGAGAGTATTCAGGGCAACCCAATCTCAAACCTCCTTTCCACAAGAGATGCTGAGAGCACACATTGTCGCACTACCCAAAACGGGGAAAGACCTAAACACCCCGGCCAATTTTAGACCCTTTTAATTATTGAACTCTGACATTAAAGTGTTTGCCAAATTACTTGCTACTAGGCTAATACATATTGTCCCCTCTTTAATACAACCAGACCAGATGGGGTTTGTCAAGGGCAGAAAGGCACCAGACGCCACTAGATGCATAATTAACATCATACATCACGCAGAAAGGTTTTGCACGTCTTCTCTGGTTCTCTCTATAGATGCAGAGAAGGCATTCAACAGGGTCCATTGGGGGTATATGGCTCAAGTCCTCCAAAAATGTGGCTTCAGGGCCCCATACTTTCAGCAATATTGTCGCTATATTTGTGCCCCACATCACATGTCAAAACTCCTGTCTAAGTCATTTTTCATTATAAATGGCACAAGACAGGGCTGCCCTTTATCACCGCTAATATTCAACCTCATGATTGAGCCACTTGCGGAATCATTCACACTGATCCCTTGACTACCAATTTTCTGTTTCAGACCAGACCACGTAATCAACCTATTTGTGGATGATGTGATCTTCATCATGACAAACCTGGCCACATCCCTCCCACAGGACCATAAATTCTTCTTGAACCTTAGTGAAATTTCATACGATAAAGTAGATTTTTCCAAATCAACCATCCTTAACTTCGGAATTAGGACAAAAACCCAAAAACATCTAATGCAAGAACTGCCATATTCTTGGAAATCAGCCAGTATCCCATATCTAGGCATTAATCTAACCCCTAAATTTAAAAGAAATGTAGTAACCGCGCTAATGGGAAACAGAATGTGAAGCAGCAACTTCAAGTGTGACCACACCCAAAATAAAGTATAGATATAATAAGTCGCGCTAAAGTTCAATAATGTAACAAATGAATGTCCATATATAGGTCCAAAAAATATAAACGGTGATGTGTGGAAACAAAAAGTGATCACTCCAAGGCTCCCAATGGTATTGTGCTTACCAGAAAGACAAATTAATTTAGCAGGGGATCCAAAACAGGATTTCAGTTTTGGCACTTATTAGTGTCCTAAAATCCTATATTATAACTGGGTCAGAATTGACCCTAACACCATGAACGTCTTAATTTTCACCACAGTATTTTATAATTTAGTGAAAAGGATTATTTTTCTATTACATTGTTTAAATAGAGGTTCCTGACTAAGTAAAAAAATCTTGATGCAATAAACAAATTTATGTGATACTTCTAGACATTCAAAACCTGAAAACGGGTCAGTTCTGACCCTAACACAAGAGGAGGGTTAATCTAACCCCGAAATTTACTTCATTGGCTGAGGCTAATTTCAAACCCCTAATTGCTAAGCTTGAAACGGAGGTTAAACACCTCTTCCACTTTGAATTATCATGAACAGGCAGATTGGCCTCCTTCAAAATGATTATTCTAAAACAGATTCTTTATTTATTTTGTACCATTTTCTTTGGCTAAGGCATCAAGATTCCTGTTTTGGATTCCCTGCTAAATTAATTTGTCTTTCTGGTAAGCACAATACCATTGGGAGCCTTGGAGTGATCTCTTTTTGTTTCCACAAATCACCGTTTATATTTTTTGGACTTATATATGGACATTCATTTGTTACATTATTGAACTTTAGCTCAACTTATTATATCTATATTAATCTAACCCAGAAATTTACTTCATTGGCTGAGGCTAATTTCAAACCCCTAATTGCTAAGCTTGAAACGGAGGTTAAACACCTCTTCCACTTTGAATTATCATTGACAGGCAGATTGGCCTCCTTCAAAATGATTTTTCTAAAACAGATTCTTTATTTATTTTGTACCTTACCTTTCCACTCAAATCTTCAATTATTAACTCACTTCACTTCACTTTGTTCCTACGATCAGCTGATTAAACACAAACTAGTTGGCGGGATTGGACTAGTAGATATTGAAGACTACTATCAGGCAACCCTACTAGACCACATGCGCCACTGGTTCGACTCTCCTATAGATACCCTGTGGATGGACATAGAAACTGATTTAGCCCCTGGCAAAGATTTATACCTGAAGAGAAATGCTGGGTCTGGCGCTGCTGGATGTTACTACTTACTATGACAACATGCTATTGGTATCTAATTAATGATGTAATCATCACATGTGTACAAAGAAGAAAGTGTTAATAGCGACAAGTGTGTGTGACCCTCAGAAAACTTATACACCTGACCAATTACAAGGTGTGATATCAGCCATACCATATCTGAGATAAAAAAATCAATAAGCACCCAACACTGGATCATAGCACATAACTTTGTATATAGAAAAAATGTTTCATACATTTTTATATTTGATTTTTATACCTCAGATATGGTATAGCTGATATCACACCATGTAATTGGTCAGGTGTATAAGTTTTCTGAGGGTCACACACACTTGTCGCTATTAACACTTTCTTCTTGTTGGCGGACTAATCGGTCCCTACTGCTACCAATGCCCTGCCCCCCGCCATCGTGGCCTCCCTGCTGGCATGGAGGGCACTCTAAAACTCCCTGAAACATTCTAAGCAAACTAGTGAAATTCAAATCCCCCTTTCTGTATTTAAAGGGGCTTATGCCTCATCTAAAACAACTAGATTGGTCTCGCTATAATCAACGCTGGATTTCTGATTTCTATGTTGATGGCAAGCTAAAGAGCATAGACTCATTGAACAAGGAATATAACATATCCAAGATCAAGTCCTTCCAACTTTTTAGCATTTGCCACTTTTTTGACATCCACTCTCCTCCATCCTATTTTCATCCACTCAGGGGTTTGGAATTTCTACCAAGGCACGACCAATGGGCAAAAGGGTATATATTTTTTTATAACATGTTCCAAGACAAATTGTCCTTTTCCAAAATGACTAGCATGGAGAGGGACCTGCAAGAGATCTTTACAACTTAACAATGGTGTAATGCTCTCCAACACTCCTATAAAATATCACATTGCGCAAACCACTGGGAATTGACACAAAAATTAGTGACTAGGTACCTTTCTTCCCAACCGCATAACCCGATTCTTCACAACAAAGTCTCCCCTTTGCTGGCATGAATGTGGCCTAACTGGCAACCTACTACATATCTTTTATATACAAAGCTTCTAGGGGAGTGTGTTCCACCTTCTCTCCAATATCTCAGGAATCTTAAACGATCCCAAACCAGCCCTGGCAATTCTGAATATAGGTATAGATGACAATCCTTTATAATTTTCGGAAAGCAATATCCAGTATCTTTCTGGCTGCCAGACTTGTAATTAACAAAACATTGGAAGAGAGTGATAGAACAAAACCTCTCTGAACCATTATTAACGGCCAACTCACATTATACTTTTGAAAAACTATTAGCATGGCTTCCATGGACACTATGGTTTATAAACAAGACCTGATGATTGCAATACTTTATTCTCCATTTCCCTTCATGTACAGTTTATTAATGTAGCTATGAACAACTTCTCCACCCTGCGAGGTACATAACCTTGCTGTTTCTGTTGTTTCTATTGTCCTTTCTGTTGTATATCCTGTAGTGGCAGGTTCCTTTCTTTCCTTTTTGTCTTTTTGTACTGTATTTGAACATTTTTCAGTAAAAACGATTGAAACGAAAGGTCAGGGGTACAATTAAAAAATCAGGCAACATGTTTTGGGGATCTAAGTGTCCTTTTCATGAGAGCTTGACTGGCAAAAAAGTGTACAAACCAGAAGTGACCTGGACCTACAATGTTTTTTTTTCTGGTGTGAATTCAAAGCTCGTTTGGCAACCATTGTAGGTCCAGGTCACTTCTGGTTTGTTCACTTTGTTGCCATTCAAGCCCTGATGAAGGGGGCACTTAGACCCCCAAAACACATTGGCTGCTTTTTGAATTGTAACCCTGACCTTTATTAGAATAAAGTTGTATCTGGACCTCTTAGCAGTGGTGTAGTGCTTCAATTTCAACTCTTTTTACATTTGAGTGTTTATGTCTATGTTTCCCCACCCTAGCTCTTCCTTTTCTGTAGACTTATATATCTCTTTTGTTTGGAACAATGTCGGTGCAGTCCATGGCTATATCCTGTAAAGCACGTTGGGTTTTTGGTCCTGGTTTTCATAACACACTTAGATTTTGGCCTTTTTCTTCATTGGGTCACATATAGTGTCGAGCGAACACGGACTGTATTATTTGGGTTCATACCTAATAATTGGATTTTTGTTACCCGAACATGGACCCGAAAACTTTACTGTATGTTCGGGTTTAAAATCCGTGTTCGGTCATTTTATTTCCGGGTTTGTATGTAATTTTAATGGCGGGCTTTCAACAGCCAATCAACAAGCGTTTAACTGGTGTGCCTTAAGCCATCCCAGCCATGCCTACTAATGTATTAGTAGCTGTGATTTGCCATCTGAAGCATGTGACCATGTCTTTATAAGTTCGAGAGCCCAAGCGCGCTGCGCCATTCTGCTGTAGTTTAGGGAGAGAGCACACATCATACATGCTGGCTGCTGATTAGGGACAGACAGTGAAAAATTGTATTGTGTCTGAAAAGAATGCAGGGACAGGTCGGAGTGCTGCAGGCAGGGCGAGTTATTAGGGCATTTTAGGGCGAGGCTGGAGAATAGGCAGGGTCAGTGTTATACATCGATTTTGCTGTGTGGGGGGTTGGTTGTGCAGTGCCAGTGAACGATCTTATCGATCATTTTAGGGTGAGGCTGGAGAATAGGCAGGGTCAGTGTTCTACATCGATTTTGCTGTGTGTGGGGTGGTGCAGTGAACACAATCTTTTTGCCCGCTGAGGAGGAGGGAGAAAAAAATCAATTTTTATCAGTCAGTTGTGTGCAGCGTTTTTGCTTCAGTGCTGCTGACTGTGATAATACACTGCTGTGTTCACATGTGCTATTATTGAGTGATGATTTTCAATTTTATACACTTTTTTCTATTCCACTATTCAATATACACCCTTTTGGGTTAAAAAAATTAAATTGTAGCATAGTCTGTACTAATCAATTTAAAAATTACAAACTTAAAGGGGAATTTTCTTTTTTTTTTCTTCCCTTCATAGCCTGCAGCAGAGCTGACTGACATAAGACACTGCTGTGTTCACATGTGCTATTGAAAAATCACCAATTTTATATTATATTTTCTATTCCGCTATTCAATGTACACCCTTTGGGGTAAAAAGAATTAAATTGTGGGATAGTCTGTATCGGTATGTGTGAGATACACCTTTCCAATTTTTGGGGCGCATCTTATACCGGCGAGGATTGCAGGGTGCTTCAGTTTGCCTCCTGCCTGTTCCGAACTCCTCCTACTCCTCATCCTGCCTTTAGGCTACAAAAAATAGTAATCAGGGCCTAGTCTGGGTCTGTACGTGTGAGATAGATACACCTTTTGATATCATATTTTCTATTCCGCTATTCAATCTACACCCTTGGGGAAAAAGAATGAAATTGCGGGATAGTCTGTATCGGTACGTGTGAGATACACCTTTCCAATTTTTGGGGCGCATCTTATACCGCCGAGGATTGCATTGTGCTTCAGTTTGCCTCCTGCCTGTTCCGAACTCCTCCTACACCTCATCCTGCCTTTAGGGTACAAAAAATAGTAATCAGGGCCTAGTCTGGGTCTGTACGTGTGAGATAGATACACCTTTTGATATCATATTTTCTATTCCGCTATTCAATCTACACCCTTTGGGGTAAAAAGAATTAAATTGCGGGATAGTCTGTATCGGTATGTGTGAGATACACCTTTCCAATTTTTGGGGCGCATCTTATACCGGCGAGGATTGCAGGGTGCTTAAGTTTGCCTCCTGCCTGTTCCGAACTCCTCCTACTCCTCATCCTGCCTTTAGGGTACAAAAAATAGTAATCGGGGGTTAGTCTGGGTATGTACGTGTGAGATAGATACACCTTTTGATATCATATTTTCTATTCCGCTATTCAATCTACACCCTTGGGGTAAAAATAATTAAATTGTGGCATAGTCTGTATCGGTACGTGTGAGATACACCTTTCCAATTTTTGGGGCGCATCTTATACCGCCGAGGATTGCAGGGTGCTTCAGTTTGCCTCCGGCCTGTTCCGAACTCCTCCTACTCCTCATCCTGCCTTTAGGGGACAAAAAATAGTAATCAGGGCCTAGTCTGGGTCTGTACGTGTGAGATAGATACACCTTTTGATATCATATTTTCTATTCCGCTATTCAATCTACACCCTAGGGGTAAAAAGAATTAAATTGCGGCATAGTCTGTATCGGTACGTGTGAGATACACCTTCCAATATTTTGGGGAGCATCTTCCACCACAGAGGATTGCAGGGTGCTTCCGTTTGCCTCCTGTTCCGAACTCCTCCTACTCCTCATCCTCATCCTGCCTTTAGGGTACAAAAAATTGTAATCGGGGCCTAGTCTGTGTTTGTACGTGTGAGATACACCGTTTTATAAAAAATTTTCTATTCCGCTATTCAATCTACACCCTTTGGGATAAAAAGAATTAAATTGCGGCATAGTCTGTATCGGTACGTGTGAGATACACCTTCCAATCTTTTGGAGCGCATCTTCCACCGCCGAGGATTGCAGGGTGCTTCAGTTTGCCTCCTGTTCCGAACTCCTCCTACTCCTCATCCTCATCCTCATCCTGCCTTTAGGGTACAAAAAAATTGTAATCAGGGCCTAGTCTGTGTTTGTACGTGTGAGATACACCGTTTTATACAATTTTTTCTATTCCGCTATCCAATCTACACCCTTTGGGGTAAAAATAATTAAATTGCGGCATAGTCTGTATCGGTACGTGTGAGATACACCTTCCAATCTTTTGGGGCGCATCTTTCACCGCCGAGGATTGCAGGGTGCTTCAGTTTGCCTCCTGTTCCGAACTCCTCCTACTCCTCATCCTCATCCTGCCTTTAGGGTACAAAAAATTGTAATCGGGGCCTAGTCTGTGTTTGTACGTGTGAGATACACCGTTTTATAAATTTTTTTCTATTCCGCTATTCAATCTACACCCTTTGGGGTAAAAAGAATTAAATTGCGGCATAGTCTGTATCGGTACGTGTGAGATACACCTTCCAATCTTTTGGGGCGCATCTTCCACCGCCGAGGATTGCAGGGTGCTTCAGTTTGCCTCCTGTTCCGAACTCCTCCTACTCCTCATCCTCATCCTGCCTTTAGGGTACAAAAAATTGTAATCAGGGCCTAGTCTGTGTTTGTACGTGTGAGATACACCGTTTTATAAAATTTTTTCTATTCCGCTATTCAATATACACCCTGTTTGAGTGTAAAAAATTAAATTACGGCATAGTCTGTATCGGTACATGTGAGATACACCTTTTTAAATTTGTTTGGCGCATCTCCTTCCACCGCTGAGGATTGCAGGGCGCTTCAGTTTGCCTCCTGTTCCGAACTCCTCCAACTCCTCTTCCTCATCCTCATCCTGCCTTTAGGGTACAAAAAATTGTAATCGGGGCCTAGTCTGTGTTTGTACGTGTGAGATACACCGTTTTATAAAATTTTTCCTATTCCGCAATTCAATATACACCCTTTTGGGGTGAAAAAAAATTAATTTGCGTCATACTTTGCATATTTGACTGAGATACACCCGTTGTATTTGTATACTGTTTTTCTATTCCGCTATTTAATAAACACCCTTTTGGGGGTAAAAAAAATTAAATTGCGGCATAGTTTGCATATTTGACTGTGAGATACACCCGTGCGATACTGTTGTTGTTTTGTTCCGCTATTCAATAAACACCTTTCTAGGGCAAGATCATAAATTACAGAAATATGAGGAGACCGTCAAATAGGGGCCGTGGCCTGGGTTGTGGTGCTGCTGGTAGAGCTCCTGTTGCAAGGAGAGGACGTGGTCGATCTGTGCCAGCTACACGCACAAGTGAAACACCTTCCTCAAGTGTGAGAAGGCAACAGAACCTGCAGCAGTCTTTGGTAGGGCATCATGCACCTCTAGAAGTGATGAGGCCAGAAGAAGTACAGGCGATAGTAGATTGGGTTGCTGACAGTGCCTCCAGTTCCTTCACATTGTCTCCCACCCAGTCTACTGCAGAAAGGTCAGAGTTGGCACCTGCAGCCAATGTCCAACCGTCTTTCACCTCACCCCCTTACAAATCAGGCAAGCAGTCTGAGCCCCAAGTCATGCAGCAGTCTCTTCTTCTTTTTGATGACTCTGTCAGCAGGGTTTCCCAGGGCCATCCACCTAGCCCTGCCCCAGAAGTGGAAGAGATTGAGTGCAGTGATGCCCAACCACTTATTTCTCAAGATGAGTACATGGAAGGACCATCGCAGCACGTCTCCGATGATGACGAAACGCAGATGCCAACTGCTGCGGCACTCAGAATTGTGGAGACCGACAAGGAGGGCAGGGGTGAAGACTGGGTGGAAGATGATGTGGAGGACAATGAGGTCCTCGACCCCACATGGAATGAAGGTCATGCAGGTGACCTGAGTAGTTTGGAGGAAGAGGCGGTGGTCGCACAGAGCCACCAGCACAGCAGAAGAGGGAGCAGGTTGCAGAAGCGGAGCGGCCATGCCCTAGACACTACGCCTGCTACTGCCCAACGCAGCAAGGGACCGAGCGCACCAAAGCCAGCTCAAAGGAGTTCTCTAGCGTGGAAGTTCTTCAGAAAATGTGCTGATGACAGGACACGAGTGGTTTGCACCCTGTGCAATCAGAGCCTGAAGCGAGGCATAAACCTTCTCAACCTGAGCACAACCTGCATGATCAGGCATCTAAGTGCAAAGCACGAGCTGCAGTGGAGTAGACACCTTCAAAACCAAGAAAGGTCTCTGGCTCCTCCTGCTTCCTCTTCTGCTGCAGTCTCGGCCTCTCCATCCACCTCTGTAGTGATACCGGCACCTGCCACACCGCAAACAGACGATCTGTCAGCAACACCACCACCTGGGTCACCAACCATCTCCACAATGTCCCGTGGAAGCGTTCAGCTTTCCATCTCCCAAACACTTCAGAGGAAGAGGAAGTACCCCCCTACCCACCCGCGATCCCTGGCCCTGAATGCCAGCATTTCAAAATTCTTGGCCTTTGAAATGCCGCCATTCCGTCTGGTGGAGACGCACAGTTTTAAAAGCCTTATGTCGTTGGCTGTCCCACAGTACGACGTGCCCAGCCGCCACTACTTTTCCAGGCAAGCCATCCCTTCCCTGCACAACCAAGTGGGGGAAAAAATCAGGTGTGCACTGCGCAATGCCATCTGTGCCAAGGTCCACCTAACTACCGATACGTGGACCAGTAAGCACGGTCAGGGGCGTTATATCTCCCTAACGGCACACTGGGTAAATGCAGTGGCGGATGGGCCTGAGGCGGATAGCAATTTGGCGCATGTCCTTCCACCACAGAGGATTGCAGGGTGCTTCAGTTTGCCTCCTGTTCCTAACTCCTCCTACTCCGCTTCCTCATTCTCTACCGCCTCCTCATCCGGTCAGCGTAACACCTTCACCACCAACTTCAGCACAGCCAGGGGTAAACGACAGCAGGCAGTTTTAAAACTTGCCTGTTTGGGGGAAAAACCACACACTGCGCAGGAGTAATGGAGGAGCATGGAACAGCAGACAAATGAGTGGTTGCTGCCAGCGAGCCTCAAGCCCGGCCTGGTGGTGTGCGATAACGGGCGAAATCTCATAGCAGCTCTGGGCCTAGCCGGATTGACGCACATCCCTTGCCTGGCGCATGTGCTGAATTTGGTGGTGCAGAGATTCCTTAAAAATTACCCCGATATGTCAGAGCTGCTGCAGAAAGTGCGGGCCGTCTGTGCGCACTTTTGGCGTTCTCACCCTGCTGCTGCTCGCCTGTCAGCGCTGCAGCGTAACTTCGGCCTTCCCGCTCACCGCCTCATATGTGACGTGCCCACAAGGTGGAACTCCACCTTGCACATGCTGGAAAGACTGTGCGAGCAGCAGCAGGCCATAGTGGAGTTTCAGCTGCAGCACGCACGCGTGAGTCGCTCTGCGGAACAGCACCACTTCACCACCAATAACTGGGCCTCCATGCGAGACCTGTGTGCCTTGTTGCGCTGTTTTGAGTACTCCACCAACATGGCCAGTGCCGATGACGCCGTTGTCAGCTTAACTATCCCACTTCTATGCCTCCTTCAAAAAACAATTCGGGCGATGATGGAAGAGGATGTGGCACAGGATGAGGAGGAGGAGGAGGAGGATGAAGAGGTAACATTTCCAAGGCTTTCAGGGCAGTCATTTGCAAGTGGCTCCGAGGGTGGGTTCCTGCACCCACAAACGCCAGGGACACAATTGTCCAGCAGGGGCACAGTTCTGGAGGATGAGGAGGATGAGGAGGAGGAGATGGAGGAGGAGATGGAACCATGTTCACAGCAGGGTGGCACCCAGGCCAGCTCATGGCCATCACTGGTGCGTGGCTGGGGGGATACAGAGGACACAGACGATACACCTCCCACAGAGGACAGCCTTTTGTTGCCTCTGGGCAGCCTGGCACACATGAGCGATTACATGCTGCAGTGTCTCCACAACGACCGCCGAGTTGCCCACATTCTAACTTGTGCTGATTACTGGGTGGCCACGCTGCTGGATCCCCGTTACAAGGACAACGTACCGTCCTTAATTCACTCACTGGAGCGCGATCGCAAGATGCGTGAGTACAAGCGCACGCTGGTAGACGCGATGCTGCTGGCATTCCCACCTGACAGTGGGGCCACAGTGGAAGCACAAGGCCAAGGCAGAGGAGGAGGAGGAAGAGGTCGCCAACGCAACCAGGGTACCACCAGCACCTCAGAAGGCAGGGTTAGCATGGCCGTAATGAGGAAAAGCTTTGTCAGCACGCCACAACAAACAGCAGCCCCAGCAGCTCATATGGAACATCTTAGCAGGAGGCAGCATTTCAGCAACATGGTGGAGCAGTATGTGTGCACACGCCTACATGTAGTGAATGACGGGTCTGCCCCCTTCAACTTCTGGGTCTCCAAATTGGGCACATGGCCTGAGCTTGCCCTTTACGCCTTGGAGGTGCTGGCGTGCCCTTCAGCCAGTGTATTATCTGAATGTGTATTTAGCACGGCTGGGGGCGTTATCACAGACAAGCGCAGCCGCCTGTCCAGAGACAATGTGGACAAGCTCACTTTCATTAAAATGAACCAGGCATGGATCCCACAGGACTTTTCCGTACCTTGTGCAGAATAGAGATGGATACCGACCTTACCCAGCCATTGTTCTATTTTTGATCTTTCTCACTCTTTTGGGGTGTACCCTCTTTAAAATGACTGAAAAAAAGCAGTGTTGGCTACCTCGTCCTCCTCCACCGCCGCTTCCACCTACACCACCCATAGGTGTGCGCAGCCTATTGCATTAGGGTGTGCACCCCAAAGTTTAAATACACATGCATGTGTTTGCCTACATGTATATGGCCCCGGTACATTACTCTCCCTGCTGGCAAAGTGAAATAGAAGTGTGTGGCACTTCTCTTATGGCAGAGCAGGTCCGAGGGAGATCGTTCCCATCTCCTCACTGGCAAACAGAGCGATAATGCTAATGTGCCCTAGGTGATTAGGGTGTGCCCAGGCACACCCGGCACACCCTGTGCACACGCCTATGACACCGCCACATCCACCACCACCTCAACCTCCCTCCTACTCCATATGGGCCTTGTCCTTCACAGATGAAGAACATTGTTTTATTTTTCTGTTTTTTTTTTGTTGTTTTAATTTATTTCCCTATCCACATTTGTTTGCAGAGCACTTGCCATGCTCTTAACTAGGTTTTGCTGCCATTTGCAGCACTCTAGCCCTTTCCATTGGTGTTTTAGAGCCATTTTAGTGCCTGAAAGTTTGGGTCCCCATTGACTTCAATGGGGTTCGGTGTCCGGGTAAAGTTCGGAAAAAAATGTCCGGGACACGGACCCGGACTTTTTTTTCAAGTTCGGCCGAACCCGCCGAACACGGACATCCAGGTGTCCGCTCAACTCTAGTCACATATTTGACAGACAAGTTTCCAAAGACAAATGGTAGATTTGTTTTGGCATGCTCAGTTATCTAATACAGTAGTTTTGTATTAGTAGTATAACATCACCTAAGCATCGACTGATTGTATGGTCTGTTGCTGTAAGGAAAGCACTGGATTTTTTGTGTTCATTGTCTACTCTTATGCTTCCTGCTGCTTGACAGAAAAGAAAACTTTAGCTATAACATTTTGATTCAGTGGAGGTAGAGAAAGACATCATACCTCCTCCAGGACAGCTAAACTAAGTTTGTACTGCATGCCTTGGGCTGTGGGCAAAAATTACATTTCTGTCATATTAAAGGGGTTTAAAGAATGGTAGAAAAAATTACAAGCTCCTAAAGAACCCCCCTCTTTGTTCATACACACATGCACTCTTGGTTCCCATAATGGCATTGCTTCCCATAACGGCTCTTTTTTAAGGGTTAACTTTAGGGTATCACATGTACATTTTTATTTTGACAATAAGCACATTTTTAATATATTTATTAGACTTTTTCTCATACAGGTATTTCCTGAGAACATTTGCTGTTTCTTAGAAGAGACTATATGTTGTCAGATATTTCCAAAGCCATTGACAATGTTGGTGGGAAATTTGATCTTCCCAATATACATACTATGTTTTGCAAACACCTAGCTTCATTAGTATAGATGACAAGTGTATATACTACAATACTATAGGAAGCCAAATATAAAAATGGTGGCTAATTATTTTTTTTTTCTTCCACAGATTCTTGGTACAGAAGATAGCTGGGTTAAAGCAGAACTTAAGGGAAATGAAGGATATGTTCCTAAAAATTATGTGGAAATACATGCTCCAAGGTCAGTAATAACCACAATGTATTACCAAAAATACATGCATTTTTGGATGATCATCAAAAAGTGACTTGGAGACCAAATTTAAAAACAATTCTCCCAGCTTTACATCACTAATTGGCAGTGGTGCAGACTGGTTCCCTATCATTTGATTCAGTATTTCACATTTTTTAATGATATGTGAACAATGTGAAAATTGTCGCAGATCAACACATGGTAATCGTTTTGAAAATGTGTGTTATTCACACATAAAATTGTTCAGAAAGTGAGCTCTGATATTTGCCTAGGTTTGGTCATCTTCTAATCATAAGGAAATTCCCTTTAACAGGGAAGTCCTCGCTACTAATCATCCTGTATGGTCTTACATAAGGTGGCTATACAAAAAGGTTGTTAAATTCAATATTTCCCCATTTCCTCTATGTTTTGGGGGAATAGGATATATAGATTTTTTTTTTGTAGATGAATTTTGCTCTGAGCTGGAAGCGGACTTTAATATTCTTAGTTTTGACTTTTATATTGTTGTTAGCATGATGTTATTATTCCATTTTGGTGGTAATTTCACTCAAATAACAATCCCAAACTGAATATTTTTCAGAATTTCATTAAACTTCTTTTATTTTTAATACACCAATTTTTTATTTATGTTCAACCCTTCAGCAGGGGTGATGGTAGAACTAGAAACCACTAAGTAATAGTAAGCATACAAACAGAAGTGATGAGCGCACAGGTTCTGGTGCAATACCCTTCATATTTGTATAAAAAAAAAAAAAAAACTAGATAAAAATGCACTCACAAACAAAGATAAATCAGAGCTTATCAATCAAGGTAATGTGCACCAAAATCCTCTCACCGCCCTTAATAGGAGCTTAAGCTGATAGGGTAGATATGGCAGCAGCCCTGGACCTAATCCAGCTGCTGCTATATTTGATCACATACGCGCTGACAGTTCACATACACAGGAAGCCTCCAGGAGAGCGTGATGTGTACAGCTGGCTGCGGTTGGAATGTGTAAGCAGCAGGGCTGAAACTAAGGGGGGGGGGCACATGCCCCAGGCACCAACTTGAGGGGGGCGCCAAATTTGTCTGCAGTGCCGACAATAGCTGGGATTTGGGAGGTTGGATCGGGCTGGACTGACCCTGCTGAGTTGAATTCACATCACTGGCTGCTCTGTGAGCCCGCACTATCGCTGATCGCAGGGGAGCCATGATCTGGACCCTGGGGATTCAGCCTACTACCTTGAAGTCAGACCTTGATAGGGGGAGGTGGTGGGGCGGCATTTGCTAGAACTGATTGGCTGTATTTTTCTCCTGTAGTCACTGAAAGTCAGATTCAGTGGCTGCAGAAGGGAAATATAGCTGATGGCGATCAGTTCTAGTAAATGCCGCTCTCCACTTCTGTCCTTTCTTTCTGCTGCCTTTGTCTGTTTTGTCTTTTTTCTCTCCCCCACAGTGCTGCCAGCCTCCTCCCTCTCACCTCTCCCACCGATTGCTGCGGTATGTGTCAGGATTGAGAGCGGGGAAAGGGGCCGGTAAATATGTAATTTACCGTCCCCTTCCTTTTCTGAATTAACAATATGAGTGATCTATATTGATATACTGATCACTGTACTGATCACTCACTGATAAAGTTGTGGTTGTTAAGGTGCCCATCTAATAGTTTTTTTAAACTATTGATGCTTCCTGCTGATACCACTGCTTGTGGAAGAGAATTCCACATCCTTACCGCTTTGACGGTAAAGAAACCTTTACGCAGTTTAACCACTTTTGGAAGGTTTTACCCTCTTAACGACCAGGCCATTTTTTGCGATATGGCACTGCTTTACTTTAATTAACAATTGCGCAGTCATGTGATGCTGTACCCAAATAAAACTGATGTCCTTTTTTACCCACAAAAGAGTTTTCTTTTGGTGGTACTTGATCACCTGTGCAATTTGTATTTTTTGCTCTAATAAACAAAGAAAGCGCGACAATTCTGGAAAAAAAAAAACAATATTTTTTATTTTCTGCTATAAAATATTCCCAATAAAATTTTTTTTTAAATCAAATCTTTTCATCATTTTATGCCAATATGTATTCTGCTACATATTTTTGGTAAAAAAAAAATCCCAATGAATTTATATTGATTGGTTTGCGCAAAAGTTATCGCTTCTACAAACTAGGGGAAAGATTAATGTCATTTTTATTTATTTTTTTATTAGTAATAGCGGTGATCAGGGATTTTTAGCGGGACTGCGACATTGTGGCAGACAGATCGGACACCTAACTGACATTTGTGACACTTTGGGGGGACCAGTGGCATTATTACTGTAATCAGTGCTAAAAATATGCACTGTTACTGTACTAATGACACTGGCAGGGAAGGGGTTAACGCCAGGGGCGAAGAAAGGGTTAAATGTGTCCCTAGGGGGTGCTTTCAAACTGTGTGGGGGATGGACTTGCTGGATGAACACAGAGACCTGTGTCTAAATAGGAGGAACACAGGATCCCTGTGTTCATCACTGACAGAACAGCGCTCTGCCGTGTTTACATCGGCAGACCGGCGTTCTGTCTCCACAGGGAGCTAAGTGTTTCCACACAAATCTAATCTTGCCTTCCTGGTTGCAAACCTCCCATTAACCACACAAGTGGATTCTTCCCCATACATTTGAGGGCGAGGAACAGTCCACACATACATATACCTTATAACATATTTTGATTTAGGGTAGTTTATCCCATTGATATCTACTCCAAACTTGATAATGATAATTATCATTATTGTCTCTGATTTTTCACACCTTTACTTCCTCTTCTCCTTCTTATTTTTTTTCTGATCTTACTCTGATTCTTTTCTCAATCTGTGCAAGGACAAGTATAGTTGGAATTACATACTTAAACAAAGATTTCAATCACATCACACAAAATGGCCTACAGTACACTTGGTAACAGTGGCGGTTTTAGGCACGGGCGAACGGGGCAGCCGCCCTGGGCGGCATTTTTTCATAACACGTGGGGGACGGCATGCCCGGGCCGCGGACCGGTACCGGTCCGTGGATCAAATGGTACCGGACCGCCCGAGCCCCGTTCGCCCATGCCTAAAACCGCCGCAGCCGACTCCGAGCCGAGCCGAGGAGCAGAGCATTGCTCCCCCCCCCCCCCCCCGAGCCCGCCCATTGTGTAACAATAGCGAATGAAAATTCGCTATTGTCACACTGATCCTCCTCCTGGCGAATCAGGGAGCGGGTCCTCCCGCTTCCTGATTGGCCGAAAGGCAAACCCCATGCCATTGGCCAAGAAGGAGGCGCCGCGGGAGGACTGAAGAGACGTGAAGAGAAGGGAGGTAAGTGCTGTGCACGGACGCTGGCGCTCTGCATTGAAAATTGGCACTCTGGCATGGCATCTCCACATTGAAAGGGGGCAATGCTGTGGCATCTCCACATTGAAAGGGGGCAATGCTGTGGCATCTCCACATTGAAAGGGGGCAATGCTGTGGTGCTCTGCATTAAAGGGGGCAATGCTGTGGCATCTCTACATTGAAAGGGGGCATTGCTGTGGCGCTCTGCATTAAAGGGGGCATTGCTGTGGCGCTCTGCATTGAAAGGGGGCATTGCTGTGGCGCTCTGCATTAAAGGGGGCATTGCTGTGGCGCTCTGCATTAGAGGGGGCATTGCTGTGGCGCTCTGCATTAAAGGGGGCATTGCTGTGGTGCTCTGCATTGAAAGGGGGCATTGCTGTGGCATCTCTACATTGAAAGGGGGCATTGCTGTGGCGCTCTGCATTAAAGGGGGCATTGCTGTGGTGCTCTGCATTGAAAGGGGGCATTGCTGTGGCATCTCTACATTGAAAGGGGGCATTGCTGTGGCGCTCTGCATTGAAAGGGGGCATTGCTGTGGCGCTCTGCATTAAAGGGGGCATTGCTGTGGCGCTCTGCTTTGAAAGGGGGCATTGCTGTGGCGCTCTGCTTTGAAAGGGGGCATTGCTGTGGCGCTCTGCATTAAAGGGGGCATTGCTGTGGCGCTCTGCATTAAAGGGGGCATTGCTGTGGCGCTCTGCATTGAAAGGGGGCATTGCTGTGGCATCTCTACATTAAAAGGGGGCATTGCTGTGGCACTCTGCATTAAAGGGGGCATTGCTGTGGCGCTCTGCATTGAAAGGGGGCATTGCTGTGGCATCTCTACATTGAAAGGGGGCATTGCTGTGGCACTCTGCATTAAATGGGGCATTGCTGTGGCATCTCTACATTGAAAGGGGGCGTTGCTGTGGCGCTCTGCATTAAAGGGGGCATTGCTGTGGCGCTCTGCATTGAAAGGGGGCATTGCTGTGGCGCTCTGCATTAAAGGGGCATTGCTGTGGCGCTCTGCGTTGAAAAGGGGCATTTCTGTGGCGCTCTGCATTAAAGGGGGCATTGCTGTGGCACTCTGCATTAAAGGGAGCAGTGCTGTGGCGCTCTGCATTGAAAAGGGGCAATGCATTTATTGGGGGCAACAATGCTGTGGCACTCTGCATTTATTGGGGGCAACAATGCTGTGGCACTCTGCATTTATTGGGGGCAACAATTCTGTGGCACTCTGCATTTATTGGGGGCAACAATGCTGTGGCACTCTTCATTTATTGAGGGCAACAATGCTGTGGCATTCTGCATTTGTTGGGGGCATTGCTGTGGCACTCTGCATTTATTGGGGGCATTGCTGTGGCATTCTGCATTTATTGGGGGCATTGCTGTGGCACTCTGCATTTATTGGGGGCATTGCTGTGGCACTCTGCATTTATTGGGGGCATTGCTGTGGCACTCTGCTTTTATTGGGGGCATTGCTGTGGCACTCTGCATTTATTGGGGGCAATGCTGTGGCACTCTGCATTTATTGTTATGTTGTCATGTTATTTTTTTTTTTGGGGGGGGGGGGGGGCGCCGGGAGGGAGTCTTGCCCGGGGAGCAATTTAATGTAGAACCGCCACTGCTTGGTAAACATCTCACTGTGCTCTTGTATAATATACAGGGCCTTAATGTCCCAGAGAAGAGGTCGACAATATTAAGAGAACTGAAAGAAGTTAGCATTCACTTCACTTTTCTTCAGTAAACACACTTCAAAACTAACCAAATTCCCAAGCTCAAGTCATCTTACTTCCCAGAAGCATAACATGTCAGTAACCCACTTTCCAAAAAAAAAAGTGTGACAATACTAACAAGTAAAACTGCTAACTTTAAAGTTGAACAACATTTGGCAGACCCAAAAGGCAGATACTTATTTCTCAAAGGAACCTATGCTGGGGTCCCTACAACTTTAGTTAATGTTTATTTCTCTAATAGATCCCACGCCTCCTTTTGTAAAAGATGGTACATGAGCTCTCTGGGTTTGCCTCGGGTCGTATCCTGCTTGGTGGGGATTTTAATGTACCCTTCAATCCCTTAATGGACATACACCTTGTCTGGGAAATCAAGTATTAAATATAGGACCCTTAAAAGCATCAAGTCTATGCTTGGATCCCTCTTGGTGATAGACTCTTAGAGAGCTTTAACCACTTAAGCCCCGGAAGATTTTACCCCCTTCCTGACCAGGGGGTATTTTGCGATTCGGCACTGCGTGACTTTAACGGACAATTGCGCGGTCCTGCGATGCTGTACCTAAACAAATTTGATGTCCTTTTTTTCTCACAAACAGAGCTTTCTTTTGGTGGTATTTGATCCCCTGTGTGATTTTTTTGATCACGCGCTATAAACAAAAAAAAGAGTGTCAATTTTGCAAAAATAACAATATTTTTCACATTTTTTTATATGAAATTCCCCAATTTTCGGCCAATTTGTTTTATGCTACATATGTTTGGTAAAAAAAATTGCAAAAAGCGTATTTTGATTGGTTTGGGCAAAAGTTATCGCGTTTACTAACAAAGGGAAAGATTTTTGTCATTTTTGTTGTTTTTTTTAACGAGTAATAGCAGCGATCTGCGATTTTTTTGCGGGACTGCGACATTGTGGCGGACAGATCAGACCCTTGACTGACATTTTTGACACTTTTGGGGTTACCAGTGACATTACTGCAGTAATCAGTGCTATACATATGCACTGTTACTGTAAAAATGACACTGGCAGGGAAGGAGTTAACTGTATTGGAGAGGGAGGGGTTAAGTGTGTCCTAGGGGCGTGTTTCTAACTGTGATTGGACATGGCTACTAGTGTAAAAACAGAGATCAACGGTCCTACATAGTAGAACTGTCTGATCTCCATTTTTACACAGGGGAGAATGACAGGCGGCTTGTTTACATTAGCCGCCTGCCTTTCTCCCTTCCCGGCGAACGATTGCGAGTGACCGGCGGACATCGGGTCTGCCGGTCACACACACTGACTTGTTAGGGAACGAGCGGGGGCGGGCGCGCGCTCGCCCACTATTGGCTCACAAGCGAGTGACAGGCTAGTGACGTACTGGTACGTCACTTTGCCTGGCCGGGGCTGACCGCCGCAGTATATGTACTTGCGGCGGTCGGCAAGTGGTTAAACAACTCAAGCAAAAATTTCACGTATTATTCTATTCCTCACAATAGATATTCACAGATTGACTGTCTATTTATATCACAAAGTGATCCTTTTTGTGTCAAACACGCCTCAATTGGCTCACAAATCATCTGGGATCACGCCCCAACTTCCATAACATTGCACAAACAACCACAAACCAAAGCCTTCAACTGGTGACTAATAGGGATGATCGAACGGTGAAAAGAAAAATGCCCAATAAAAACGCCTGCTGCAAAAACACACCTGAGCATTTTTGTAACTGGCGATTTTTTGGGGAATTTTTTGGGGGTCTTTGGAGGCAGGCAAAACATCTGAAATTCTGTATAGGGGTATATATACACACACACACACTTATATGTATTTATACACATACACATATATAGGTGTTATAGCAGAGAAGCCATATGGGTGTTAATTATTTCATTAGCGCAAGCATAGTGTTCTGCTACTTTCACACCTATATATGTGTATATATACATACATGTGTGTGTGTGTGTATATATACCCCTACACAGAAGTTCAGATGTTATGCCTGCCTCCAAAGACGCCCAAAAAACGCCCAAAAAAACGCCAGCTACAAAAACGTCCAGGTGTGTTTTTGCAGCAGAAGTTTTTTTTTGGGCATTTTTTTGGGGTCTTTGGAGGCAGGCAAAACATCTGAAATTCTGTATAGGGTATATATACCCATACACTTATATGTATTTATACACATATACATATATAGGTGTTATAGCAGAGAAGCCATATGGGTGTTAATTATTTCATTAGCGCAAGCATAGTGTTCTGCTACTTTCACACCTATATATGTGTATGTGTATATATACATACATGTGTGTGTGTATATATACCCCTACACAGAAGTTCAGATGGTATACCTGCCTCCAAAGACGCCCAAAAAACGCCAGCTACAAAAACGCCCAGGTGTGTTTTTGCAGCAGGCGTTTTTTTTTTTGGGGCATTTTTTGGGGGTCTTTGGAGGCAGGCAAAACATCTGAAATTCTGTATAGGGGTATATATACACACACACTTATATGTATGTATACACATACACACATATAGGTGTGATAGGAGAGAATGTTGATAGGATTGATTTCCTAGATGTTACCCTTGAGCATCGACAAAATCAGGTGGTCACTAGCCTATATAGGAAACCCTCAGCTGGTAACAATTTGTTACATGCTGACTCCAGTCACCCATTTCATACTCGAAAGGGTATACCGGTAGGTCAATTCCTTCGTATCAGAAGGATATGCAGTGACTTGGACGTTTTCAATAAAGAGTCAGCACTTTTGTATAGACGCTTTTTGGCTAGGGGTTATCCAAAATGGACCCTTGACAGGGCATACTCTATTGCCCTTAATAGGGACAGGAAAAGCCTCTTTACACCAAAGAGACATTTCAATGAATCTAAGACTTCTGGCAATAATGGCTCCATTAATCTCACCATCCCATACAGTTTGGAATTTAACAGGATCAAACAAATTATCAATAAACATATTCCCATTCTGTATGGTGATAAGGACTGTGCCAGGATCTTAGAGGGAGGAGTGAATATTGTCGCCAAGAGGGCAAAAACACTGGGAAACCAGTTATCCCCAAGTCTGTTTAGCACTACAATTAAAAATACATCAGAAACATGGTTGCATCTGAAAGGTAATTTCCGATGTGGGGCTAAGGACTGCATCACATGTCCCCATATTCTAGGGGGTGTTAACTTTCAATCCTCTATTGAGAACAAAACATACAAAATCAACAGGTTTTTTAATTGTAACACTACATACCTTATTTATCTCATTACTTGCAGAGAATGTTTTGTACAATATGTGGGTCGCACCACACGAAAACTTAAAGACAGATTTAGGGAACACCTTAGTGATGTCAGATTGAGGAAATCCACGAATGTGGCCCGACATTTTAATTCAGAACATGATGGTGATCTGTCTTTGATATCGGTCCAAGTGATCGAACGTGTGGTTGCTCCTGTAAGAGGGGGCGATGTGTTCCGCCTTCTGTGTAAGCGGGAGGTTTTCTGGATTCATAAACTCCAGACCCGCTTACCTGGCGGTTTAAACTTTGAATGGGATGTTACTCACTTTTATTCCCAGTTATGATTCATGTATCTATTCGTGGGTACATACATTTAACTATACATACAGAGAGGGCTACCTGTATCCCATACGCATACATGGTACATGTTTCTTTGATTGACCATTCTATGTCTTAAGCCCCGTACACACGTACCGATGGTCGGCATACAAATGTTCCTCTTTTCTCCCCGGGATGTCGGTGTCTGTTGAAAAGTGCAAAGACAGCACAAGGACAGCACAAGAATTTTGTCTGCAGACTTCAGCTGACTGCAGAAGTGATGTCATGTAATGGTTAACTTTCCCTGTGTTTTTAATTTTCTGAGCATGCCCAGTCTTGCAAATCTGCGGTCTGTCGGCCGAATTCTGTACTGACAGGCGAACAATCGTCCGTTCTGGTGTCCGCAGACAAAAATTTTCATGTTTGCAAGAAAGACTTTTGTCCGCGGATTGTGCGCAGACATCTGTCGGAGGCACCATACTAACACGCGTACAATCGGCAGATCCTTCGTCCACCGACGTTTGTATGCCGACGATCGGTACGTGTGTACGGGCCTCTAGTGTTTCTTTGTTTCTTCTTTTCTCTCTTTTTTTTTTTTTTCTCATTTCTCCTTCCCTTTTGTCCCATTTCGGTCTCTGCATCTTTTTTTTTTTGGAATGCATGTGTTCTTCGATATATATGCATGTTGTTCCGTTCGGCTTGCCTCCATGGCTATATATTTATGCAATGTGTGGCTGATTCCTTTATGGATATTGATTGTGCTATATGCACGGTGGTTCACACATGTGCATGCTATACTCTGTGTTCAGTATGATCTAAGTCGACATGTACACGTAAGCATATATATATATATATATATATTTTTTTTTGTTAGATCGATGTGGGATATGCCTGAGACGTTACCAATGTCTTGGGTATATATCCATTTAAATGTCCCTATTTTTATATCTTTATAGGGGATAATAATACCATTATGCTGATAAAGACACACAGGACTTCTATGTTTATGCATTTATGTATTTATTATTATTTTTATGGTAATGTTTAGTGTTCTTACATATCTCTTTGGTTATTTTTATATTCTTTCGATTGGGTGGATTGCCCTATGTATGTGAACACAGTTGCAGATATACCACTCAATGGATGGGGTTATACGTTTTTGGGGGTTGTGCTCATACCTATTACATATGTGTACAATTCCCCCCCCCCCCCCATTTATCTATTTGTTTCATATGCTATATGGACGTGATGTATGTGTTTGTGGTTACACATTTATTATTTTTATGTGTACCACTTATATATTTACACATATATGCTCTTCATGACTATATTATACACCATTTCTTTTTATACCATAGTTCCATCTGGGTATGAACACATCTATATGCTTCCGTTTTACTGTTTTCTTTTTCTTTGTCTTTCTTTTCTTTTTTCTTTTTCTTGTTTTTTTCTTTTTTCCCCCCTTTTTTTTTTTTTTCCCTTCGTTTTTTTCCCTTCGTTTTTCTTTTTTCTTTTTTCCCTTTACTTTGTTTTTGTTCATTTTTTGGCTTCTACCAGCTGTCTTTTTATATTATCACTACTGTTTTTTCCTTATTTTTATTGAAAGCTTTTTCGCATATGCATTTATAGAACTTTTTTGCTATGCGTTTTTGGACAAAAGGTGAAGCAAAAACAAACATACAATTCCTGCTGGGCTGTTTGTGTGCCCTTAATTGGGATTTAGTATCTGCAGCTGTGTGGGCTCAATCAAGCACATTCTGGGAGGTACATGTTATTTGAAATGCCTTTTCCTCTATATATAGCAGTGTCTTGTATTGTACAGCATGGTTACGACTAAGCGGAAGACTCCGTGAAACGCGTCAACCGCCGTGCTCCCCCTTTTTCCCCCCCATGTCTCCGACTGTTTTGGTTTCATCTTGGATGATTTTATCTTTTTGCCTGCAAAATAAATTAGGATTTTAACTTTTTGCATCTTCAACCGGTTGTGCGGCTTTTTGTGCTCTTCCATTTGGTGATAGGAGAGAAGCCATATGGGTGTTAATTATTTCATTAGCGCAAGCATAGTGTTCTGCTACTTTCACACCTATATATGTGTATGTGTATATATACATACATGTGTGTGTGTATATATACCCTTACACAGAAGTTCTGATGTTATGCCTGCCTCCAAAGACCCCCAAAAAATGCCCAAAAAAAACGCCTGCTACTAAACTGGCAAGGTGTGAAAATAGCGGAGCCATATCCCTGTTCTATATTAATTCTAATACAAACAAACTTTTTTTTCTGGTTCTGGACATGCTACAGAGCTGAAACTTCACAGGTACACTTTTTAGACCCCCCAGACACTAAATCCAAAGAAATCTCTTTTTTTTTTTCAATAATTTTTTCAATAATTGGCTCTCTATCAAAAATGACAATTTTTAAGAACTTTTTTTTTGTGTGATTAATAGTCCCTGGGGCATGACCCAGAGCCCTAGACACTTTTTAGGGGCATTTATTGGGTTTTAGGGCTTCAAAATGGTGTTTTCTGATTACCGAAGTTAGGGTCCCATTGATTTCAATGGGGTTCTGAAATCCGGGCCGAACTTTCGGGAAGTTCGGGTGTTCTGGTCGAACCAAACTTTTCAAAAGTTCGATCATCCCTAGTGACTAAATGCTTTGCTTATTGCGGACCCTTCCTCTCATGAGATTATAGCCAACCATCTAAAAACCTACTTTCAGCTAAATTCCACTGCAGAAGTCTCCCCTCCGACATGGTGGGAGGCACACAAAAGTGTCACCCGAGGCGAATTAATAAAACTAGGAGCACAACGTAAAAGGGAGAGGGAAAAAAAAATATGGGAACTCTCCAACATTATTGCAAAACTAGAACAATCGCATAAGGAATCCTTATCAAGGCAATATGCCACATCTCTAATTGAAACACATAAATAACTTCAACAACTTCTAGAAGCTAAAACTAAACATCTAAGGCAAATTAGAACAGGCTACAGAAAGAATAGCATCACAGTTCCATGACATTTACTCCAGTTTATATAATTTACCCCCACAACATAGACCTCAAGGATTAAAGGGAGACAGAACGTCTATACTTAATGACTATCTCAGTCAGAGTCAACTCCCTACACTTACCCAAAGCGAATCGTTGGCCTTGGAGGAACCAATAATGGAGGAGGAGTTGTTAACAGCTATAAAAGACCTGAAACCAAATAAAAGTCCGGGGCTGGAGGGTTTCCCCTCACAGTACTATAAGACTTACTCTGAATTACTAAAGACACCCCTTGTCCAGGCGCTAAACTCCCTAACTGACACCGACAAGGTATCAACGACCTTCCTACAAGCTCACACAACTGTGATCCCCAAACCTGGGAATGATCCAACGGATTGCACTAGTTATCGGCCCATCTCCCTCTTAAACTTAGACCTTAAACTCCTAGCCAAGATATTAGCAGACCACTATAAACCATTTCTCTCTAATCTAATTGACACTGACCAATCAGGTTTTATGCCTGGACGTGAAGCCGAAGATAATGTAATTAAAACATATATACACTATGCCCACTTGCGAAAAGTCGAGGGTCTCCTCCTGTCCACTGATGCGGAGAAGGCCTTCGACCAAATAGCCTGGGATTTTATGATGGCGACCTGCAGACACATTGGACTAGCCTCTAACATGTTGGGATGGATAGCAGCTTTTATAAGAACCCCACAACCAAAATAAAAGTAAAAAACTCTTTTTCCGACCCAGTGCTTATAAAGAATGGCACCCAACAGGGATGTCCCTTGTCACCACTACTATTTATACTGACACTTGAGCCATTTTTTAAAAAGCTCAGAGCAAAACCCTCCATACAGGGCCTGACAGTAGGTGACAAGACATACAAGGTAGCTGCTTATGCAGATGATCTGCTGTTTTTTAAAACTCATTCACACATGACCATTCACAACCTGCTGAGAGCTTTTGATGTCTTTGGTTATGTCTCTAAGTTTAAAATGAATTATTCCAAATTAAAAGCCTTAGACGTCTCTATACCTAGTAAAAAAAACAGAATTACTTAAAACAAACTGCCGTTTTAGGTGGGTCACTGAAGCCCTTAAGTATTTAGGCTTTTGGCTCATTCCCTCTATCAACACATTATGTGAAAACATTTTTATACCATTACTAAATTCATTGGCCTCTGACCTTAACACATGGAATAAAAAAATGTTCTCATTGTTTGGAAGAGCTGCTATTATCAAAATGACCGTCCTCCCGAAACTGCTGTATCTATTTCACGCCCTTCCCATTAAAATTCCAAATAGCTTCTTTTGCAAATTAAAATCTCTACAAACGCAATTTATTTGGGCACATAAACCTCTGAGAATAAGATTCAGACTTATAACCAGGGGAAAAGAGAAAGGTGGAAAGGGCCTGCCGGACCTTCAGACTTATTACTTTGCAACACATCTGACTAGAATTATTGACTGGCATTGTCATGGTTCCAGTAGTGATTGGGTTCTCTTAGAATCTGAGACGCTCTCTAGTCTCTACACAACTAAGACACTCTCCCTGGATTCCCTGGCCCTCATGCCCATAAGACATGCAAAGTCACCCCCTAACAGGAACAACTTTGAGGCTGTTTCATCAATTAAATAGAACTCACAACATCTCTAGTGCACCAGGACTGTTGACTCCGTGAACAGGGAACCCGGAATTCCCCCTGGGTATTGACGATAAATGGTTAAAAATAATGACAATAACAACACATACAAACTAGTTATTCACTTCTTTACTAATGGCGAACTGATGCAACTATCACAACTTAAATTCAAAGACACAGCTATGCCCCCGTCATTCTGGACTTACCTACAAATACATCACTATCTCATAAATCCATTAAGGAAGGCCGTCTGCTCCAGACCTCTAACTCTAGCTGGAACAGATTTGCCAAGTACGGAAAAGCTACAAAGTTGCAACTTCCTTTTCCTATGCTCTTTTGCAGAGGCACGAACCCAGTGAAACTGATAATTGCAAGAGTAAGTGTTAATCTGCACCATGCGTTAACATATCCGATAAGCAATGGGTCAATGTCTGTATCTTGGCACATAAATGCTCCGCGAGCACTAAATACCAAGTAAATGCATATAAACTCCTCACACAATGGTATATCACACCCGCTAAGCTTAAGAAATGGTTCCCTTCCTCCTCAAACGCCTGTTGGAGATGCTGCCAATTGCCAGGCTAGCTCCTTCACATTTGGTGGCAATGTCCTAAGATATCTGCTTTCTGGGACCAAATATGAGATTTAATTTTTAAACTCACCAACACATCAATAACACCGACACCTGAATGTTGCCTCTTACATATCACAAACCTTTCACTTCACA
The DNA here is from genome assembly GCF_965119305.1 of Pelophylax lessonae. NCBI lineage: Eukaryota > Metazoa > Chordata > Amphibia > Anura > Ranidae > Pelophylax > Pelophylax lessonae. The sequence continues at coordinate 110,111,134 of NC_138775.1, read as the reverse complement.
AATACAAAAAGTCAATTTTAAGACACCTGCTTAATGCAGCCAAGTCCCTGATACTGTTGCGATGGCAATCTTCACGTGCACCCACGGTTAGAGACTCTACACTGTAAACAACATCTACAACATGGAGGAATCTATGGCAATAGCAGCTGATAGAACCTAGAGATTCCATGAAACCTGGACAACCTGATTCCTTCTTCGACACTCCAAGGAATACGACTGACTGTACCACAGCTAATTGACCTTCCAACCTCATTTCTCAGGTTCCCTGGGGCCCCTCTCTTACCCACAGCTTAAGACTTGAGTACAAACCTAACACATTATATATCTTTGTACAGATACTACCATCTACCAACTAACTCTTTGTTGTCCCCCCATTATTTTCCTTTTCCTATGTTCATATCGGAGCAGCATTCTTCTTCACTTCTATATCAATGTGACATGTATGAAACCTCTATATAATCAGAATTGTACATTTGGCTTAACTCTACTTTTTGTTTGTTTTTGGATCTCTACAAATTGAATATGAACAGACTTAAGACCTGAGATGACATGTATGTTATGAGAATATTCAAATTCTTCCTTGAAGAAGCAGGTGGTGCTGTGCTGCGGTGGAAAAGCGCGCGGGATCAGAGGCAGCTGAGCGTGTGGGAGGAGCGCGTGTGTGAGGGAGTGAGAGCTGAGTAAGTGAGAGCTGAAAAAGTGTGAGTGTGCGGTAGTATGCAGAGACAGAGAGGCAGTGGGGACCGGGAGTGGAGGAGAAACCGACATCATACCCCACTAGCTGGCTGGCTGACAAAACCAGGAAGTGACAGAGGAGGGAGGCGGGAGCAGAAGACTGACTGACTGAGGGAGGAAGGAGTGAGGAATCGCTGACAAGCACTGCGAGTGTCGGCTTACAGGGCACAGGGACACACACTTGGTAAGTAAAGACTATGATTGTGATTGTGACTGAAGACTGTGACTGAGGGTGTAGGGTAGTACTTGAGAGTCAGTGAGTACTGTGTAGCTGAGTTTCAGTGGGTACTGTGTGACTGACTGTGCTCTGCGACTGACTGACCTGTGTCTCACCACGCTCTGTGACTGACTGCGACTGACTGTGACCTGCGACTGACTGTGACCTGCGACTGACTGTGCTCTGCGACTGACTGTGACCTGTGACTGACCGTGCTCTGCGTGCTCTGCAACTGACTGTGCTCTGCGACTGACTGTGACCTGGGACTTACTGTGCTCTGCGTGCTCTGCGACTGACTGTAACCTGTGACTAACTGTGCTCTGCGACTGACTGTGACCTGCGACTGACTGTGACATGCGACTGACCGTGCTGTGCGACTGACCGTGCTCTGCAACTGACTGTGACCTGTGACTGACTGTGACCTGCGACTGACTGTGATCTGCGACTGACTGTGACCTGTGACTGACTGTGCTCTGCGACTGACTGTGCTCTGTGACTGACTGTGCTCTGCGACTGACCATGCTCTGCAACTGACTGTGACCTGCGACTGACTGTGCTCTGCGACTGACCGTGACCTGCGACTGACTGTGACCTGTGACTGACTGTAACCTGCGACTAACTGTGCTCTGTGACTGACTGTGACCTGCGACTGACTGTGACCTGCGACTGACTGTGCTCTGTGACTGACTGTGCTCTGTGACTGACTGTGACCTGTGACTGACTGTGACCTGCGACTGACTGCGCTCTGTGACTGACCGTGCTCTGCATGCTCTGCGACTGACTGTGCTCTGCGACTGACTGTGCTTGTGTGACTGACCGTGACCTGCGACTGACCATGCTATGTGACTGACCATGCTCTGCGTGCTCTGCGACTGACTTGCTCTGCGACTGTGCTCTGCGACTGACTGTGCTCTGCGACTTACTGTGCTCTGTGATGGACTGTGACCTGCGATTGACTGTGCACTGTGACTAACTGTGCTCTGCGACTGACTGTGCTCTGTTACTGACAGTGACCTGCTCTGTGTGCTCTGCAACTGACTGTAACCTGCAACTGACTGTGCTCTGTGACTGACTGTGCTCTGTGACTGACTGTGCTCTGCGACTGACTTTGACCTGTGACTGACCATACCCTGCGACTGACCGTGCTCTGCGACTGACTGTGCTCTGCGACTGACTGTAACCTGCGATTAACTGTGCTCTGCGACTGACTGTGCTCTGCGACTTACTATGCTCTGTGACGGACTGTGACCTGCGATTGACTGTGCACTGTGACTAACTGTGCTCTGCGACTGACCTGCTCTGCGACTGACTGTAACCTGCAACTGACTGTGCTCTGTGACTGACTGTGCTCTGTGACTGACTGTACTCTGCGACTGACTTTTACCTGTGACTGACCATACCCTGCGACTGACCGTGCTCTGCGTGCTCTGTGACTGACTGTGCTCTGCGACTGACTGTAACCTGCGATTAACTGTGCTCTGCGACTGACTGTGCTCTGCGACTGACTGTGCTCTGCGACTGACCTGCTCTGCGTGCTCTGTGACTGACTGTGACCTGCAACTGACTGTGCTCTGCGACTGACTGTGCTCTGCGACTGACTGTGACCTGCGCCTGACTGTGACCTGCGCCTGACTGTGACCTGCGACTGACTGTGCTCTGCGACTGACCGTGCTCTGTGACTGACTGTCACCTGCGACTGACTGTCACCTGCGACTGTCACCTGCGACTGACTGCTCTGCGACTGACTGTGCTCTGCGACTGATTGTGCTCTGTGACTGACTGTGCTCTGTGACTGACTGTGCTCTGCGACTGACCGTGCTCTGCGACTGACCATGCTCTGCGACTGACCGTGCCCTGCGACTGTGTGTGTCTGTAAGTACCTGTGTGTGTCTGGGAGTATCTGTGAGTACCTGAGTGTCTGGGAGGGTCAGTGAGTGTAGTGGAGTACCAGAGGGTGAGAAAGTAGAGTTAGAAAGCTAGAAAACAGCCACACAGGACAGACTTAAATTACTGAATCCCTATTAGATTAGATTAGTAGGTACAATGCCCGGCGTGTGTGGAGATGCGATTCGGTGTACATCTTGTGGTATGTATACGTTCCTCGATCCTGCGATCGAGGGCGAATACAAATGCACAAAATGTAAGCACGTTGCTTTCCTGGAAGTTCAGGTCCTGAATCTAGGGAAGCAGCTGGCAACACTGAGACGAATGTCCATACTGAAGGAGAGCTGGGATTGTGCCCGACAGGTGCAGGCCGGGGCCTGCAGAGAGGAGGGCAGAGAAACGCAGGTGCAGGCATCAGAGCAGAGTAGATGGGTGACAGTTAGGAAGGGTAGAAGGGAAAAAGGCAAGGAGGCCGATCCTGGGCTGGAGCACCCCAATAAATACGCCCTGTTGCATGATGTTGGGGAAACCAGTCAGGGACCAGCCTTGTTGGAGCAGAGCGACGTCCCTAGCTGCCAGGGGAAGAACTCCTCCAGTGAGGCCGGGAGAAAGGGAAAGGAAAGACAGGTGCTGGTGGTAGGGGACTCAATTATTAGAAGGACAGATAGTGCAATCTGTCACAAAGACCGTGGGCACCGAACAGTCTGTTGTTCGCTTGTGTTTGGCACATCGTGGATTGGGTAGACAGATTATTGGGTGGGGCAGAGGAAGACCCAGCTGTCATGGTACACGTGGGTACCAATGACATAGGTAGAGTCCTAAACGATTTCAGGGACTTAGGAGCTAAGTTGAGGAGTAGGACCTCCAAGGTAGTATTTTCAGAAATACTACCTGTACCTCGAGCCACACCAGAGAGGCAGCGGGAGATTAGGGAAGTTAACAAGTGGCTGAGGAGCTGGTGTAGTAAGGAGGGTTTCGGATTCCTGGAGAACTGGGCCGACTTCTCAGTCAGCCACCGACTCTTTGGTATGGACGGATTGTACCTAAATGGGGAGGGTGCAGCCGTACTGGGTGAGAGGATGGCCATAAAGCTAGAGGGGCTTTTAAACTAGGTGATGGGGGGGAGGGTACAGATGTAGAATTAGCCAGCAGGGAGCAAGATTCAGAGGGCACAATTGGGAACATCAGCGGTAGGGTGTGCAGAGCTCCTAAACTCAAGGTGGGTATGGGGAAAAATCACAAGAGCAGCCTAAAAACAACATCAAACGAGGATATATGCAACCGGTCAAAATTACGAGGTTTGTATACCAATGCCAGAAGCCTGGCCAACAAGATGGGAGACCTGGAGCTACTGATGTTTGAGGAGGACTTAGATTTTGTGGGGAGAGACTTGGTTCGACAGCTCTCATGATTGGATGGCGACCATTCAGGGGTATTCCCTTTATCGCAGGGATAGAGAAGGTAAAAAAGGGGGAGGGGTATGTCTGTATATTAAGAACAGTGTACAGGTAAATATGAGGGATGATATTAATAATGGAGCTATGGACGAGGCAGAATCCCTATCGGTAGAACTTAAAAGGGAAAGCACTATAGGGAAGGTAATATTGAGCGTATGCTATAGGCCTCCCAACCAGAGAGAGGAGGGGGAGGTGGACCTCCTTTTACAGATAGGATTGGCAGCAAGGATGGGAAATGTCATTATAATGTGGGACTTTATTTATCCAGATATAGACTGGGCAGAAGGAACCGCGCATTCAGCCAAGGCTCGGCAGTTTCTAAATGTTTTGCAGGACAATTGTATGGGTCAGATGGTGAATGCACCGACAAGAAACAATGCGGTACTTAACCTACTGGTTACCAGCAATACAGACCTGATCACGGATATAGAAATATGGGGTAACTTAGGAAACAGTGACCATAGGTCAATTAGTTTCAGTATTAATCATAGTAATAGGAAACATATGGGTAATATAAGGACACTGAATTTCAAAAGAGCCAATTTCCCAAAACTGCGCTCTCTGCTAGAAAATATAAAATTAGATATAACCCTGGAAACAAGGAACACGGAGGAAAAATGGGAGTGCTTCAGGAGCATACTAAACAAAAGGGATTGGCCAGTGCATTCCAAAGGGAAATACATTTAAAAGAGCAAAACTAAACCCTGGGTGGCTAAACTCCAACATAAAAATGCATATTAATACTAAAGAAAAGGCCTTCAAAAAATACAAGACTGAGGGGTCATTGGCAGCATTCAAGCATTACAAAGAGTGCAATAAGAAATGTAAAGACAAAATCAAGGAGGAAGAGAGTAAAAAGAACCCCAAGAAATTCTTTAAGTATATAAACAGTAAGAAAGCAAGGCCAGAACACATTGGCCCCATAAAAGACAACAAAGGAAATATGGCCACAGAGGACAGAGAAAAGGCGGAAGTGTTAAATAATTTCTTCTCTTCAGTCTTCACAAAAGAAACGGGGGGCTACACTAACCTAGCTTGTAAGACTAAACTAAATAATACACCTCAGGAAATACTGCCATGGCTAACAGAAGATAGACTTAGAACTAAACTGGAGAAACTTAACATAAATAAATCACCGGGACCGGATGGCTTGCACCCGAGGGTTCTTAAAGAGCTCAGCCAGGTGATTGCCAGACCATTATTCTTGATCTTTAAGGATAGTCTACAGACGGGTATGGTGCCAGCTGATTGGAAAAAAAGCCAACGTGGTACCAATATTTAAAAAAGGCCAGAGATATATCCCGGGTAACTATAGGCCGGTTAGCCTAACATCAGTAGTCTGCAAGATTTTGGAGGGGATGTTAAGGGACCACATACAAGACTTTAGTAATGAAAACTGTATTATTAGTAGTAATCAGCATGGATTCATAAAAAATTGTTCTTGCCAAACCAATCTATTAACCTTCTACGATGAAGTGAGCTGCCACCTAGATAAAGGTAAGCCTGTGGATGTGGTATATCTGGACTTTGCAAAGGCCTTTGACACCGTTCCCCACAAACGCTTACTGTACAAACTAAGGAATGTAGGTATGGACCATAGGGTGAGTACCTGGATAGAGAACTGGCTCCAGGGGAGAGTGCAGAGGGTGGTGATTAATGGGGAGTACTCGGATTGGGTGGGTGTGGAAAGTGGGGTCCCCCAAGGTTCTGTCCTGGGGCCAATCCTGTTTAATTTATTCATAAATGATCTAGAGGAGGGGATATCGAGTGCAATCTCAGTATTTGCGGATGATACTAAACAAAGCATGCCAATGTCTTCTATGCAGGATGTGGAAACCTTACAAGTGGATCTGAACAAAATAATGGGGTGGGCAACTACATGGCAGATGAGGTTTAATGTTGAAAAATGTAAAAAATGCACTTGGGCGTCAGAAATACGAAAGCAAGCTACTCACTGGGGGGGAACCTCTGGGTGAGTCTAGCATGGAAAAGGACCTGGGGGTACTGGTAGACAAAAGGCTTGGCAGTGGCATGCAATACCAAGCCGCTGCAAGCAAAGCCAACAGAATACTGGCATGTATAAAAAAGGGGATTCACTCCAGAAATAAAGAGATTATTCTCCCACTCTACAAGACTTTGGTCCGGCCACATCTGGAGTATGCTGTCCAGTTCTGGGCACCGATCCTCAGGAAGGATGTGCTGGAACTGGAGAGAGTCCAGAGAAGGGCAACAAAAATAATTAGGGAAATGGAGGGAATCGGCTATGAGTAAAGACTACAAGCACTGAACTTATTCTCTCTGGAGAAGAGACGCTTGAGGGGGGATATGATGTCAATGTACAAATACTGTACTGGTGACGACCCTAGCATAAGGAATACAATAAGACACATGGCCACTCACTAAAATTTGAGGAAAAACGGTTTAACCTTAAAATACGTAGGGGGTTCTTCACTGTCAGAGCAGTAAGGATGTGGAATTCTCTTCCACAAGCAGTCGTGTCAGCAGGGAGCATCGATAGTTTCAAAAAACTATTAAATGGGCACCTTAAAGACCACAACATACAGGGGTATACAATGTACGGTTAACAGCAAACATACACACACATCATAGGTTGAACTGGATGGACTGGTGTCTTTTTTCGACCTCACAAACAACTTTGTATGTAACCCTATTACATGCATTGAGATTATTTGTATACAATTTCTTCCGTGTGTTCTTATGTACATTTTTTACATACCGTTTCACTGTTCTTTATCACTATTTTCAATTAACTTGAATGGGAAAAAAAGAAAAACAGTTCCTTCAAAAGTTCATCATACTCCAAAAGTGACAGGTGCTCTTTAAAGTGCTCCAACTAATTATTTACATAAGTGCTGGTTGCTGGTGTTCCACAAATGAGCTCGCCCCTCTTGGGGGTAACCAGCATCTTCAGCAATCAATGTTTAGGACAGCAGACCTGGGATCCATATCCGAATGACACCCAGTGGCTGGTGCGGCAGGCCTAAGCTTCACATATGGTGGTATACCTTTTTACTTTTGCCTCGGTTTACATGTAAAAACATGAGAAAAAATTGTCCATAGTGCAAAATTGTGTAGTTCCTTTATTAAAAATACTTTCTAATGCACTTACAGCAAGCCGGCGTGTACACCACATGAGAGAATACAGAAAGTCCGGGTAGTGGTGCATTCCACAGACTCAGGGGTGGATCCGGGGGGGGGGCAATGGGTCAATTGCCCCCCCCCCCGACATCCAAAGGAGCTTCCTTGTTTGCCCTGATAGTGACCCTGATAATAGCACCGCAGAGCTCACTGGGGACAGGGACACAGGAAGCAGCGCTGTATTACACAGCCAGCAGAGAGAGGGCGGGCCGGGAGCTCCACTGACGCTCTGTCTCCACCCCTTTCAGCCTGTGCACTCAGTAATGAGATAGATGGAGTAGGAGAGGAGATTTGAGTGGATGCCCCACCCCTGAACCTCTAAAAGTGCATGATGGCCAGGTATGTCTTTCCCTCCATAGGCAGCATGACTGCTATCTTAAAACTCTGAGCTGTTCAAGTGCAAATCTGTGCATTTCTGAAAGGTCTCTGACCATCTACTGTATTGTGTCCCCCATCTCTGACCATCTCCTGTACTGTGTCCCCCATCTCTGACTGTCTCCTGTACTCTGTGTCCCCCATCTCTGACCGTCTCCTGTACTGTGTCCCCCATCTCTGACCGTCTCCTGTTCCATGTCCCCCATCTCTGACCTTCTCCTGGTTAGTGGCGGCATGTACCGAATTATTGTATGCAAACTCCGCACATGGGAGAAGGGATATCCAGTAATTTTGGGCAAAAGTACAGAAACAACGAAGATACTGTTCTAGAGTCTGGTTTATTCTTTCTGTCTGGCCATTGCTTTGGGGATGGTAAGCGGAAGAAAGACATATTTTAATGGACAAGGTCTTACAAAGATCCTTCCAGAATCTGGAGGTGAACTGTACTCCTCTATCGTAAACAATATTATCCGGAAGCCCATGTAGTCTGATTACTTCCTTGATGAATATTTTTGCTGTTTCTGGGGCTGATGGAGTGCCGGTCATGGGCAGGAAGTGGGCCATTTTGGTCAGACGATCCACTACCACCAAGATGGTAGTAAAACCCCCAGAGGAAGGTAAGTCAACAATAAAGTCCAATGAGATCATCTTCCAGGGTTGCTCAGGGATGGGTAGAAGTCTTAACAGACCCCAGGACTTGGTGTTGGACCCCTTGTTGCGCTGACAGACAATGCAGGAGCTAACATAAGACTGGCAATCCTTCCTTAAACTGGGCCACGAGAAGGAGTGTTGGATAAGCTCAAGGGTCTTTTGTACACCAAAATGTCCGGCCAGCTGATGGTCATGGAAAGTCTTTAGAACTTGGAGCCTGACTGGTTGGGGAATGAAAACCTTGTCCTGGTGCCAAAGGAACCCGTCTCGACTCTCCAAGGGGGGTATTTCTGTGTCCGCGTACTGGGTAGATGCCTGTTTAATTGAGGATTTTAATTCTGGCTGGATCAGGAAAAAATGTTGTGCTGACAGAATGGTACTTGGTTCCACAGACATTTGGGGGCATCAGGGAACATTCGGGAGAGGGCGTCTGCTTTCCCGTTCTTGGAGCCTGGTCGGTAAGTTATGTGGAAATTAAATCTTGAGAAAAATAAAGCTCACCGGGCCTGTCGTGGTCTCAGGTGTTTAGCGGCCCTCAGGTATTCAAAATTTTTATGATCCGTGAAGATCATAATTGGGTGGGCGGCACCTTCCAATAAATATCTCCACTCCTCCAAGGCGGTTTTAATGGCCAACAGTTCTCGGTCACCCACATCGTAATTTCTCTCTGAGGGGCTCATCTTTTGAGAGAAAAAGGCAATAGGGTGGAGTAGGGCCTTAGGTCCTTGGCACTCAGACAAGATGGCTCCTGTGGCTATTTTTGAGGCGTCTCAACTGGATCTGGGTGCTGTAAGACTGGTGCAGAGGTGAACAGTCCTTTGAGTTTGTCAAATGCTGCCTGAGCTTCTGGGGACCATTTGAATCTGGTCTGCTGGCGAGTCAGCTGAGTAATCAGTGAAATGATAGCTGAAAAGTCTTTTACAAATCTTCGGTAAAAATAAGCAAATCCTATGAATCATTGAACACCCTTCTTGTCTGAAGGGGCTGGCCATTCAAGGATAGCTTTCACCTTTTGTGGGTCCATTGCGATTCCCTTGGTAGAGATGATAAGACCCAGGAATTGGATGGAAGTCTTTTCAAATTCGCACTTCTGCTTTAATGTATAAACCGTGCTTCCTTAGAGTCGCAAGGACTTTATTCACGTGAGCTCTGTGGAGATCCAGGGTAGCAGAGAAGATGAGGATGTCATCTAGGTAAACGATTACGAAATAGTCCAGAAATTCCCGGAAAATATAGTTTACGAAGTGCTGGAACGTGGCTGGGGCGTTACATAATCCGAATGGCATAACTAGTTACATAGTTACATAGTTAGTGAGGTTGAAAAAAGACATAAGTCCATCCAGTTCAACCTATGATGTGTGTGTGTGTTTGCTTTGAACCGTACATTGTATACCCCTGTATGTTGTGGTCTTTAAGGTGTCCATCCAATAGTTTTTTGAAACTATCAATGCTCCCCGCTGATACGACTGCTTGTGGAAGAGAATTCCACATCCTTACCGCTCTTACAGTGAAGAACCCCTTACGCACTTTAAGGTTAAACCGCCTTTCCTCAAGTTTTAGTGAGTGGCCACGTGTCTTATTGTATCTCCTTTCTCTGAATAGTTTGTTCCTTATGCTAGGGTCGCCAGTACAGTATTTGTACATTGATATCATATCCCCCCTCAATCGTCTCTTCTCCAGAGAGAATAGGTTCAGTGCTTGTAGTCTTTCCTCATAGCTGATGTCCTCCATTCCCCTAATTATTTTTGTTGCCCTTCTCTGGACTTTCTCCAGTTCCAGCACATCCTTCCTGAGGACCGGTGCCCAGAACTGGACAGCATACTCCAGATGTGGCCGGACCAGAGTCTTGTAGAGTGGAAGAATAATCTCTTTATTTCTGGAGTGAATCCCCTTTTTTATACAACCCAGTATTCTGTTGGCTTTGCTTGCGGCGGCTTGGCATTGCATGCCACTGCCAAGCCTGTTGTCTACCAGTACCCCCAGGTCCCTTTCCATCCTAGACTCACCCAGAGGTTCCCCCCCCCTAGTGAGTAGCTTGCTTTCTGGTTTCTGGCCCCCAAGTGCATTACTTTACATTTTTCTACATTAAATCTCATCTGCCATGTAGTTACCCACCCCGTTATTTTGTTCAGGTCTGCTTGCAAGATTTCCACATCCTGCATAGAAGATATTGGCATGCCTAATTTAGTATCATCTGCAAATACTGAGATTGTACTAGATATCCCCTCCTCTAGATCATTTATGAATAAATTAAACAGGATTGGTCCCAGGACAGAACCCTGGGGGACCCCACTTTCCACACCCGCCCAATCCGAGTACTCCCCATTAATCACCACCCTCTGTACTCTCCCCTGGAGCCAGTTCTCTATCCAGGTACTCACCTTATGGTCCATACCTACCTTCCTTAGTTTGTACAGTAAGCGTTTGTGGGGAACGGTGTCAAAGGCCTTTGCAAAGTCCAGATACACCACATCCACAGGCTTACCTTTATCTAAGTGGCAGCTCACTTCATCGTAGAAGGTTAATAGATTGGTTTGGCACGAACGATTTTTCATGAATCCATGCTGATTACTACTTATAATACCGTTTTCATTAATAAAGTCTTGTATGTGGTCCCTTATTATCCCCTCCAAAATTTTGCAGACTACTGATGTTAGGCTGACCGGCCTATAGTTACCCGGGATATATCTCGGCCCCTTTTTAAATATTGGTACCACGTTGGCTTTTTTCCAATCAGCTGGCACCATACCCGTCTGTAAACTATCCTTAAAGATCAAGAATAATGGTCTGGCAATCACCTGGCTGAGCTCATTAAGAACCCTTGGGTGCAAGCCATCCGGTCCCGGGGATTTATTTATGTTAAGTTTCTCTAGTTTAGCTCTAAGTCTATCCTCTGTTAGCCATGTCGGCACTTCCTGAGGTGTATTATTTAGTTCGGCCTTACAAGCGGGGTTCGTGTAGCCCCCCGATTCCTTTGTGAAGACTGAAGAAAAGAAATTATTTAACACTTCCGCCTTTTCTCTGTCCTCTGTGGCCATTTTTCCTTTATCATCTTTTATGGGGCCAATGTGCTCTGGCCTCGCTTTCCTACTGTTTATATACTTAAAGAACTTCTTGGGGTTCTTTTTACTCTCCTCCGCTATATGTCTCTCGTGTTCTATTTTAGCCGCCCTGATTTCGTCTTTACATTTCTTATTACACTCTTTGTAGTGCTTAAATGCTGCCAATGACCCCTCAGTCTTGTATTTTTTGAAGGCCTTTTCTTTAGCTCTAATATACATTTTTATGTTGGAGTTTAGCCACCCAGGGTTTAGTTTTGCTCTTTTAAATTTATTTCCCTGTGGAATGCACTGGCCCACCCCCTTGTTAAGTATGCTCTTGAAGCACTCCCATTTTTCCTCCGTGTTCTTTGTTCCCAGGGTTCTATCCCATTTGATATTTTCTAGCAGCGAGCGCAGTTTAGGGAAATTGGCACTTTTGAAATTCAGTGTCCTTATATCACCCTTGTGTTTCCTATTACTGTAATTAATACTGAAACCAATTGACCTATGGTCACTGTTCCCTAAGTTGTCCTGTATTTCTATATCCGTGAGCAGGTCTGTTTTGCTGGTAATCAGTAGGTCAAGTACCGCATTGTTTCTTGTCGGTGCATTCACCATCTGACCCATGAAATTGTCCTGCAATCCTATCTGTAACATGAGGTCCGCCTCCCCCTCCTCCCTCTGGTTGGGGGGCCTATAGCATACGCCCAATATTACCTTCCCCACCGTGCCTTTCCTTTGAAGCTCTACCCATAGGGATTCTGCCTCGTCCATAGCTCCATTATTAATATCATCCCTCATATTTACCTGTATACTGTTCTTAATATACAAACATACCCCTCCCCCTTTTTTACCCTCTCTATCTCTGCGATAAAGGGAATACCCCTGAATGGTCGCCATCCAGCCATGAGAGCTGTCAAACCAAGTCTCAGTTATCCCCACAAAATCTAAGTCCTCCTCAAACATCAGCAGCTCCAGCTCTCCCATCTTGTTGGCCAGGCTTCTGGCATTGGTATACAAGCCTCGTAATTTTGATCGGTTACATTTATCCTCATTTGATGTTTTTAGGCTGCTCTCTTGATTTTTCCCCATACCCACCCTGGGTATAGGAGCTCCGAACACCCTACCGCTAATGCCCCCATTTCTGCCCTCTGAAACTTGCTTTCCACTGACTAATTCTATATCTGTACCCTCCCCCCCATTCCCTAGTTTAAAAGCCCCTCTAACTTTTTGCCCATCCTCGCACCCAGTATGGCTGCACCCACCCCATTTAGGTGCAATCCGTCCCTACCAAAGAGCCGGTGACCGACTGAGAAGTCGGCCCAGTTCTCCAGGAACCCAAAACCCTCCTTACTACACCAGCTCCTCAGTCACTCGTTAACTTCCCTAATCTCCCGCTGCCTCTCTGGTGTGGCTCGAGGTACAGGTAGTATTTTGGAAAAACTAAATATTCAAAATGTCCGAACCGGGTCCTGAAAGCTGTTTTCCATTCGTCCCCCTCCCGGATACGAACAAGATTGTAAGCTCCCTGTAGATCAAGTTTAGTAAAGAGCTGGGCAGTTTCGGAACCTTTGGAAAAGTTCAGGGATGAGGGGAAGTGGGTATCGGTTTTTAATCGTAATTTTGTTAAGTTCCCTGTAATCCACACATGGCCTTAGTGAACCATCCTTCTTCCCGACAAAAAAAATTCCAGCTCCAGCGGGGGAGGAAGAAGAGCGGATGAATCCCTTTTCAAGGTTCTCATTAATATACAGTCGAAAAGTTTCTAGCTCAACCTCAGATAACGGAAATATACATCCGAAAGGGATCTCGGCACCAGGAAGCAGTTCAATGGGGCAGTCGTAAGGCCGATGAGGTGGGAGAACATTAGCCTTCTTCTCATCAAAAACATCCAAAAACTCAAGATAGACTGTAGATATAGCCTGACCGACATCTGGAATTCATTCATTGGATGGTTGAACAACTGGTGGGACTGCTAACCCCGGGAACGAAGCAGTGTTGCATGCAGTAGGAAGAGGTAAAGGAAATCTCCTTCTTGGCCCAGTTAATCTGTGGATTATGGGCCTGCAACCAGGGAATTCCCAGGATGATGGGGAACATGGAAGAGCAAAGGATGTCAAAACAAATTAATTCCTGGTGGCCAGAGTCTGTTATCGTGAGGATGGGTTTAGTTTCCTGGGTGACAAGTCCAGAACTGGGCAAGGAACCATCGGCCAGATGTTCCTCAAGTTGCTGACGTTTATTGCAGAGGGCTACACGGAGTCTTCTTGCCAAAGTCAAGTCCATAAAACAGCTGCAAGCCCCCAAATCAACTATGGCTAGGAGCCGGACCTCCTCTTCCGCCACCTGTAGTGAGACAGGAAGAACGAGATGAGATGGAGAAGATCCGGAAACTTGGAAGTAAGAGCTTTGTGGAAGAAACTTACGGGGTCTCACGGGGCAGTTTCGTAGGAAGTGTCCGGACCCTCCGCAGTAGAGACAAAGATTGGCTTGTCGGCGGCGCTGTCTTTCATCTGCACTTAGTGAAGAACGCACCAGGCCGATCTGCATTGGTTCATCCTCTGCATGGGTAGCGGGGAAAGGTGCTGGTGTTGGAGTGAAGTGGTAAGGGGCCCTAGGCAACATCCAGGTTGGCGAAGAAGCCTATGAGCGCTCAGACCGACGCTCCCGGAGGCGCCTATCAAGCTGGATAGTAAGTTGAATCAGTCCCTCCAGAGTAGTGGGAGTCTCTACCCTGGCCAACTCATCCTTAAGAGATTCAGATAATCCCAGACGGTGTTGGTACCTGAGGGCTGCCTCATTCCAGCACGTATCAGTGGACCACTTGCGGAACTCTACTGTGTAATCTTCGGCGGGGCGTTTTCCCTGCTGGAGGTAATGCAAGGTAGCCTCAGCCATAGCCACACGCTGAGGATCATCATAAAGTTGGGCCATTAGATCAAAGAAGGTGTCCATAGAATTGAAAGCAGGGTCCTTTTGCTCCAGCAGGCCATGGGCCCAGGCCTGGGGCTCCTCCAACAGTAATGAAATCACAAACCCAACCTTTACAGTCTCTGAAGTGAAAGTCCTAGGCTGGAGGGCCAGGTATAGTTGGCATGCTTTTCTGGAGGCCCTGAATTTTTTCCGTTCACCAGAGAAGCATTCAGATATTGGCACCCGTGGCTCAGGGGTAGGAACCATCATAGTGTGGGAGGAAACTGGCTGGTGGATGGAGGACTGGGATCCGCAGGAGCAGGAGAAGTTGTCAGATGTTGCAGTCGACCTTCCAGTTGGAAGTATCCCTCCTGCAGACGCTGTATTGCCTGGGTGAGGGCACTGACATGCTGGCACAGAGCCACGAGTGGGGAAGCACCTCTGTCACCTCTGACATGGCTGGATTATACTGTCAGGGTTACCTGTTATGAGGCCAAGGTGCTGAGAGGGCTCCCCTTGTGGCTCAGTGCGGCACACCCCTGGAGATGGTACAAAGGGTGTGGCGCCCCAAGCGGCACGGGTTACCAGCTGCAGGCAGGTAGGTAGAACCAGGAGCAATCCGAGAGCGAACTGGAACAGGCTGGAATCGCAGCAGGGTATGAGTCTTCAAGGCTCTGAAGCAGCCGGGCTACCTTGCACCAAGTAGTAGTCTCTAGTAGCGGAAACCGTGGTACAAGCCGAGGTCATGCACAGGAGACAACCAGAATAGCCGAGGTCTTGAAGCAAGCCGGGGTCGTACATGGTAGGTAACGGAAGCAAGGTCAGTGGGAGAAGCCAAGGGTCAAACCAGGAGCAGGAGATCAAACGGAATCAGGAACAAGCCAAGTCACAACAGGAAATCCAAACAGGAAGCACAGGAAGCTGAGAGATAATCCAGCAATGAGTCTGATCCCATGGCCACCTTTTATAGGCCATTTCCCTGACACGCCAGCAGAGGGCTGTGTCAGTTGAGACAGGAGCATCCATTTCTATTACTGGCAATGTTGCCAGTTCTCCTATGGCCATTTCCCTGACAGGCCAGCAGAGGGCTGTGTCAGTTGAGTCAGGAGCGTCCATTTCTATTCCTGGCAATGTTGCCAGTTCTCCTATGGCCATTTCCCTGACACTAAGACTCCCATATCTTTCTCCTTTTTTGATTCCCCCAAAGGTTCCCCCCATAACGTGTATTGTGCTTTTACGTTTTTAGTCCCCAAGTGCAAAACCTTACACTTCTCCACATTAAACCTCATTTGCCATGTCGTTGCCCACTCTGTTATTTTGTTCAGGTCACTCTGTAGGATATCTGCTTCATGCTGTGCAGTTATTGCCCTGCCCAATTTTGTGTCGCCTGCAAAAACTGATATAGAACTACTGATCCCATCCTCAATGCTGTAGAAATAAATTGAACAAGGTTGGTCCCAGGACTGAGCCTTGGGGGACCCCGCTTACTACCCCAGACCAGTCTGAGTATGTGCTATTTATTACCACCTTTTGGACACGCCCTTTTAGCCAGTTCGTATCCAAGAGCTAACCTTGAGGTCGATGCCTGCAGACCTTATTTTATAAATTAAGCGCTTGTGGGGAACTGTATCAAACGCCTTAGCGAAATCCAGGTACACCACATACACTGGTCTCCCCCTATCTAGCTCACAGCCCACCTCCTTGTAGAATGTTAAGAGATTGGTTTGACAAAAACGCCCATTTGTAAACCCGTGCTGATTACCGCTGATGATGTTGTTGTCTTTAGCAAACTCTACGATATAGTCTCTTATCATCCCCTCCAGAAGTTTACCTACTATCGATGTCAGACTAACAGGCCTATCATTTCCCGGGACGTGCCTCTGGCCTTTTTTGAATATCGGTATCACGTTCGCTTTGCTCCAATCCCCTGGTACATTTCCTGTCTTAATACTGTCAGCAAAGATCCGGAACAGTGGTCTAGATATAACCTTACTAAGTTCTTTGAGTACTCTTGGATGTACGCCATCCAGGCCTGGTGATTTATTTGTGTTAATTTTATCCAGCCTTTTCCTGATTCCACCCTCTATTAGCCATAGCGGCAAGTCCTGTGAATTACTGCTAACCATACAGTCATGGTCAGTGTACCCCTCCTTTTCCTGTGTAAAGACTGAGGAGAAAAAAGCATTAAGCACGGTTGCCTTTTCAATGTCCTCTGTAACCATCTTCCCTCATCGTTAATTATGTGTGCAATATGCTCTGCCCTAGTTTTTTTGCGGTTGATATATTTAAAGATTTTTTGGGGATTCTTTTTACTATCCTTCACTATTTGTCTCTCAAAGTTGATTTTACCCATTTTGATTTCGTATTTACTTTTCTTATTTGCCTCCTTGTATTGCTCGAAAGCCGATACTGTGCCCTCAGATTTATATTTCTTGAAGGCCATTTTTTTACCCCTAATACGTTTTTTAACATTACGGTTTAGTCAGCCAGCTTTGGTTTTGTCTCTTCTAAATGTATTTCTTATAGGAATGCACTGCGAGATGCATTTGCTTAATATGCTCCTAAAGCATTCCCATTTTGCCTCCGTGGTCAGTGTTCCCAGGGTTTGGTCCCAGTTTACCCTTTCCATCATTGAGCACAATTTAGGAAAGTTTGCCCTTCTGAAGTTTAGGGTTCTTATGTTCCCTTCTTGCCTTGTTATATTGTTATTTACGCTAAATGTGATCATCCTGTGATCGCTAGAGCCCAGGTTGTCCTGGACTCCAACCTCCGAGATTAGGTCTGGGTCATTAGTGATCAATAGATCCAGTACTGCATTTTCTCTAGTAGGAGAATCCACCAACTGAGACATGTAGTTGTCCTGTAAGGTTTCCATGAAGAGACGGGCCTTCTGTGAGTATGTAGTCCCCTCTTCCCAGTTAATGTCAGGATAATTGAAGTCCCCTAATATGATGACTGAACCCAGCTTTGCCACTTTACCCAGCAGTGATATAAATTCCAGCTCTACCTCCTCCCTTTGGTTGGGTAGCTTATAGCAAACCCCCACAATTACTTTTCCCTTTACTTCTTCCCACACGGATTCTAACTCCATACTCACCCCTTCCATTATATCACTCCTCTCTATCACCCTTACATTATTCTTGACATAGAGGCATACCCCTCCCCCTCTTTTTCCTACCCTTTCCTTCCGGTACACCAAATACCCTTGGATATTGGCCAGCCAGTCATGTGAGGGGTCGAACCAAGTTTCCATTATTCCCACAAGGTCTATATCCTCCTCATGTACTAACATTTCCAACTCATCCATTTTATAAGCTAGGCTCCTGGCATTTGCATATACCCTTCTTAGTTTTGTGGAAGTTGATAGTGAATGGTGATTATTTTTATTCCTGTTTGGTCTGAGGTTTTCCCACACAGACCCCCCAATTGACGTGATGGAACTACGGTCGCTGCTGTCTCTAATACTGCTTTCCGTCCTTTGCTCCCTCCTGACTAACTCTACTTCTGAGCCCCCCCCCCCCCATCTCCTAGTTTAAAATCCCTTCCAACTGTGTCCCCCATCTCTGACTGTCTCCTGTACTGTGTCCCCCATCTCTGACCTTCTCCTGTACTGTGTCCCCCATCTCTGACCGTATCCTGTACTCTGTGTCCCCCATCTCATACCATCTCCTGTACCGTTTCCCCTATTTCTGACTGTCTACTGTACTGTGTCCCTCATCTCTGACCATGTCCTGTACTGTGCCCCCCATTTCTGATTGTCTAATGTACTGTGTCCCTCATCTCTGACAGTGTCCTGTACTGTGTCCCTCATCTCTGACAGTGTCCTGGACTGTGTCCCCCATCTCTGACTGTCTCCTGTACTGTGTCCCCCATCTCTGACCATCTCCTGTATTATGTCCCTCATCTCTGACAGTGTCCTGTACTGTGTCCCTATCTCTGACAGTCTCCTGTACTGTGTCCCCCATCTCTGACCGTCTCCTGTATTATGTCCCCCATCTCTGACTGTCTCCTGTACTGTGTCCCCCATCTCTGACTGTCTCCTGTACTGTGTCCCCCATCTCTGACTGTCTCCTGTACTGTGTCCACCATCTCTGACTGACTCCTGTACTGTGTCCCTCATCTCTGACAGTGTCCCTCATCTCTGACCGTGTCCTGTACTGTGTCCCCCATCTCTGACCGTGTCCTGTACTGTGTCCCCATCTCAGACCGTGTCCTGTACTGTGTCCCCATCTCTGACCATCTCCTGTACTGTGCCCCCATCTCTGACCGTGTCCTGTACTGTGTCCCCCATCTCTGACCGTCTCCTGTACTATGTCCCCCATCTCTGACCTTGTCCTGTACTGTGTTCCCCATCTCTGACTGTCCCCTGTACTGTGTACCCCATATATGTCTCCTGTACTGTGTCCCCCATCTCTGACCGTGTCCTGTATTTTGTCCCCCATCTCTGACCTTCCCCTTTACTGAGTCCCCAATCTCTGACCGTCCCCTGTACTGTGTCCCCCATCTCTGACCGTGTCCTGTAATGCGTCCTCCATCTCTGACCGTGTCCTGTACTGTTTCCCTCATCTCTGACCGTGTCCTGTACTGTGTCCCCCATCTCTGACCGTGTCCTGTACTGTGTCCCCCATCTCTGACCGTGTCCTGTACTGTGTCCCCATCTCTGACCATGTCTTGTACTGTGTCCCCCATCTCTGACCGTGTCCTGTACTGTGTCCCCCATCTCTGACCGTGTCCTGTACTGTGTCCCCCATCTCTGACCGTGTCCTGTACTGTGTCCCCCATCTCTGACCGTGTTCTGTACTGGGTCCCCCATCTCTGACCGTGTCCTGTACCGTGTCCCCCATCTCTGACCATGTCCTGTGCTGTGTCCCCCATCTCTGACCATCTCCTGTATTATGTCCCCCATCTCTGACTGTCTCCTGTACTGTGTCCCCCATATCTGACTGTCTCCTGTACTGTGTCCCCCATCTCTGACTGTCTCCTGTACTGTGTCCACCATCTCTGACTGTCTCCTGTACTGTGTCCCTCATCTCTGACAGTGTCCCTCATCTCTGACTGTGTCATGTACTGTGTCCCCCATCTCTGATCGTCTCCTGTACTGTGTATCCCATCTCTGACCGTGTCCTGTACTGTGTCCTCCATCTCTGACCGTGTCCTGTACTGTGTACCCCATCTCTGACCGTGTTCTGTACTGTGTCCCCCATCTCTGACCGTGTCCTGTACCGTGTCCCCCATCTCTGACCATGTCCTGTGCTGTGTCCCCCATCTCTGACCATCTCCTGTATTATGTCCCCCATCTCTGACTGTCTCCTGTACTGTGTCCCCCATATCTGACTGTCTCCTGTACTGTGTCCCCCATCTCTGACTGTCTCCTGTACTGTGTCCACCATCTCTGACTGTCTCCTGTACGGTGTCCCTCATCTCTGACAGTGTCCCTCATCTCTGACTGTGTCATGTACTGTGTCCCCCATCTCTGATCGTCTCCTGTACTGTGTATCCCATCTCTGACCGTGTCCTGTACTGTGTCTTCCATCTCTGACCGTGTCCTGTACTGTGTCCCCCATCTCTGACCCTGTTCTGTACTGTGTCCCCCATCTCTGACCGTGTCCTGTACCATGTCCCCCATCTCTGACCATGTCCTGTGCTGTGTCCCCCATCTCTGACCATCTCCTGTATTATGTCCCCCATCTCTGACTGTCTCCTGTACTGTGTCCCCCATATCTGACTGTCTCCTGTACTGTGTCCCCCATCTCTGACTGTCTCCTGTACTGTGTCCACCATCTCTGACTGTCTCCTGTACTGTGTCCCTCATCTCTGACAGTGTCCCTCATCTCTGACTGTGTCATGTACTGTGTCCCCCATCTCTGATCGTCTCCTGTACTGTGTATCCCATCTCTGACCGTGTCCTGTACTGTGTCCTCCATATCTGACCGTGTCCTGTACTGTGTACCCCATCTCTGACCGTGTCCTGTACTGTGTCCCCATCTCTTACTGTCTCCTGTACTGTGTCCCTCATCTCTGACCGTGTCCTGTACTGTGTCCCCCATCTCTGACCGTGTCCTGTACTGTGTCCCTCATCTCTGACTGTGTCATGTACTGTGTCCCCCATCTCTGATCGTCTCCTGTACTGTGTATCCCATCTCTGACCGTCTCCTGTACTGTGTCCCCCATCTCTGACCGTCTCCTGTATTATGTCCCTCATCTCTGACAGTGTCCTGTACTGTGTCCCTATCTCTGACCGTCTCCTGTACTGTGTCCCCCATCTCTGACCGTCTCCTGTATTATGTCCCCCATCTCTGACTGTCTCCTGTACTGTGTCCCCCATCTCTGACTGTCTCCTGTACTGTGTCCCCCATCTCTGACTGTCTCCTGTACTGTGTCCACCATCTCTGACTGACTCCTGTACTGTGTCCCTCATCTCTGACAGTGTCCCTCATCTCTGACCGTGTCCTGTACTGTGTCCCCCATCTCTGACCGTGTCCTGTACTGTGTCCCCATCTCAGACCGTGTCCTGTACTGTGTCCCCATCTCTGACCATCTCCTGTACTGTGCCCCCATCTCTGACCGTGTCCTGTACTGTGTCCCCCATCTCTGACCGTCTCCTATACTATGTCCCCCATCTCTGACCTTGTCCTGTACTGTGTCCCCCATCTCTGACTGTCCCCTGTACTGTGTACCCCATATATGTCTCCTGTACTGTGTCCCCCATCTCTGACCGTGTCCTGTATTTTGTCCCCCATCTCTGACCGTCTCCTTTACTGAGTCCCCAATCTCTGACTGTCCCCTGTACTGTGTCCCCCATCTCTGACCGTGTCCTGTAATGCGTCCTCCATCTCTGACCGTGTCCTGTACTGTTTCCCTCATCTCTGACCGTGTCCTGTACTGTGTCCCCCATCTCTGACCGTGTCCTGTACTGTGTCTCCCATCTCTGACCGTGTCCTGTACTGTGTCCACCATCTCTGACCGTGTCTTGTACTGTGTCCCCCATCTCTGACCGTGTCCTGTACTGTGTCCCCCATCTCTGACCGTGTCCTGTACTGTGTCCCCCATCTCTGACCGTGTCCTGTACTGTGTCCCCCATCTCTGACCGTGTTCTGTACTGTGTCCCCCCATCTCTGACCGTGTCCTGTGCTGTGTTCCCCCATCTCTGACCGTGTCCTGTACCGTGTCCCCCATCTCTGACCATGTCCTGTGCTGTGTCCCCCATCTCTGACCATCTCCTGCATTATGTCCCCCATCTCTGACTGTCTCCTGTACTGTGTCCCCCATATCTGACTGTCTCCTGTACTGTGTCCCCCATCTCTGACTGTCTCCTGTACTGTGTCCACCATCTCTGACTGTCTCCTGTACTGTGTTCCTCATCTCTGACAGTGTCCCTCATCTCTGACTGTGTCATGTACTGTGTCCCCCATCTCTGATCGTCTCCTGTACTGTGTATCCCATCTCTGACCGTGTCCTGTACTGTGTCCTCCATCTCTGACCGTGTCCTGTACTGTGTACCCCATCTCTGACCGTGTCCTGTACTGTGTCCCCATCTCTTACTGTCTCCTGTACTGTGTCCCTCATCTCTGACCGTGTCCTGTACTGTGTCCCCCATCTCTGACCGTGTCCTGTACTGTGTCCCCCATCTCTGACCATGTCCTGTACTGTGTCCCCCATCTCTGACCGTGTCTTGTACTGTGTCCCCCATCTCTGACCGTGTCTTGTACTGTGTCCCCATCTCTGACTGTGTCCTGTACCGTGTCCCCCATCTCTGACCGTGTCCTGTACCGTGTCCCCCCATCTCTTACCGTGTCCTGTACTGTGTCCCCCATCTCTGACCGTGTCCTGTACCGTGTCCCCCATCTCTTACCATGTCCTGTACTGTGTCCCCCATCTCTGACCATGTCCTGTGCTGTGTCCCCCATCTCTGACTGTCTAATGTACTGTGTCCCCCATCTCTGACTGTCTAATGTACTGTGTCCCCCATCTCTGACCATCTCCTGTACTGTGTCTACAGTCTCTGACCATCTCCTGTACTGTGTCCGCCATCTCTGACCATCTCCTGTACCGTGTCTGCAGTCTCTGACCGTCTCCTGTACTGTGTCTGCCGTCTCTGACCGTCTCCTGTAGTATGTCTGCAGCCTTTTACCACCTCCTGTAGTATGTCTGCAGCCTCTGACCGCCTCCTGTAGTATGTCCGCTGCCTCTGGCCATCTCCTGGAGTGTGTCCACAGCCTCTGACCATCTCCTGGAGTGTGTCCACAGCCTCTGAGCGTCTTCTCTACTGTGTCCACAGCCTCTGACAGTCTCCTGTAGGGTGTCCGCAGCCTCCGACCATCTCCTGTACTATGTCTGCAGTCTCTGACAGTCTCCTGTCGTATGTCCACAGCCTCTGACCGTCTCCTGTACTGTGTCTGCAGTCTCTGATCATCCCCTGTAGTATGTATATTAATGTGTCGCTTTACTTGCTCAATTATTTGGGATTGCTCTATTGCTCAGTGAGCAGTAATGATGTGCTGTAACCTCTAGCAACCAATCAGTGAGCAGTAATGATGTGCTGTAACCTCTAGCAACCAATCAGCAAGCAGATATTATGTGTTGTAACCTCTAGCAACCATTGAGTGAGCAGTAATGGCAGACTGTGACCTTTGACAACCAATTGCAATCGCTGTGTGAACTGCTGCAGTAAAACTGATTTTAAATCTACCTGCTTTTTATTTTGTATGCCTCAAAATGGGGGGGGGGGCTTAAAAAATGTTTGCCCAGGGTCCAATGTTTGCCCAGGGTCTGTACAATTTTCTTGAAATTTACTTTCAAGTATGTAGTATGAAGGTCTGCCTAATTGGATACAGGTGAAAGTGTTGTTTAGCTTTGACCTCACATTATGTGGTTTGGGGTGGATCTAACAGAAAATTGTACACAAAAAAAGTTGAACATGTATGGCCAGCCTTATACATCTTATTGTACTGTACTGTTTGATTCATTGCAATCTATATGTAAACTTATACATCTTACTGTATCGTATTGTTGATCACATGACTTTATCATTTTTACCACCTCTCACTACGTTGGTTACACCACAAGTGTTATTCTATATACACCCTTATTTGCACTAACCCCACCTCTGTACTCCTCTGCTTGAACCATAGTCTAAAACTGTGTATTATTTACACCAATAAAACACATTCTATTTGACCAACTCGTGACCCTGTGGTTTCATTATCCATCCTCAAAAGGCTCTCTTTTTGTCTGCTGGTCCCTTCCAGTATAGCTTTTTTTCTATAATTCAGATTTGCATGGTATTGAATAGTGGCCAGAAAAGCAAGATATATTCAAGATATCAACCCCCATTTGATGTTGGTCTGAGTAACATCCGACACCAGTGGAGAATTCAATAATGTGAAAACCTAGAAGAAGAAGCGGAAGCTTGAAAAAACATCACCTAACTTGTCACGTCTCCCATTAGACGTTGCCTCCAGTCGGCCCTCTGTGTGTTCAACACTGGTTGTGGCTTACCCAGCTGACAGCTCTTGGTCCGGTACAGATATACCAGGCTCAGAGCGCATTCCATCTGTAACTTACACTAGGACATCTCCATCTTGCCCAGACAATATCTTTTGAGATGTGCTCATTTATATACTACTTTTGTGAGTAGCCATTTGACATTTTATGAATAAATGTTTGTTTTAATCTGCTGCACCTAGGCTGGCACCCCCATTTGTTCCCTTTTGATACTGAAGATAGCCCGATTCTGGTTCCTCTATCTCTTAGTAACTCCAGCAGGGGTATGGCCACTGCAGATTGATAATATTATTCTGGGGGGGCTTTACAAAACTTTGAAAGTCAATACTATGTAATGGGATGTTTACAGACATATGAGTACAATCGGACTAAAGATTGGGCAACTAAATTGAATTCCCTATCCGCTGTTGTGTAACAATGCATTATTTGTCTGCTGTGATCATATAAATACAAAAAATGTGCTGCGCCAGACGTGCACCAATAAACATAAATGATGTTAATATAATCAATATCTGAAGTCCATACAAACTGTGATTGTGCTCAAAATCCAATAAATGTGCATTAGTGTCCAAGTGTCCAAATCAGAAATGCAATCTGGTGAAAAGTGCACACCAATCTGTGAAATCCCTCCACCTGCTAGATTGGCCTCTCACCTCCAAACAGGACCCAGACGGGCCAGCAAAAGCATATACTGAGGATATCAGACTCCTGGAAAGACACTCCAGCCTCTCACCTCCGGAGGTCTCAAGACACGGGGCATGCGATGCAAAATATAAAAGGGAAAATATAGTGCTCTCTGTTTCAACAATCAGGCTTTATTGAGGAAAATAGAAGTTTACTCACATGTACAGGGCACTTCACCGTGCCTGCTGTTATGGCAATAGTAATAGCGTGTGTCACTCGAGAGATGTTCGGCGTCGGTCACGCAAGCTCCGCCCCCCTATACGCGTTACGACGAGCGTATGGCTCCAACGTCTTCCTCGGTAGGGGTGGCTTGTGCGTGCCAAGTCTCTCTTTAAATAAGTATGCCTAGAGGTGGATTGGTTAGTGGACCTCTGCTCCTCCCATTGTTCCTAGCACTACACTAGACACCAGAACCGAAGATACAGGCACTTCCTCTTCGGTGTCACTGGTTAATAATGCTAATGGGGCAGTTTTATTCGATTAGCGGTGCAATGCACATATATTAATCAACTCGGAGATCGCGTGTCATCGCCCACATCTCTCTAGTGCTATATATAATTTAAAACATAATATAACAATGCCAAATATTAAAATACATATATTTATATAAAAACATCTAAAATATATATATCACGCTACAATCATAAAATATTAAATATTTATAAAATGTGCATATAATTACAAGAACAATATAATAAAATATGTTAATATGTAAAAATATCTTAAAATTCATTCTTAATAAAACAAAAAGCCTCAGATATCTAAAATACATGATGGAGTATCATTTATTGCTAATGAAGCAGTTAAGGTCGAAATCCTTATTTAGACCTCTGGGTGCCAAAACTTTGGCCTCATAGACCCAGAAGAATTCCCTCCTGCTCAACTGGCGGATGTAATTTCCTCCTCTCCAATGAGGTTGAACATGCTCTATCCCCCAAAATTTCAGGGAATTATACATACATACAGACATATGAGTACAATCGGACTAAAGATTGGGCAACAACAACTAAATTGAATTCCCTATCCGCTGTTGTGTAACAATGCATTATTTGTCTGCTGTGATCATATACCTATAATTATTTATTTGATCTTGACATGACAGGTGGTTTTGTGAAAACCTTTCACGTACTGAAGCTGAGAATGTACTCATGA
This sequence comes from Pelophylax lessonae, assembly GCF_965119305.1. Classification (NCBI taxonomy): domain Eukaryota; kingdom Metazoa; phylum Chordata; class Amphibia; order Anura; family Ranidae; genus Pelophylax; species Pelophylax lessonae. The sequence continues at coordinate 110,085,362 of NC_138775.1, read as the reverse complement.
GCAAACCTGTTGGGTTTTTTGTCATCCGAGCCAGCCAGACTTCCAAAGGAGAATTTTCTATTTCAGTGAGGTAAAGTAAAAACAATGATATGATAGAATTCAATGTAAGTGTCACTCAATAAATGAGCAGTAATACAAGTGCACTGTCAAAGTAATCAAACTGAACATAAAATATAGTTTGAAGAAAGTTTGTTTGTGAACATTTTGCTTTGCTATAAGAGCAATTGTTACATAATAGAATTTGGAGGCAGTCAATTTGCATCATATACCAATAATGACTAACCTACATCCTCATGCAGCTAAAAAGGGCTAGTCATAATCAGGGGACATTTTGACTTCCCTAAAACTACCTAATGTAATGGCCCTGATTGAACTGCAAATAGGTGGACATTTGTTACAGGATAATTCATGGAACAGTTTAAGGGATACCCAACTAGAAATGATCAGCTCCGGGACCTGTTAATCTCAATCATTCAGAGCTTTTTACAAATGTTCACATCAAATGAAACTGTTTGGAAAAGGTGGTCTAAGTTTTTGAAGAAAAGAAGTGGAAAGTGTGGGAAGATAGAATATTTATTGGTATAATTTATGGAGACAGCAGAGGTCTTTTAGACCTGTGATGCTTTCTCTGTGTCCATCAGATATGGCCCAGGAATGTGTGCCAGGTCAAAGCTGGGGATGAGCTTTGGGCAGCCATGAGTTCAATCTGAACTCCAGTCCTTCGAAGTTAGTGGAAACTGAACTAATGTGATCGTTTTGTCCCAAAGCAATGAATTACCAATGATGTACTCCCTGTCTTTTGAACTGTTTTTAGATGTCTTGAAAGTGCTGATAATGCAGAGTTTCCTTTGTGTCTATAAAAGCCAGGGTTCCCAGCAGCCTTTTGTGTGGAGATTTTCAGTACATCTCCACACACATACTGTATATCCCACACCTTTGTGTTCTGTATTATTGTGTACCCACCTCTGTGTTCAAAGTGAATATACCCAAAATAACATTTTCATTTTGTTGTTTTTTATGACTACTTTCTTTGTGTGTGTGTTCCTGCTATAGGCCTCTACCAAGCGTGCCACATCCCAAAAATCGTAATTGTACAGCAAAAAATTCCCCTGAGGGTGGGACTTTTCAGGCACGAATTGCAAAAAATCAAAACATTAATATACAAAGAATTTTATTAAATACATGAACCGATAAATATACAAAGAATGTTGTCAAATTAGGTTAAAAACAGAACAATGCAAGCAATGATGTATGTGTAATGAAACAACTCAACCAACAGGTCCAGACCATCCGACGCGTTTCAAGGTTTTTGACCTTTTCGTCAGGGATGATACTGTAAGTGTTAAAGAAAGCATGTATAATATACATAGTCTAAATAGATGGTATTTGCATGAAAATGACATTGTGAAAAATACAACAGAATCTGTATACAGTGGTAATTTTCACTTACATGGTTGGTTTTCAAAAAGACAGACATAGAGCTTGCTGGTTTTTGCTAAAAACAGGAAAAAGGCTACAACCCAAACGCTGCTGTGTGTTCACAAGATAAGGATTTTTTCTCAATGCACATGTCATAGGCAGGATGTAGGTAAGACTGATGACAAAGGTGCCCTTGAACACACTCAGAACAGCTGGAGTCTAATTTTGCTTAGCGAAGTGGATAAGGCAAAAGGTATGCCCAGGCTGCAAAGAGTAAAAAATAAATCAAATGTATGGGGGGCATGCTATGATTATGTGCTGAATGGCAGAAAGGAATTTGCCAGAAAGCACATTTACATCTAGCTTATTGTGGGATTTGAGCCAGGGAATTAGATCATATTAAAAGAAGGGGACAAAAGGGTATGCTTGAAAAAGCTATAATATCCAATGTGATTTATCAAAAAAAGAGATGCACTTGGTTATGTTAAGAGCCAAAACAGAGGTCAATAGTTGTGGCTCAATATCATTAGTTGCGTAAGTGTAAGATCCAGACAAAATTCAAGAGAGATTCCAGGCATAGTATCCCACAAGAGCTTGAGGTGAATTATATGCTAGGGTAATATGGTAGAGAGCGAGTAGAAACTGAGAGGCAAGGACCAGCTACCCCTCAAGTGAAAGAGCGTTCTCTTACCTTAAGATGGTGATTGGGATCAAATGCTGCATGGACTCCTTCTCCCAGCGGTGGATCGCACAACTGATCACCGCTAGGAGCCGGGTAATATAGCGCCCATGCAGCTGATCCCAATAAGATAATTGGCAGCGAGCCCACCACCAGCTGAGGGCTCCCTGGGCGGTGCCTGCCGACCATGTCCACAGGCGCCGGACACATGTGGATGTACGTCATGGCGCCGGAAGTAGGCGTGGTCGGCAGAGCGCCTCCCACCGGCACGGAAGTGATGTCAGTACGTCGCGCGCTTGCGCGGATACTGACATATGCCGGAAGTACGGCTGGCACCGGTGAGGTGTCAGCAGTGTATGCTATCATACTCCCGGGGAGGGGGCATATCAGATGACAGCCCCTCTCACCGTACCGGGTTGTCCGAGTGTTAGAGGGCAACTAATGACTGGGAACTATATAAAGAAAAGTATAATGCAGAGACATTAGAAACTGCAAAACAATTAAAATCAATATGTATATCATGTCACCAATGGAACATGTGCATTTAGCGTGACAGTAATTTCATTTATACACAGCTGTAATGGGCTAAAGCATTTCCTGTTTTTTTACATAGAAGAGGTTGGACATACATTGTTATAAAAAAGAGAAAATATGACATAACCAATAATACTATAGAGAACCATTGGAAAGAAAATCACACAATGAAAGGTGACAAATCAGGCGTAAGGTTAAAAGTTCTATACATAGTATGATACTATACAACAAGTATAGAGGTATGGGGAGAAGGTTATGTATTTTTTTTCTCCATGCCTCCTGAGCTGAAGCCTTCCAAAAAGGGCTTAAAAGAGATTGTCTCGTTCAGACCTGGGGGTTCAGTCGCCTTAAGGGAGTAAATCCATCTAAGCTCCAGCTGCAGGAGACGTTTATTCCAGTCTCCGCCTCTGGAGCCAGGATGGATACGGTCTAGAGCGAGAAATGTAACTTTTGGAAACTTGCCAGAATGTACAAGGGCAACATGACGCCCCAGCGGTAACTCAGGGTCACAAGTTAGCATACTTCTGACATGCTGGTATATGCGTCTCCAAAATTCCAACTTGGTTTTACCAACATAAAAGCAATTGCAATCGCAGAGCAGGAGGTAAACCACTCCATTAGTGCGGCAAATTGCGAAATGTTTTGCTTGGAATTTAGTTCCATTAGGTAAAATAATATTGTGTTGTACATGCATGTATTTGCAATAGTTGCAAGATCCACACATGTATGTTCCCTTGTATTTGCAAGGATTAAAACTAGATTGGTGTTTAAACTCGCTACGAACTAATTTGTCCCTAAGCGCAGGGGCCGTCTGAAAGTGAACTGTGGCACCTGTGGCACATAAGGACCTAACATGGGATCTAAGGCTAAGAGGTGCCAGTATTTCATCACTATTTTGTCTTGATGCTGCTGAGAGTACCCAGTGATTATTCTGAGGGTGTCATTGGTTTTTCGTGTTTTAGGTATCAGAAGTGTATTTCTGTCACTAATTAGAGCCTTTTTATATGCTCTTTTTAAGAGTTTATTCGAATATCCCCTCAGCAGCAATCTGTCTCGTAAGCCATCCGCTGCTACTTTGAAGGTGTTCAGGTCAGTACAATTACATTGAAGACGTAAGTACTGGCCAACAGGGATTGACCGTATTAAGGGTTGAGGGTGGAAACTGGTGGCATGGAGGATGGTGTTGCCCGCAGTGGGCTTAGAATAAAGACCACTGCAGAGAACACCATGCCCACCTTTGAAAACCTCCACGTTGAGAAATGTGATCCTTTTAAGGTCTGCATGTGAAGTGAAGGAGAGATTGAAATAATTTCTGTTGAGTCTCTCCATACATCTATCTAGGAGGTCATGAGGGCCATCCCAGATTAAAAAGATGTCATCTATATACCGGATCCAGGCCCGGATACAGTCAGTATATATGGAAAGAGACTCATGAGAACGAAAGACTTTTTCCCACTCCCCCAGGTACAAATTGACGTAGGATGGGGCACAACACATCCCCATCGCTACGCCCTGCACCTGGAGGTAGTGGGAATTTTGAAATGTGAAGACGTGAGTGAGAATGTGGTCAAGGAGGGACAAGATAAACTCACTGTATGAATCAAGACCCTCCTGGCCTGTGATGGTATAGCGTACAGCTGCAATTCCCTTATGGTGGGGAATTGAGCTGTATAATGCCTCCACATCAATAGCCACTAACAGACTTGGGAGATTGTGAGATCACTGATTCTTTCAAAAAAAAAAGAATCGTGTCTCGAGTATACAATGGTAATTGTAGAACAAAGGGTTTTAAGAAAGCGTCAATAACTTTGCTGGCGTTATCTGTGATGGAACCACATCCAGATATGATGGGCCTGCCAGGTGGATGTATCGGGTCCTTGTGGACCTTAGGGAGAGCATAAAATGTGGGTGTTATAGGAAAGGTCGTGCGTATGAACTCCCAAGTGTCCTTTGTTATGACATTGTTTAGGTATGATGTATCTACTAATTCATAGAACTCCAGATTATATTTCTGTACAATGTCTTGAGTGATTGGCCTATACCACTCAAGGTTTTTTAAGATCTTTTGGCACATATTGGTATATTGTATGTTGTCCATTAGGACAACATTTCCTCCTTTGTCCGCTGGTTTTATGACAATTGAGGAATTGCCAGCCAACGCATTGACAGCTTGCCTTTGTTCAGAAGTGATGTTAGAATCAGAGAGTGTCTGTATTTTTAGTTTTTCAATATCTTTAGAGACCATTTTCAAGAACGTGTTGATATTCGCATTTTGGATAGATGGGCATTTATCAGATTTTTTCTTAAGAGTAGAATGAGATGTGGAGGACGAGGGCTGGACCGGCCGGACCCCAGCCAACAAGGATGGTAGGTCGACCCGTTCTATCAAGTCCTCATTCTTCTCCAAAAGAGATATTAGGGTGTCCAATAGGGATGATTGAACGTTTCGGGTCGACCATCGGTTCGACCCGAACATTGGATGTTCGATATTCGGCCGAATTCCGAACTTTTTGCGGTAAAAGTTCGGAATTCGGCCACCAGAACCGCCCAGAATGCACTGGGACAGGAACTGGGCTTTAAAAGCCCGTGATTGGCCCAGAAACGTCAGCAAAAGCCAATGAGGGGGCAGGAGTCTCCTAGGAACGTGATTGGAGTGACTACGGGGACCAGAGGCCAATCAGGAGTGAATACGCCCCACAGTATATAAGATAGCCCCGCCTAAACCCTAGCATAGTGATACATAGCCTGTTGAAGAGAGTGGAAGCATTTCTCTGACTCCTGCTTTGCTGCACTACATTTTCTGCATAGACTAGTGGTTCTAAAGCTCCATATAGCAGAATTGCATTCAGCTTACAGCCAGTGTAGTTAGATACAGCGATTGTGCTGGTTTTTTGAGTTACAAAAAAAAAAAAAAATTTTTAAGGGACAGTGTCAGTCTTCTGCTGTATGGAGCTTTTTATTTAGTGTGAGGAAAGGGATATCCAGGGCCGGTGCTTCCACTAGGCAAACTAGGCAGCCGCCTAGGGCGCATTGCCACCTAGGGGCGCAGCCAGGAATCGGCACTCTCTCTCCTTTATTAATGATCCTTGTGAGCTGAGGGGAGGGGTGGCAGTGGGGGAGGAAGAAGGGACAGAGGAAGATGCCAGGTGTCTGGGGCAGTGGCGGAACTACCAAGCCTTGGCTTTGGGGGGGGGGGCAGAAAGCAGGAAGGGAGTCCACTGGAATGCTGCCTGCATAATGATCCTCTTTGGGTGTAGCTGAGTGGCCTAAACCCCGGGCAGGAAGTGATTCTCTGCACTGAGCTGGTGGGCAGCCATCATTTCCCTGGGTCGGTATTAACCACTTAAGCCCCGGAGGATTTGGCTGCTAAAAGACCAGGGGTTTTTTTGCGATTTTTTACTGCGTGACTTTAACGGACAATTGCGCGGTCGTGCGATGCTGTACCTAAACGAATTTGATGTCCTTTTTTCCCCACAAACAGAGCTTTCTTTTGGTGGTATTTGATCACCTGTGCGATTTTTTGATCATGCGCTATAAACAAAAAAAGAGCGTCAATTTTGCAAAAATAGCAATATTTTTCACATTTTTTTTATATGAAATTCCCCCCAAAAAAATGTAAAAATCAAAATTTTTTAACATTTTTGGCCAATTTGTTTTATGCTACATATGTTTGGTAAAAAAAAATGCAAAAAGCGTATTTTGATTGGTTTGCGGAAAAGTTATCGCGTTTACTAACAAAGGGAAAGATTTTTGTCATTTTTGGTGTTTTTTTTTTTTAACGCGTAATGGTGGTGATCTGCGATTTTTTTTTGCGGTACTGCGACATTGCGGCGGACAGATCGGACCCTTGACTGACATTTTTGACACTTTTGGGGTTACCAGTGACATTACTGCAGTAATCAGTGCTATACATATGCACTGTTACTGCAAAAATGACACTGGCAGGGAAGGGGTTAACTGTATTGGAGAGGGAGGGGTTAAGTGTGTCCTAGGGGCGTGTTTCTAACTGTAAAGGGACATGGCTATTGGTGTAAAAACAGAGATCAATGGTCCTACATAGTAGAACCGTCTGATCTTCATTTTTACACCAGGGAGAATGGCAGGCAGCTTGTTTACATAAGCCGTCCGCCTTTCTCCCTTCACCGGATCGATCGTGAGTGACCGGCGGACGATCGGGTCCGCCGGTCACACGCACTGACTTGTCAGTGAACGAGCCGGGGCGGGCGCGCGCCCGCCCGCAATTGGCTCACAAGTCAGTGACAGGCGAGTGACGTACCCCTACGTCACTCTGCCTGGCCGGGGCTGAACGCCGCAGTAGATAGTCGTGCGGCGGTCAGCAACCGGTTAAGCAGGGAGCGGAGGAGAGCTGAACCTGAGCCGGAGCTCGGCACTGGAGGGCGACCCCTTTACTGGAGCAGAAGCGACGAGGCACCGGAATGGTCTGAGGAGGTTGGTAATGAAGGATGTGCGGAGCTCTCTGAATGCTGCTTCTTCCTCCACCAGGAGCCTGTTGGAGCTGTGGTGAGCACTGTGATCCAGAAGAGGAGTGTCCTGGGAAAAGGAATCACAGTGAAGAAGGGGAGAGTGCAGGCCACTCTCTTGATACCGCCCAGTGAGTGTCCCCAGAACAGGGGATCAGGGTCCCTGGGTGTGACATGGAGGATCCCTGGTGTGAAAGGGAATTGGGGTCACCAGGTGTGCCATGGGGACTTGGAGTCTCCAGGTGTGACATGGGGGATAGGGGTCACCGGGTGTGACAGGGGTTTGGGGTCACCAGGTGTGCCATGAGGAGTTGGGGTCCCTGGGTGTGCCATGGGGGATTGGAGTCCCCAGGTGTGACATGGGGGATAGGGGTCACCGGGTGTAACAGGGGTTCGGGGTCACCAGGTGTGCCATGAGGAATTGGGGTTCCTGGGCGTGCCATGGGGGATTGAGGTCCCCAGGTGTGACATGGAGGAACATCAGGGTCCCCAGGTGTGACATGGAAAAACATCAGGGTCTCTCCAGGCATGACATGGAGGAACATCAGGGGCCCCTGGGGTGACATATAGTAACATTGGGGTCACTGGGTATGACAGCATGACAAGGAGGAACACGGGGGTCCCTGGGTGCCACATGGAGGAACATCGGGGTCAGTGGGTATGACAGCAAGACATGGAGGAATATTGGGGTCCCAGAATGTGACATGGAAAAACATCAGGGTCCCTGGGTGTGACATAGAGAGACATCAGGGTCCCCAGGTGTGACATGGAGGAATATGGGGGTTACTGGGTATGACAGCATAACATGGAGGAACCATCAGATCAGGGTCACTGGGTACGACATAGAGAAGTTTTAACCCCTTCCCTTTTTATTTATTTTTTTGGGGTGGGGGAGGGGGGGGGCGCAAGTAGCTGGTCTTGCCTAGGGAGTAAAATAGTCTAGCACCGTCTCTGGGGATATCTAGTGTAGTTAGAGAACTTTGTACCACAGTAGTTAGATGTAATAATAGAGTTTCTGTAGGGAAAGTGAAAGTGAAAGTGTGAGGGTTCTGTGTAGTGAGCACGTTGCACAGTGCTGCTGAATTGATATATCTACAGCAGGTATACGTGCTTGCTAGGCAGCAAAATACATTGCCTCAGTGACAACTTAATGCCTGTTCTTGAAAGCGTTATGTCCACTGTGCAAAAGGCTTTGCAACTGTGCGTGACACGCATCTGCTGTGCTGTATTCAGCGACAACTGTGGGTCGCATAGCAGTGTGCGTTTTTCACCGCACACAGTTGCCAACGCCTCAGTGACAACATAACGCCTTTTCTTCAAAGCGTTAGGTCCACTGTGCAAAAGGCTTAGCTACTGTGCGTGACACGCATCTCCTGTGCTGTATTCAGCGACAACTGTGGGTCGCATAGCAGTGTGCGTTTTTCACCGCACACAGTTGCCAACGCCTCAGTGACAAATATGCCAGATAGACCAAGAAAGGGCATACGTGGCCCTGCTGCGGAAAGGGGCACAGCTTCTAGGGTGTCTAGAGGCAGGGGTGGACGTGGTGGCCAATCCTCAGCCAGGCCACCATTTGGATTGTTCTCCGGCAGTGGCCAAGCTATACGTCCACAGTACGTACAGGAGGTGGTGGACTATATGACCAAACCCTCATCATCGGCATCATCTGCAACTACAGTGACCCAGGCAGAGAAAAGTGGTCAGTCTTCTGCAGTTGACAGAACAAATACAGATGAATCCATGTCCACCTCACGTCCTCCCTTAGACCCAACTTCAGACATGGCAGAGGAGTCAGCTGAGCTGTTTGACCACAGTGTCGGCCATCTACTCCAGCCTGATGCTCAGTCCTTTATGGAGTTTGATGTTGGGTCTGAGTTTGAGGAGGAGGCAGAGCAAGCAAGAGGGGAGAGCAGACAGCCCACTCCATCTAAGGCCGCACCTGTTGTCTCCCGGGCCACGTCTGATGCTCAGTCCTTTATGGAGTCAGATTTTGGGTCTGAGTTTGAGGAGGAGGCAGAGCAAGCAAGAGGGGAGAGCAGATGGCCCGCTCCATCTAAGGCCGCACCTGTTGTCTCCAGGGCCACTATACACACCTCTTCTTGCTGGGCCTTTTTTGAGACATCCCATGCAGACCGAACAGTTGCGATCTGCAAGATTTGTAAGAAGGGTATAAAACGTGGCAAAAATGTAAACCACCTGGGTACAAGCTGCCTAAACAGGCATTTGACAACCCACCACTGCCCGTTGGCAGGAGCATTTGAAGAACCCACAAAAGGGCCAAAGATCAGTCAGTCGGCCTCCTAGTCCTCCTCGCGCTCCTCCTCGTGCTCCACCTGCACATCAGTCTGTTCCTGGCCCTGCTATAGTCACTCGTCACCTGTTGGCAGCCTCCACTGACAGGGATGATGATATAGCAGGGAGTGTCGCATCTACCTCCAGCACACCACCAGCTGTAACATCTAGACGCCAAATTTCGATTCCACACATGCTGGAACGAAAAAAAATGTATACTCCCAGCCACCCACATGCCCAGCGTCTAAACAGTAGTTTGGCAAAACTACTGGCTCTGCAACTGTTACCATTTAACCTGGTAGAGTCTGCTCCCTTCCGTGACTTCGCAAAATGTGCAGTTCCACAGTGGCAGGTGCCAAGTCGGCATTACTTTGCCCATAAGGCCCTGCCATCCCTATACCAACATGTGGAAGGCAATGTAGTGTCATCCCTGGCCAAGTCAGTCAGCCGTAAGATACACCTGATGGCTGATACTTGGTCAAGCAAACATGGGCAGGGACGGTACATTTTTGTCACTGCTCATTGGGTGACACTGCTTGCCAGCGGAAGGGATTGTAGCCAGGGCTCGGTGGTGCAGCCAGTGTTGCCCCCACATCTGCAAACAGCTGGTGGTGTCGCTGATCCGGGTAGATCGATCACTTCTACCCCCTCCTGCTCCTCCTCCTCTACCTCCTCCATGCCCTCCTCTGCAGAATGGTCCTTTGAATATGATGAGGTACCACGTAAGCGTTCAAAGGGCTATTCTATGTCTCAGGCCAAAAGGTGTCACGCAGTGCTGCAGCTTGTGTGTCTAGGGGACAGGCAGCACACTGCCCCCGAGATTCTTGGGGCTCTGCAGGCACAGGCCCAGAGGTGGTTGACACCACGCCAGCTGCAGCCACGGATGGTGGTTACCGATAATGGGTCAAACCTCCTGGCCGCCCTTCGTCAGGGAAAGTTGACCCATGTGCCATGCCTGGCGCATGTCCTGAATCCCGTGGTACAGCAGTTTTTGAACTCGTACCCGGGAATGCAAGATGTGCTAAGGATGGCAAGAAGGGTGTGCAGTCACTTCAGGTGGTCGTACAGTGCCACTGCACATTTGGCCCAAGTGCAGCCCGAGTTTCACCTGCCGGTACACCGCCTTGTCTGTGACATGCCCACCCGCTGGAACTCCACCTTGGCTATGCTGCAGCGCCTGTACACACAGCAGAGGGCCCTCAATGAATATCTATGCGAGTACGGCACCAGCACTGGCTCTGCACGCCTGGGCTTCTTTTCACCACGGCAGTGGCTTTTGATTAAGGATGCATGCGCTGTCCTCTCGCCATTTGAGGAGGCCACAAGGATGGTCATCCGGGACAGCGCATGCATCAGTGACACCCTACCGGTACTGTTTTTGTTGGAGCACACTCTGCGTGGCATTATGGACAGGGCACTGGAGGCAGAGCAGCAGGAGGAAGATGAGGACTTCCTTGCCTCTCAAGGCCCCCTTTATCCTGATAATCCTGACCCCATTATGCCTAGCTCCCAGAGGCCCGAGCAGGATCTAGGGGTGGAAGAGGAGGAGGACAATGATTCTTCGGGAACTTTTGCAGGCTTTGAGGAGGAGGAGGAAGACATGCGGCAATCTGCAAGGCCTAGTTTGACTCCCTCGGGACACTTTGGAGTAGTGCGTGGCTGGGAGGAGGAGGAGCCCGTTCAAGATAATGTCGTTTTTAATGACCCCAAGGAGTCAGCTTCTGAGGCCTTCGCTAATTTGCGACGCATGGCAAACATCATGCTTCAGAGCCTGCAAAAGGACCCCAGAATCAAGGCCATTAAACAGACTGACTACTATTTGTTAGCCACCCTACTTGACCACCGGTACAAGTCAAAAGTCTCGGAGCTTTTCCCATCCACCCAGAGAGTCCACAGGATCAAATCCCTTGAGCACAGTCTCAAGAGGATTCTGGTGAACACGTTCCCCGACTCCCGTAGGGTGCAGGGGCGGGGACAACCTACCATGGATTCTACTGCTGGTCACGAGAGGAGCGTTGGAGAAGGCGTGCGGTTGACGGATGCCTTTCGGTCTTTTTTTAGTCCTCACAGCCCAGGCCTCTCAGCTGCCACATCGCATCGACAGCATCTGCATCACATGGTGGACGATTACGTCAGGGCACAAAGTGACACAGAGGGCTTTTCATGTGACAAAGCCGATCCACTGGCATACTGGGTCTTAAGATTAGACCACTGGCCAGAACTGGCCCAGTATGCCATGGAGTTGTTGGCCTGCCCTGCTTCCAGTGTCCTATCGGAACGGGCATTCAGCGCAGCAGGAGGATTCGTCACAGACCATCAAACGAGACTCTCCACCGACTCAGTCGACCGTTTGACATTCATTAAAATGAATCAGTCGTGGATATCAAGCTTTGATGCACCTGATGCAGACCTTGTAGACTAGGCTATGGTTGCGATGTGGCTACTGAGCCTCAGTTTAAGCCTTGACCATGGTGCCACCCTCAAACCCTCCTCTCATTCTCTTTACGTTCACAGAACCTCATTTTGGTTATAACAAAAATACCATGTTAGCGCACCTGTTCCACAGTTGCACACCTTTTATAATTTTTGGGCCTCCTTCAACACCAGCCCTTTGGGGTTACGGTGGGGAGGCTACGCTAAACAAAAACTACCATGTTTGCAAACCTGTTCCACAGGTGCACACCTTTATAATTTTTGGGCCTCCTTCAACACCAGCTCTTTGGGGTTACGGTGGGGAGGCTACGCTAAACAAAAACGACCATGTTTGCGAACCTGTTCCACAGGTGCACACCTTCATAATTTTTGGGCCTCCTTCAACACCAGCTCTTTGGGGTTACGGTGGGGAGGCTACGCTAAAAAAAAACTACCATGTTTGCGAACCTGTTCCACAGGTGCACACCTTTATAATTTTTGGGCCTCCTTCAACACCAGCTCTTTGGGGTTTACGGTGGGGAGGCTACGCTAAACAAAAACTACCATGTTTGCGAACCTGTTCCACAGGTGCACACCTTTATAATTTTTGGGCCTCCTTCAACACCAGCTCTTTGGGGTTACGGGGGGGAGGCTTCACTAAACAAAAAATACCATGTTTGCCCACCTGTTCCACAGGTGCACACCTTTATAACATTTTGGCCTCCTTCAACACCAACTCTTTGGGGTTACGGTGGGGAGGCTCCGCCAACACCAAAACTAACATGTTTGCGCACCTGTTCCACAGGTGCACACCTTCATAATTTTTACGCCTTCTTCAACACCAGCTCTTTGGGCTTACAGTGGTATGGCTCCGCCAACACCCAAACAACAATTTTTGCGCACCTGTCACACAGATGCATATCATTGTATTTTTTTTCCTTACAAAGGTAATTATCGCCTTCATGACCAGCACTTTCATAGGGTTATGGTGTCAAGGCATCGTTGGCACCACCAAAGGCCCAATTTTTAAGCATCCTTTACTTCTATTCAAAGTCAAGAGACAACAGTATTCATCAAAAACATCTCGTTCACTGTGCACTACATTGTGGCCCCTACCCCTAACCCTAAACCTCAATGTATCCGTGCATATATGTCTGTTTCTTGTGAGAATTCAAGTTAAAATGCACCAAACACCATTTTACATGAAATAAAGTGCAACTACATACATCTTTTGACTTCTTGAAAACATTTGGTAATAATAGCCCCATTGTGAAAATACACAATTATATGCACATTTAAAGAGACAGCACCTTTTTCCAAAAAAATCTCTAATCTTGTTCCCAGTGCACTGCATTATGTCCCCATCATACACATTGGCTGTGCCGTTGATTAGGAGCAAAAGAAAGGTGCGGTTAAGCAAAAAAGTCATTTTTGAAGGTTTGGTATGCTATAATTCTGGTTCTGGACATGCTACAGAGCTGAAACTTCACAGGTACACCCTTTAGACCCCCCAGACACTAAATACAAAGAAATCTCTTTTTTTTTTTTTCAATAATTGGCTCGCTATCAAAAAAGAGAATTTTTAAGAACTTTTTCTTGTGTGATTAATAGTCCCTGGGGCATGACCCAGAACCCTAGGCACTTTTTAGGGGCATTTATTGGGTTTTAGGGCTTCAAAATTGTGTTTTTTGATTACCGAAGTTCGGGTCCCATTGATTTCAATGGGGTTCTTAAATCCGAACTGAACTTTCAGGAAATTCAGGTGTTCTGGTAGAACCAAACTTTTCAAAAGTTCAATCATCCCTAGTGTCCAATATATGATTACCCGGGGTGCCCGACGGGATCGCACCAGTCTCTCGTTGAAACAAAACCTTAAAATTTAACTTGCGGGCAAACAGATGTATGTCTTTGATGAACTCAAACTTATTGAGGCGGGTACTAGGACAGAAGCTTAAACCCTTCAGATAGCGTATGGCTAGAAAGATTTATGATTGTGAGATCAGTAACATGTGGGGAATTGCATACTAACTGGTCTGTGATGGGGTTTGAGGAAGTGTAGACAGTTTTAGAGCTTGTTGATGTACAAGCTCTAAAAAAGAAGGGTCATGTAGGTCAATCGTGCTGGAAAAGTGGAGGGTGATTTTTTAAAGGGGGGGATGGTGTTCTCCGCAGTGGTCTTTATCGTAAGCCCACTGCGGGCAACACCATCCTCCACGCCACCAGTTTCCACCCTCAACCCTTAATACGGTCCATCCCTGTTGGCCAGTACTTACGTCTTCGACGTAATTGTACTGACCTGAACACCTTCAAAGTAGCAGCGGATGGCTTACGAGACAGATTGCTGCTGAGGGGATATTTGAATAAACTCTTAAAAAGAGCATATAAAAAGGCTCTAATTAGTGACAGAAATACACTTCTGATACCTAAAACACGAAAAACCAATGACACCCTCAGAATAATCACTGGGTACTCTCAGCAGCATCAAGACTTGCGCAAAATAGTGATGAAATACTGGCACCTCTTGGCCTTAGATCCCATGTTAGGTCCTTATGTGCCACAGGTGCCACAGTTCACTTTCAGACGGCCCCTGCGCTTAGGGACAAATTAGTTCGTAGCGAGTTTAAACAACAATCTAGTTTTAATCCTTGCAAATACAAGGGAACATACATGTGTGGATCTTGCAACTATTGCAAATACATGCATGTACAACACAATATTATTTTACCTAATGGTACTAAATTCCAAGCAAAACATTTCGCAAATTGCCGCACTAATGGAGTGGTTTACCTCCCGCTCTACGATTGCAATTGCTTTTATGTTGGTAAAACCAAGTTGGAATTTTGGAGACGCATATACCAGCATGTCAGAAGTATGCAAACTTGTGACCCTGAGTTACCGCTGGGGCGTCATGTTGCCCTTGTACATTCTGGTAAGTTTCCAAAAGTTAAATTTCTCGCTCTAGACTGTATCCATCCTGGCTCCAGAGGCGAAGACTGGAATAAACGTCTCCTGCAGCTGGAGCTTAGATGGATTTACTCCCTGTGACATGATATACATATTGATTTTAATTGTGTTGCAGTTTCTAATGTCTCTGCATTATACTTTTCTTTATATAGTTCCCATTTAGGACAAGTATATTTCTGTCATCTTCATCCAGACTGAGTCATTAGTTGCCCTCTAACACTCGGACAACCCGGCACGGTGAGAGGGGCTGTCATCTGATATGCCCCCTCCCCGGGAGTATGATAGCATACACTTCTGACACCTCACCGGTGCCAGCCGTACTTCCGGCATATGTCAGTATCCGCGCAAGTGCGCAACGTACTGACATCACTTCCGTGCCGTTGGGAAGCGCTCTGCTGACCACGCCTACTTCCGGCACCATGACGCACATCCACATGCGTCCGGCGCCTGTGGACATGGTCGGCAGGCACCGCCCAGGGAGCCCTCAGCTGGCGGTGGGCTTGCTGCCAATTATCTTATTGGGATCAGCTGCATGGGCGCTATATAACCCGGCTCCTAGCGGTGATCAGTTGTGTTCACCATCTTAAGGTAAGAGAACGCTCTTTCACTTGGGGGGTAGCTGGTCCTTGCCTCTCAGTTTCTACTCGCTCTCTACCATATTACCCTAGCATATAATTCACCTCAAGCTCTTGTGGGATACTATGCCTGGAATCTCTATTGAATTTTGTCTGGATCTTACACATGCAACTAATGATATTGACCCACAACTATTGACCTCTGTTTTGGCTCTTAACATAACCAAGTGCATCTCTTTTTTTGATAAATCACATTGGATATTATAGCCTTTTCAAGCATACCCTTTTGTCCCCTTCTTTTAATATGATCTAATTCCCTGGCTCAAATCCCACAATAAGCTAGATGTAAATGTGCTTTCTGGCAAATTCCTTTCTGCCATTCAGCACATAATCATAGCATGCCCCCCATACATTTGATTTATTTTTTTACTCTTTGCAGCCTGGGCATACCTTTTGCCTTATCCACTTCGCTAAGCAAAATTGGACTCCAGCTGTTCTGAGTGTGTTCGAGGGCACCTTTGTCATCAGTCTTACCTACATCCTGCCTATGACATGTGCATTGAGAAAAAATCCTTATCTTGTGAACACACAGCAGCGTTTGGGTTGTAGCCTTTTTCCTGTTTTTAACAAAAACCAACAAGCTCTATGTCTGTCTTTTTGAAAACCAACCATGTAAGTGAAAATTACCACTATATACAGATTCTGTTGTATTTTTCACAATGTCATTTTCACGCAAATACCATCTATTAAGGACTATGTATATTATACATGCTTTCTTTAACACTTACAGATAGGATTCCAGTATCATCCCTGACGAAGAGGTCAAAAACCTCGAAACGAGTCGGATAGTCTGGACCTGTTCGTTGAGTTGTTTCATTACACATACATCATTGCTTGCATTGTTCTGCTTTTAACCAAATTTGACAACATTCGTTGTATATTTATCGATGTTCATGTATTTAATAAAATTCTTTGTATATTAATGTTTTGATTTTTTGCAATTCGTGCCTGAAAAGTCCCACCCCCAGGGGAATTTTTTGCTGTACAACTACTTTTTTTTTGTGTGTCAGCATAACTGCAGTTGCCGTTTAGCTGCTGTACTTTCCCGTGTATTTTCTTTTTTTGTGTTTGTGTTTTATTGTTTTTTTTTTGTTTTTGTACGAGATTCAGTTGACATTAAAGATGGATGGAACATTTGGGCAACTAAAAGATGGAAAATGAAAACACAGTATTAATTTTGATATTAAATAGTTATTTGTCAACTAGAAGCGGCCACCATCCATCGTGGATACGTAATATTCCTAAAGGCCAGTTATTACGCGTCAAGCGTAATTGCACGGACCAGAACACCTTCTTAGTACAATCGGAAGTTTTAAAGAATACATTCTTACAGAAAGGGTATGGTGAATCTTTCCTTAACAAAACCATTACTGAAGTTGCCTTATTACATAGAGATGAATGTCTTGGAACAAGGATTAACAATTCTGGACACTCTAATGACCAGCACCAATGGGGCTTCATCTCAGGCTTTCACCACCAGTATAGGGATATAGAGAGTATCTATAAAAAAAAAACATTGGCATATCCTGACCCTTGACAAAGATCTAGGTCCCGTCATCCCTAATAAGCCCAGGTTCATCTACAGGAGGGCCCCTAGTTTCGGCAACCATGTCGTTAGAAAGATTTTGGATCCCCCTGGCCTACAAAAAATCCAGATTAATTTACAAGGTTTTTTTCCTTGTCGGAAATGCATCTGCTGTAGGACAGTATTGCACAATGAGAGGGGTAGAACCTCATTTACTAACAGTGATGGTGAGGTATATAATATCAAGGAATTTATTACGTGCAATTCCAACTAAGTTGTTTATTTATTGTGGTGTCCATGCGGTCTCCACTATGTGGGGAGAACCAAAAGACTACTGCGTGTGCGTATTGCGAAACATATGGAAAATATTACACGTGGCTTCAAGAAACATAGTGTTTCTTTACACTTTTGAGACCACCACAATAAAGATCCATCTCTGTTACAGTTTTGTGGGATTGACTGTGTATATTCTCCCTGGAGAGGCTCCAACAATATTAGGGATCTATCGTAGAGGGAAACAAAGTGGATTTTTTAATTGAAAAGTCTGACTCCGAAAGGGTTAAACATAGAGCTAGATTTGAATTGCTTTATTAGTAATCAGTAATTATCATTAATATTTTTATATATGTTTTTTTCTGCTCTATTATATGATTGATTTCTGCATGATATACTAAGTTTTTATTTTTCTGAGTCTTATGACTTTTTAGTGGATTTACAATTGCTCATTTATATTTGTATATGTAGATTATTAATATCTTATATTTATTTCTAGACTGAGGTATGATACTGAGTAATTTGGGTCATATCTTTATATATTGCTGACTAAGTATTAGCTTTAATAAAACAATATGTGTAGCGCTAACAAAAAGGATATTAAATGATACTGGCAAAAATAAATACATAAATCAAAGCCATAAATATATATTTAATGATAAGTGTATATAAAACCACTGTGAAGTTAATCAAATAATTATATCAATAAATCATGAACACATGTGTGAATCCAAAAAATAGTCCATGCACCAAAAAGGAAAAAAGGGAAAAATCCATCAACCAGTGTCCAAAAGGTGCATCAAACGAATTATATATATATAGTGTTGGAGGAATTTCAAGGAACTGCAAGTCCCAGCAGGTAAGTCCTAATTCCACCAAACCAGGGATAAGGAGAAAGGAAAAACACCCGTGAAGGATCACCAAGGAAGCAATATAGCAGCTTACCAAAATGAATTGGTCACCCAAACTAATGGATAGACCACTGTAGGCTTGATTGAAATATTAAGGAAATCCACCAGGTGTCATGACAGAGAAAGTGAGCGATTTATTTTGACAGGATCTTGCAACCGGTCTCATCCCTGATCTGCTGGATCGGGATGAGACCTGACTCCTCCCTGCCTAGGGTTCCCTGGCGCTTGAACGCCTATTGGTTGAAGCTCCTCCCCCCTGACTGTGACGTAAGTAGAGCCATAGCCAACCTTTTTCTTGACAACGACTTGTACCCTGACGGACTGCTACAATGGGATGCGTTTAAATGTTATCTGCGGGGGGTATTTATTGACGCTGTGAATAGGATTAAGTCCTCTTCGAGGGAGATGGAGAAGTTTCTGGTCAGGCATGTACGGGAAAGGGAGGAGCATTATGTGGAGCAGCCCACAGATGCCTCTAGGGCGGCGTGGCTCTCTGCACAGGATGCCTTAACAAATCTTATTTCCTCTAAAGCGGAAAAGAAGCATTTTTTTTCTAAGGTTACCTTCTATGAGGAGGGGGAGCAGACTGGCCGTCTCCTGGCGAAAATTGTCAATGTGCGCCCGGCGGCGCCTATTATAGGGGCTCTCCGCGGACCCACTGGAGGCATCCTCAGCTCCCCTGAGCTGGTCTTGGGGGAGCTGACTTTTCCTACATTCAAGGCGCCCGGAGATGACGGCCTCCCCATGGAGGTCTTTCAGACCTACTCGGAGGCGCTCATGCCCAGGCTGCTTAGAGTTTTGAATGCGGCTCTCCGCAGCGGGGAGTTGCCCCCTTCCATGTCGGGGGCTGGTGTTATTCTACTGCTGAAGCCTGATAAACCCCCTCTAGATCCTAATTCGTATAGGCAGATCTCCTTATTACAGTCCGACATTAAGATATTGGCTAAAGTGCTTGCCAGACGCCTCAACCAGGTGGTGGCCACCATAGTGCATAGTGATCAAGCAGGATTTATGCCCAACAAATCCACGGCGGTAAATCTCAGACGGCTATTTGTTAACATGCAGACCACAGCTGACAATATGGGTTCTCGTGCCCTTCTGTCTCTGGATGCTAACAAAGCTTTTGACAGTGTGGAATGGGGCTATTTGTGGGCAGTCTTAGAGAAATTTGGATTCGGCCCTACGTTTATTGCTTGGGTACGACTCCTTTACAGTGCTCCGAGAGCAGTTATCCGGGAGGGTGGCAGGCAGTCATTACCATTTCGGTTGGGTAGGGGGACTAGACAAGGGTGCCCGTTGTCCCCCCTGCTGTTCGCCTTGGCGATTGAGCCTCTGGCGGCCCGCATCAGGGCTGACTACTCTGTGGTGGGCTTCCGCTATGGATCGATTCATGAGAAGATACTGTTTTATGCTGATGATATGATGCTGCTGCTGGGTGACACTGGTCCATCCCTGAGACGGGTGATGCACATTATTACGTCATTTGGTGTATTCTCTGGCCTCACGATTAATTGGACTAAATCGGCCCTGTTACCTTTGGACCAGGGCCCGGATCCTCAGCTGGCCACCTTTTGCCCCGTCCCGGTGGTGGAACAGTTTAAGTACCTGGGCGTTAGTATCTCAGCGGATATCACGACATACTGCAGACTAAATATTTTCCCGCTCTTGGCGAGGTTTCGGGATAAGATAGCTGTGTGGTCCAAACTCTGGCAATTTGGTGAAGATGATTCTCATGCCCCAACTCTTATATTTTTTGCACAATTCCCCGGTGGTTATCCCTCTTAAGATTTTTAGGCTGGTTAACTCCCTTTTCCGCTTCCTGTTGTGGAAGCAGGGCGCGGCCAGAGTTAAACTAGAACAGTTACAGCGCCCCAAGGATCAGGGTGGGTTAGCTTTCCCTAACCCATGGATTTATTACATGGCTGCTCAGCTGCAGCACTTGCTGGGGGCCATGACTGTGGGGGACGGTGGCGGGGGGGACTCCGCACTCACGGTGCTCTTGCAGGCGGTGGGTGCGGAGGACCTTCCGGGGGCCTTGGAGTCACAACTTCTGGCAAAATCAAACAAAGTCTTCCCCACATATAGATTGATACATAAGGTGTGGGCGAAGGCGAAGTAGCTTCAGAGGGTGACTGGATACACTGAGTTCAGTCCGATCTGGCGGAATCTGACGTATCCGGAGCTGGCGAACCTGCCCTGCGAAGCTCTGTGGCGCAGGGGTGGGGTTACCCACCTGCGTCAGGTGTTCGAGCATGGTAGGCTGCTGACGTTTGAGCAGCTGCAGGCCAGGTTTGCTTTGCCCCGGAACATGCAGTTCTCATATCTTCAGTTGCAGCATGCCATAAGCGCTCAGCCTTCCCTACAATCTCCAGAACTGTCTCCAACACCGGTATTTTACATGATGAAATGCTCTGCCTCTACCAAGGGCTTTATTTCTGAATTCTACGCAATGTTATTGGGCTATTACTTGGAAAAGTTCCCGTGCTAGGCTCGGGTACAGTGGGAGGCCGACGTGGGTGACCTTACTGACGACCAGTGGGAGGAAGCACTGGAAACGGTGCACCACTGTTCACTGAATGTGACGCAAAGGCTCTCGCAGCTTTACTTGCTCCTCAGAGTGCATTGTACGCCAGCGCGCCTGCACAGAATGGGTCTGCGACCGGACCCGATGTGTACTTGCTGCCGTAGGGATACTGGTGACCTCATCCACCTGCTGTGGCGCTGTCCTAAACTCCACAGGTACTGGGCGGCGGTGGTGCGAACCATCAATGCTGCCTATGTTCTTTCAGTGCCTGTGGACCCGAAGCCCTGTCTATTAGGTATGGTGGAGGAGTTCACGGATGATGTTAATGTTCGGTGGGCAGTTACTAGATCTCTGTTCCTGGCAAGGAAGGTTATTTTGCAGCACTGGATTGCTCCGTCCCCGCCTACGGTGTTGATGTGTATTAAGGCCATGGGCAATACCTTGCGCTGTGAGCGATTGATTTACCAACACAGAGGGGTACCGCATAGATACGATAGAATTTGGGGAGGCTGGTTGGCGGTTCCTGGCCTGGCTCCTCAGGACCTGGTCATGGACCGCCTTCTACAATAACTGTGGATTTGGGTTACTTCGGGGAGGGAGGTGGAGCCTGATTGTTGATTACAGTGATGTCTTGACTGCCTACCCATTGGGAGCAGTTCCTGACGGGGGGATTTATTTCTCTACTAATAATGGCTGTTTTGGATGTCTATGCTTGTGCTTCTTTTTGGGAATGACGTGTATTGTGTGTATTCTGTACTGTTTGTTTTCTTTAATAAACTTGGTTTCTGATTTAAAAAAAAAAGTATTGATACTCCCCGCTCATACTACCAATTGTGGAAGAGAGTTCCACATTCTTTCCGCCCTAACAGTGAAAAAAACGCTACGTAGCTTGAGGTTAAACCGCTTCTCCTCTAATCTCATTGTGTGGCCATGTGTCCTCTTACACTCTCTTAGACTAAATAGTTTATTTCCTATGCTGGGATCACCATTGAGGTATTTCTAAATCGCTATCATGTCCCCTCTTAGGCATCTTTTCTCCAGGGAGAATGTTAAGAGCGTCTAATCGCTCCTCGTAATTAAGGTATTCCAATCCCCTAATTAGTTTAGTTGCCCTTCTTTGGACTCTCTCCAGTTCCAGCACATCCCTTCTGAGGATTGGTGACCAGAACTGGACAGAATACTCCAGATGTTGCCAGACCAGAGTTTTATAAAGTGGCAGGATTATAGTTTTATCTCTGGAATATATCCCCTTCTTTATGCATGCTAATATTCTGCC